>NC_050080.1:7137520-7440550 GCF_009764565.3 Dermochelys coriacea
CCCTAACCCTATCCCTGATTCAGAGTCAAACCCAAACCACAAACTCTAATTTAATAATGGGAATCCACATCCAGTTTGTAGTCCAACTGCTATGCCAGCAAGGAAAAAAACAGCCAACCTGGCACAACAGTGACCATAGATATACTGAGCACTGTCTCCTAACCTCATGTCTCATTTTAACTATGACTATCATTTTCATTGTAGAAAATTACCCCACCAAAAAGTGCACTGGAAAAAAAAAGGCAATGCAAAGTACTCATCTCTAGGAATATCTCAGTGCTATAAAGTAGATGCAACATAATAGAATTTGTGACAATTCTGACCATCCCACCAGTTACATGTCCAAAATAGTTAGATTCAATCCCCCAGGACTAGAGCGACTCAGGAAATTACTGCCCACCTCCCCGTGAAATTTGTTTACAAAAACAATTTTTTTTCATTTTGATTTCCAAATGTTTGTTTAAAAAAAAATTCATCCAGTTTTGTTTTTTCAGTTGCCAAAAATCCAAATATTTTTGTGCTATTGGGTTTGTTTGTTTTTTATAAAAACCTGAACGGTCTTAACAAAAATGTGCATGTTTCAACAAAAATGTCTGTTCCGTTGAAAAGCCATTTTGTGTTAAACAAGTTTTGGTGCAAATTTTTCAAGCAGCTCTACTCAGAACACAGACCAAGTCTTCCTCTATGTTTTGGAGAGAGCTGAGTGCACTCACAATTGAGTAAACAATAACAGTGGAGTTGAAGGTTTTTATGATAATTATATGTAAATTACATGTCAAGTTCCAAGCTGTCCACTGAAGATATGCATCATTGTCTCATCCAAGGGGGTTGCAGTATCAGCACAGGTTATGAAACGAAGCCCAGTAGGAAAACTGAATCTATGTGGAGGTTGGAGGTGTGAAAATTGACCCAAAACATACACCTGATTTGTGTATACCATTAGTACATTGGCCACACAAATCAGGGAATGGTGAGCACAAGTACATTTTAGTGCAATTACCCAGCATGCATATGAAGGTTAGTTTTGCCCGTGCAAACATACTTTTGTGTGTGCACAGTTTGCACTCCCACTTCATTTGGGACTTAGGCCTGAGATTTTACTTAGTGAAACAGAAATAAAGAATGTCTTTAAAACAAAGCATAAAAACGTCCACACATCATTTTGTTCCTTTTAGTAAATAAGATCTTCCTGACATAGTAATCTATTATACGAGGACAAACCCATTGTGCCACCAGTAAAAATGCCAGAGAAATATGATATAAAATATTGCCTGTCCATTTAAATTATTTAAGGTTATTAACATTAATTACCATACTCCGAAACGGTGAGTGAATCACAATTTTCCATCCCCCAACTTCCCCAGCAAAGTTTAAATCTTTATTAAACACACTGTGTTTTTCTCCATTCATTTCCTTAAAGGGACCATACCAATCTGACAGCATGAAATATCAGCTGGACAAGTGCCTGGAACCAGTTCTTGCATTCTTGACTCTCATCCCACTACCTCAATCGAGTTTGCCTAGAACTTCATTCTCTGTGTGGTTTCCCTCTTAGACAACACAAGCCTGCAGTGGCACCCACAGCCTTACACACGTTATGCACGACACATACCATTGGCAAAGATACCAAGTCATCAGTGCTGGGCACTCCCAATGACAGTGTAATGAGAAGCAGTGCTGGCCACCCTTCTGCCTACTCAGGTTTGACCCCATGACCCCAAACCTGAGCAGCACCTGGGTGCAACCCCACTCGCTCAATTTTGGTAAGACCTCTTCTGGAATACTGTGTGACAATGCTGGTCACATATGTTCAAGAAAGTTGAATTCAGTCTGGACTAGGTACAGAGAAAAGCTACTAGAATGATCGGGGAACTGGAGGGCCTCTCTTGTGAGAAGAGACTAAAAGAGTTTGTCTTATGTAGCCCAACAAAATTAAGGCTGAGCAGGGATATGATTGGTCTCTATAAAAACACCAGGGGAGTAAAACCATCAAAGGAGAAAAGCTACTTAAGATGAAGGATAATGTTGGCACAAGAACAAATAGCAAAGAACAAAAATAAACTGGCTATGAACTAATCCAGACTGGAAATTAGAAAAAGGTTTCTAATCTTTCACAGGAGTGAAGTTTGGGAACAGCTTTCCACTAGGACTAGTGGGGGGAAACAACCAACTAGTTTTAAAATGGAGCTTGATAAGTTTATGAACAGGATTTTATGATGGGGTTGCCTGAGATAGCAGGGGACTGGACTCAGTGATCCAAGTCCTCAAACTCATATCACACTCACAAGGAACAGCCATCAGATTGTTACAAATGTCATGGGTGAGCTGGGCTGGGTTTGAACTGGAAACAAATGGTACTAGCCTACCATGAGCTATCTGGACCAGCCATTTCACTAGAATATTGTTATTTTGAATGCATGTTTACTCTCTGAGGGACTTTGGAAGGGTATATGTAAGATGTTAGAAGCACAGAGATTAAAGTCTAACACTCTTCAAAGGATTCCAGCATTCCTCTGTAATAAGAATGACAATATCTTAGATCCAAAAAGAAATTTCTTAAACCCTTTCAAGCTGGTGGGCTCTGTAACTTGGCAAAAATTTTCATAGTTTCTGGTACAGTGCATGGAATAGCAGGACATCTGCTATGTCTGACTACCCTAGAGAGGTGCACTTCCCCAGAGTACGACAAGCCCACAAAGGCAGCTCTTATTGTTTGTTTAGTGCCAGCATTGTGGGGGGCACTGTACAATGTACACCAATAATGGCAGTCTCTACATTGAGAAGCTTACAATATAAAATAGGCTCCCAAAAGACCTCCCGCGAATCCAGAGTTGGGAAGGAAATGGTGAATTCTTCTCTTTGCAGTTATAAAATTCAGTTCTAGGGCTGGTCAATATTTTTCAAAATTGTTGAAATTTCAGCAAAAAATGGCAATGACTTTTTTAAAATTTTGGGGGTTTTGGCCATTTTTCAACCAGCTCTGCTCATTTCTTGTGAGAATCCCAGAAGAAGGATATTTATAAGAGGAGTTTGAATGAGCAGGGGCAGTGGCTTAGTGAAGCAGGGAGAGCAAGGTATTTCATCCACATGGGGTAGTGTGGAGAATACCACAGAGACAGGAGTGGGAAAAGGACATGAACAGGGTAACAGGCCTGGTGTGGTTGGTGAGCAGAGGGATCAAGGGGGGACAGATATGACAACCGTCCTAGCACCTTATTGATCTGAATGGACTTTCTGCTGAACCTTCAAGGTTCCCAGACAAGGTCTCACAAGAAGTTAGAACGTAAGAACAGCCATACTGGGTCAGACCAAAGGTCCATCTAGGCCAGTATCCTGTCTTATGACAGTGGCCAATTCCAGGTGCCCCAGAGGGAATGAACAGAACAGGTAATCATCAAGTGATCCATCCCCTGTTGCCCATTCCCAGCTTCTGGCAAACAGAGGCTAGGGACACCATCCCTGCCCATCCTGGTTAATAGCCATTGATGGATCTATCCTCCATGAATTTATCTAGTTCTTTTTTGAACCCTGTTATAGTCTTGGCCTTCACAACATCCTCTGGCAAGAAGTTCCACAGGTTGACTGAGAGTTGTATGAAAAAATACTTCCTTTTGTTTGTTTTAAACCTGCTGCTTATTAATTTCATTTGGTGACCCCTAGTTCTTGTGTTATGAGAAGGAGTAAATAACACTTCCTTACTTACTTTCTCCGCACCAGTCATGATTTTATAGACCTCTATCATATACCCCCCTTATTCTTCTTTTTTCCAAGCTGAAAAGTCCCAGTCTTATTAATCTCCCCTCATATGGCAGACGCTCCATACCGCTAACCATTTTTGTTGCCCTTTTCTGAACCTTTTCCAATTCCAATATATCTTTTTTGAGATGGGGCAAGCACATCTGCATGCAGTATTCAAGATGTGGGTGTACCATGGATTTATAGAGAGGCAATAGAATATTTTCTGTCTTATTGATTTCTTAATGATTCCCAACATTCTGTTTGCTTTATTGACGGCTGCTGCACATTAAGTGGATGTTTTCAGAGAACTATCCACACTGACTCCAAGATCTCTTTCTTGAGTGATAACAGATAATTTAGACCCCATCATTTTGTATGTATAGTTGGGATGATGTTTTCCAATGTGCATTATTTTGCATTTATCAACATTGAATTTCATCTGCCATTTTGTTGCCCAGTCACCCAGTTTTGTGAGATCCCTTTTGTAGCTCTTCGCAGTCTGCCTGGGACTTAACTATCTTGAGTAGTTTTGTATCAGCTGCAAATTTTGCCACCTCACTGTTTACCCCTTTTTCCAGATCATTTATGAATATGTTGAATAGGACTGGCCCCAGTAGAGACCCCTGTGGGACACCACTATTTACCTCTCCAGTTGTTAGTCTGATGGGAAGATCACAAGCATTCAAGGCACTGCAGACATATATACACACAGAACTGTGGTTTTCCAAAATCAACAACGCCTCATCCGAGGTGTACTCCAGAGCCTGCTGAAGTCAGCAGAAAGAGCCTCATTGACTTTGATGGGCTTTGGATCAGGCCCTAAGCCTCTTCCCCTGTCCCTGCCCGCTCCCCCACCCCTTATCCAGCATTATCCACAACAGCCACCTCCTCCTTATCCAGATTCGATTCTCCAGGCAGGAGTCCCCCTGGGCGGACATTTCAGCATTGCACTTGAGCTGCATTTGATCTGCTGGTTCCCTTTGAAATACAATGCCTCTCGTTTAGTCCAGGTCCCATTTGGGAAGGTTCCTCTTGATTCTTTCAAAACAGGGTATATCAGGGGAGCAGGGTTTGTTTAAAAGAAGAAGAAGAAGAATAAAGAAGAGATGATTTTGAAGTTATTGTTTTTTGGTTTAATGTACAAATGCTTTTTTAAAAATCCCTTTGGTTGGCTGGTTTTGTTTGTTTATTTAATTGGCCCGACAATAGCTCTTACATCTGTTTTCCTAAACTTCCTCTTGATCTTTATCACATAGCTAATATAGTTCAGTATCCAGAACCCGTCTTTCCAGGCATATGTTGGGGATCACTCCAAATATAACCTTAGCTTACAGTGTTGGGGAGTGAACACCCCAGCCAGTAAAATGTAGAGAGCACAAAATCTGCAGCCTGCTAAGCACTGACTGCAAACTTTTCTAGTCATTTAGCTGATCAACCGTCTCAGCCTCCTCCATCAATTGAGTATCATAGGAAGTGCCATACTGGATCAGACCTGTGGTCCATCATGTCCACTATCCTGTGACACTGGCCAGCAGAAGTCCTATTTGCTTGGTTCTCCATAACCTCAGGGACTTAACTGATCCTGATTTCTCCTTCTTGCACCATAGCCCTTACGTCTTCAAATCTGCAATGCTGCCTATATAAGCCAATATCTGCAATGCTGCCCATATACGCCTTGATTCCTTCTGTGCTGAAATCCAATTCTGAACCTTTATATTCTCTTGTCTTGACTATTGCACCTCCCCAATCCAAGCTCTCAAAATTTCAAGAAGTACAGAATAGTGATACCCACTGTTACATATGTCCAAAGAAGCATCAGCCCCACACCCCATCCGCACATATTCTCAGTGGCTCCAATATCATTCAAAATTTACCTCTGTGATTTGCACAACTCTCCACGGACTCATCAGTCTGCCTTCTTTCTCTAATCCCCGCCACACTTCCTCTGCCCACCTACTGTATTTAGAACTGCCGTCCCTTTCTACCATGGAGGTTCCAAAGCCACCTGCCAGGCAGCTCTCTCATTACATTCTCATGAAGGTTTCAAATGAGCGCCTCCCACTGCACTGACTCAGTGGGCCACAAACAAGGCTGAGGCATGAAAAGGAATAAATGAAGCGATCAGCCAGAAGCACTGACAGTGGGTCAACAGCAGAGATTGGAGGGGATGGTGGCAAATTGGGTGGGTGCAGAACTGGGTGGCTAGCCCTACACACCATCTCACTCACTGATCCAACCTGCTCCTCCCCAAAAAACGATGGCTCTTATTCTCCCATCAGCAGGCCTTGAACCCCAGTCCTGCAATTGCAGCTGGTGTGCTTTCACTTGGAAACTACTGGCACTTAGCCTTTTAAATAAATAAATAAATGAATGAATAAAAAGCCTAACCTTTTCTCCTCTGATTTTTGAAAGTTAGACACATTTTTTGTATTCCAAAGGCCAAAGGGCCAAACTTGCCTTTAAT
This sequence comes from Dermochelys coriacea, assembly GCF_009764565.3. Classification (NCBI taxonomy): domain Eukaryota; kingdom Metazoa; phylum Chordata; order Testudines; family Dermochelyidae; genus Dermochelys; species Dermochelys coriacea. The sequence continues at coordinate 7,143,723 of NC_050080.1, forward strand.
TAAAATGCATATTCTTTAATTAAAGGCCCCATAACACATGAAGGGCATTCATTGAAATACGATGTGTGACATAGTCATTACCCCGCTGTTAATTACTAATTAATGAAGCTATTTCAATTAATAGCTTCCCCACTGTCACTCTCACTTTGACAGGGCTCCGTGCTGTGAAGCCGTGGCAGAATCACAGACAATCATAACTCCTGGAACACCACCAAAAGGCGTCAGTTGAATATTCATGTTGCATGATTTTAACACTTTTCAATTAAACATAATAAAGTAAAATCGCCGTCAAAAATATATATCAAATGTGCGTCAGCTTTTTCTCTCTCTCTCTCTCTCTCTCTCTCTCTCTCTCCCACCTTGTCAAAAATAACTAGAAAGAAAGAGGGAAAATAGTTGGTTTCTTTTTTCCTTTGACACCTCAGGCTGGAATGTGATTTATCAAGCACAGCTCTGACCACAGTGTGCTGCTAGACCGAGACAGGATTTACTACGTACTGTAGATGCATTTCAAACATACTCACCCATCTCTTCTTTCTGTCGCTTTGGTTTAGGGCCTGATCATCTTCCTATTGCAATCTGTGATGACAATTCAATGGTGGCAGGCCCTCAAATTGCATTCTTGCCCTGGGTCAAATATTTAATAGCTCAAGACCAACCTGTTTAATTTTCATTTCAAAAGAAGTGATCTCTGAGTGCAGAACCTAATCACCAGGTTGTATTATTACAGAGGTTGCTGTTAATGGCAGATGTAAAGAGCTGCATAAAGGAAGCCATTTACAGAGCACAAGTTTTATTGGGCCTACAAAACCCAGAAATTATGCTATGTGTTCTTAAGCGGCATCTACTGGTACCTTATCTGTGAATTAACGATGAACTAGAGCGGGTTGAAATTTTTCGTTCAAAACTTTTTGGGGCAAAAAATGGCTGCTTCATCCAACTCTAAATTTCTGCAGGAATGTTCATGTTAACAAAAACTTTTAGCCCATGCAGCTACTATAGTAACATATGTCATTAAAAGATGATAGATAGATAGATATGCACAAGGATGGAAGGACAGACGGATAGATATCGTTCCTCTGAGTGGTTTTTATCAAACAATTTTCTTTTAATTTTAATTTTTTGTTTGTGATCACCAGCTCAAACACAATAAAGGCAGGGATTCAGGGAACTCCATGTGATGTGTCCAAGTGCATGATTGAGAAACAATCATTTTTCGTCTGGCTGGCTGGCATCTAAAGACTGGTCTCCGAGGTCTCAATTAGGGTTTAGTGTTGACTCACCACACCCTCTCCTGGGAAGCAGTTTTCCCATTCTGCTCAATTATACGTGGTGATTTTACCATGCAGAGGACAGATCATGAGGGATGGAGCTTTAGTTTCTACTTTAGCTGTTAACCTCAGAAGCATGATTCAGAGCCACACATCGCTAAAACAGCTTCACAGATTGCTCTTATGATGCAATAGGCCCTTGATCTGCTACACATGTGCAGGAAGTGAAGGCCAAATTACTTAACTTGACAAGTCCCGATTTTGTTTTAATGCCATGCCCCCTCTCTAAAAGGCTTCTTTTGGTAGCCAGTGATGTTATATGGAAGACTTATATTAGACCTCAGTGACGCTGGGAGCTGAGTTGAAATCTTTAGTGGACTGTTCATTTCACATTAGCAGAATAAAGCATAGTCTATACACCACAGAAAAGATTTCTCATATGTTGCATGAAAAACACCAGACTGAATTAGTCTGTTTTGCAAAAGACCCTAGACTGAATTAGCTTGTGTCACAAACTGCTCTTGTGGTTTCATCTCATTGCAGACGCTCATTCTTTCTCCAAAAATGAGGGATGTTTCGGCAAATTTTTAGAGACATATCGGTCGAGATATAAGATGCCCTCCCTGGAAAATATTAATCCACTGGAGATGGATGAATCTATGGGAATAATCTGCTTTAATGCACATTCAGCAATTCTGTTCTGCACTCTATTCTTTAATCCAAATATCTGCAAGAAGGAGGAGGAGGAAGATGCACAGGCACCATCAGAGCAGATAAAAACTGATACTGGATGGAAGGAAAAGAGAAATCATCATCAATGTGTATGATGATCTTTTCTTACACACCTGGACCTGAACATTCTGCCAACAAATGCTGAAGCCCTCTCTTCAAACTCCCTTCTAGCTCTGCCTAGAACCTAGCATAAAATGGTATGGGCCAGAATTGAAATCCAAGCTGCAGAAAACAAAGCTTGGTAGAAAATGCTATTGGCTTTGCTGCCCAATTACAGATCTAATTTATAGGTATATTAACTGGAATTGCATGTACAAATGCCAGTTGTACAGGCATGGTTTTTGATTTGCATGTGCAGCCATGTCAATTGCACCTGCAAATTTGGCACATAATTGTGAATGTATTCGCATTCCTAATTTGTTGAAAAACCTGGCTCCCAGCTTTCATTCTGAATAGCATCAGCATGTCCTGCATGCATTCTAATCAAGCCCTTTCAACCAGGGTTTCCGTCTAAAACACTTTTAAAATATAACCTCTTCAAAACATGTTGGTCCTTTGACCCTGGATTTCAAACTTTCCACTATTGGGATATGAGCCTTGTATTGCACAGCACCCATTAGAAGGACCTAATGTATGTGAGTCACATACTGCTCTCATTTGCTTCTGTTCTGGGAAAGAGACAGAGAACCATCTGTCAGCTTGGAGATGAGCAAAGGTGTCTGGGACTGGCCGGCTGCTGCTCAGGCATAGAACAGAGCTTCCTCTCTATAGAACACAGAATACTCAGTCTTGTATTGAAGGTGGCATGGGTGAGGCTGTCTAATAGGGATGAATGAACCTTAGTTACTTCTCTATGTCACTCTCTCTCTGCTTCATTTTTCACCCTGTGTTTTCATTCGATATGTTTTCTCTCTCCTCTTCTCTGCTTCTTTTTTTAATAGTTACTCATGAGCAGAATGCAAAGCAGATAACATGAAAGTACGAGTCAAACTTTCAAACCCATAGCGTTTGAGTGAGTCAGAAATTTAATGATAGGAGTTCAGAGAATCATAGGACTCTGAGAGGTCATCTAGTCCAGTCCCCTATACTCATGGCAGGACTAAGTATTATCTAGATCATCCCTGACAGATGTTTGTCTAACCTACTCTTAAAAATCACCAATGATAGAGATTCCACAACCTCCCTAGACAATTTATTTCAGTGCTTAACCAATTAGGACGTTTGGATGTCGTTTGGATGTTAGTTAGGATGTTTTTCCTAATGTCCAACCTAAACCTCCCTTGCTGCAAGTTTAGCCCATTGCTTCTTCCTCAGAGGTTAAGAACAACCTTTTATGTACTTGAAAACTGCTATCAGGTCCCCTCTCAGTCTTCTCTTTTCCAGACTAAACAAACTCAATTTTTTCAATCTTCCCTCATGGTCATGTTTTCTAGACCTTTAATCATTTTTGTCCCTCTTCTCTGGACTTTCTCCAATTCATCCACATCTTTTCTGAAGTGTGGCACCCAGAACTGGACACAATACTCCAGTTGAGTCCTAATCAGTGCAGAGTAGAGCGGAAGAATTCCTTCTCGTGTCTTGCTTTCAACACTCCTGCTAATACATCCCAGAATGATGTTTGCTTTTTTTGCAACTGCATTACACTGTTGACTGATATTTAGCTTGTGGTCCACTATGACCCCTGAGATCCCTTTCCACAGTACTCCTTCCTAGGAGTCATTTCCCATTTTGTATGTGTGCAAATGATTGTTCCTTCCTAAATGGAGTATTTTGCATTTGTCCTTATTGAATTTCATCCTATTTACTTCAGACAGTTTCTCCAGTTTGTCCTGATCATTTTCAATTTTAATCCTATCCTCCAAAGCACTTGCAACGCCTTCCAGCTTGGTATCGTCCACAAACTTTATAAGTGTACTCTCTATGCCATTATCTAAATCACTGATGAAGATATTGAACAGAACTGGAGCCAGAACTGATCCATGCAGGACCCCACTTGTTATGCCCTTCCAGCATGAGTATGAACCACTGATAACTACTCTCTGGGAATGGTTTTCCAACCACCTTATAGTAGCTCCATCGAGGTTGTATTTCCCTAGTTTGTTTATGAGAAGGTCATGCGAGACAGTATCAAAAACTTTAATAAAGTCAAGATATATCACATCTACCACTTCCCCCCATCCACAAGGCTTGTTACCCATCAAAGAAAGTTTTCCCAGTTTTGCAGGAGGAATCAGCATCTATCATTGGTTCAGCATCACTGTGGATTGTGTTTCTGTAACTTTTTCCAAACAAAAAAAAAAAGTTCACAAGAGTGAAAGTTAAGAATCATATTTCTACCTATCAAATAAACATTTCTGTAACAATTAAAGTTAGGCCCAAGCCACAGAGTGCAGAGAGTTTGGCGGTGTTTACGTTGGAGGTTTTAGTTCCGTTCATTATAGAGATATGAACAAGCCAAAAGTTCTGATCTGGATCTGAACCCAAATTCCCCCACAGTTTAGTCATTAGATGTTCATCATTTGCAGCAAGCAATGAAGTGCACCTTTCATTTTGTACCCACAATTGTTTGCAGTCATAAAATTAGAGGCAGAATGGAATCCCCTATTAAAAAGTGTCCTCAAATGTCCAAATATTATTAGGAATCTGAATTTGCTCTCATTTACATTGGTGTAAATCAGGATCAACCCCATCGAAATCAGTGTAGTTACATGGATGTCAGCAAGACCAGAATCACATCCATTTATCTTACATCACCCTCTTCATTCTGCCTGTGATGAGCTCAGAAAGGCCAGCCTTAATGTGTACAAAGGTGTCTCAGATCGCCCTCCTTACTGCTGTACTTGCCCTGCTCATAGATGTATATAACATAACATTTCTAGGTCTGAGATTTCATTCTGAGACCTCCCTGTTCTAGGTGACTCACGCAGTGGAAGCTGCAGGCTGCAAACCTTTTAAAAGAAAAAAAAATCAGAGAAAAATAAATCACTTGGATGTAACTGAAGATCGTGTCCCTGTCCCTCCTCTCCTTCTCTGATCCTTGACTATATTCTTGTTTAGAGTTTTGTATGGTTATTCTTAGTTTTCTGTCCAGTAAATCTGGTATTAAGGTGGTTATTCAACTGGAGAGTTCAGGTTTCACTAGTATTACATGAGTTACGAGGAGTAATTGTGTGATGTAAAAATGACTTATATTAATCGCATATCTTTGACCATTTTCACATAATCTTGGGTACAGAATCATTTTGACAATTCATCATTTGAAGTAAAATCCTGAAAAAGTATATTTTTTAAAAAGTAGAGCTGCAATGGGTTGGCTCAGCACTTTGCTGGTCAAGTTGAGCCTCATTGCTGCAAGGTAGGGCTCGCAAAAGGTTATGATCTTTTCCCTGAATTCTTGCTCAAGTTCTTTGTTATGACACTGACCAGACAGAGCCTTTGAAAACTAGAAATTATCCCATGTTAGAAAATGACCTTGAAGAGTCATGTTAACTAATATGTCAAACATGACTTTGCAGTCACAGAATTGCCAACTCCAAAAGTTCAAACGTCATGAGTCAGCCTCCCCCCGCTTAAAGCTTTGCCTTAAAATTGGCTTAAAAATAGGAGATTAAAAAAACAATAATACATTTTGTGTCCTTTTTATTTGCCTTCTGCTGTTTGAGCCTGTAGGAGTCACATTTTCAAGCTATTCTCCACAACCATCACTGCCAGAAACTGAACGAGGGGGCCTAATTCCTATACTCTCCTGCTCAAAGCCTGGTGGGAAGATTGCCCAGGGCTGCTGCAGGCACATTTCTCATGCCAAAGGGCTCTCTGCATACCTCGCACACTCCAACAGGGGTCTCTGCTCAGGTCCCGAACAAGCTAACAGCTAGACGAGTGCAGGCCAGGGATCCGTGACCCTGCGACTACACTGGCCCTATCTCCCTGCTGGAAGGGCGTGCAGTGGTAGCAGCCATTGTACCAGAATAGGGATTGCACTAGTGGCCTGAGTGTTTATGCAAATTCCTACTTGCCTTACACTCTAGCCCCTTGTAGTGCCCCACACAAAGGCCAGCTACTTACAGAAGGCTTTGTGCTTCATAGCACGGAGTCCATTTGGAAGGGGAACATCTGGGTGTTCACTCACCAGCTTCCATTAGGTCTGGTTGTTATTGGTCACCAAAAGTGAGAGGCAGGAGAGTTCCACCTGGTTTATAACCATCAGGCTCTGAATACTGCAACTTAGGGCCTGGTTCTGCTGCTGTGGAAGCCAGTGGGATTTTGCAGTTGACATCAAGGGCAGCAGGCCACATGTACACTCATCAGCTACCGACTGACAATGAATGGGTGAGGGATCTGGGAAGGTGACAGACTGGAGGCCCATTGAAAAGGAGCAGACAGGGAAGGTGTTGAGACCTGAGCAGGGGGATGGAAGAGCTGGGCAGGTGGTCTATGAAGATCCCGGAGGCAGTTAGAACCATATTTAAAATGGCTGCCTAGCTGCATCCATTTTTATCAGATATCTGACTTTGTTTCCAGGAGCAAAATCACATAATGGGGATTGCAGCAAAACTGCTGGGAACCACACAGGACTCAGCTCAAGACCAGGGAACCATCCTGTCATTGGCACGGAGCTGGGATGATTCTCAGAGCAAGAAATAAAGGCCTGTTTGACATGAATAGGGAATGCAGGATAAGCAACACTGTAGGGAGGCAAGCAGAGAGTCAACGGCCTAAGGCAACACAATGTGTCAGGAAGAGAAAGCAGCAGTGCTGGAAGATTTATGGGCATGATTTTCCTCCAATGTACCCTGTTGCAAATCAAGTCACCACATTGAGATCACTGGAGTTAGATGGGGATAGGAGCAGCATCAGAATCGAGCTCTTTATTTAGGGCAACAGGGCAGTCCATGGATGGAACCCAGTTGTTTTGAATGGGGAATTGTCACTCCTCACTGCAAAGGTGCACTGCTGGTACAGTTTGCTCTGATTAGTCTTGTGACAGGCCCCGAGCCAGGCCTTTCAGTGGCCCAAGGATTATTTTTATGAAAGCGTTCACCTCACTCTAGTTCACGCAAGCACACATGAGAGATTATAAATTAGTGGTTTTATAGGAAACTTGGTAGGGGAGAAAAAACATGAAAGGAAGTTAACAGCTGCAAAGAGCCCAATGGTTTCACTGGAAAATCCCCTGTCAACTGCTAACTGTTTTCCATTAATGAGAATGCAGGATATGCTCTGGTAGGTTTACAATTCTTTGTATAAAATTCTTACACAATCTCAGATAATTGCAACACATGTACCATTCCACTCTCTCTCATGAAATTGGAATTATTTTTTCCTTGAGAGCTGAAATTAAAAACAATTTATTAGAGAATAGTTAATGAAAAAGCACTGGGAGATTACGCAAAGTTTTGAGCTGAATGCCTAATGGGGCTTGTCAGTAAATTGCCTTGGTGGCCAATTATGCAAAATGGGAGACGGAGGTTTGGGAAGGGATTCCAATGATTAGTTAAAGCTTTTCCAGCATTCGCTTGCACAATCAAACATAGATCATTACATTTTTTTGTAGTCCTTCACAACAGAGTTGAGTAAAATTTTTTAAAGTACTTAAGTAATGATTTAGGTGCTTAAATCCCATTGGGTTTTAATGGAATTTAGGTATCTAAGTCACAGAGGCACTTAGGAAAGGAAACCCCATATACAAAGAGACAGTATTTTAAGGTTTGTTCTAAGGACTAAAGGTAAAATTTTCCATTCATTTTTGGAATAAAATGACCATGTAACCAATCCTGCAATGTGATCTGAATGGCCGGAGAGCTGTCTCCATGTGGAAGCTCACTGAGGTCTATTTCTTAAATATTAGTTTCTTAAATTTATTATTTGCATGTTGTATTTTTATTTGCCTAGTTATTTGCATGTTGCATTAATATATACTATTGTTATGATATCTCCTGCAGCTAACAGCCAAGATCAAGGCCCCATTGTCCTAGGAGCTGTACACACATATAGTAAGACACAGTCTCTGCCCTGAAGAGCTAACCATCTAAATAGATAAGATAGAAGAAGGGTATGCAGGGAAACAGACTACAGAAAGAGAGTGATTTCTATGCACTGCCTGAATGGATTACATTTTAGGATCAGGACCCATGTCTGTACATGGTCATCAGCCACTTTAGGGATAGGGATTAATTTTCCTTTTGGTAGAGGGGAAAATATTCACTGGGATAAACAGCCAGACATATGGCCTCTAATCAAAGTGATGATCTTGGTTTTCCTTGGCTAGCACCCAGAGAGAGCAACCTTCACTGAGGACAAATGATTAAAAAAAAAAAATTCAAGAGGAGCAAGATGAATGTAAGCCAACAAACAAACACAGAGAAATACAAAGATGAAATTCAAGCTGCCAGAAAGAATTTTGAGGCCCTTGGCTGCTTCCCACCCCACCCCAGGTTTTAATGACAAAGCTGTCAAACTGAAAGACCTTTATAGACATCTTCATTATTGCAGGCAGGTTTGAAATGGAAAATTGCTTGACACAGGAGCTGCAATGAATAGTGGTAGTTTGCTTGGTATAGTGCTGGGTGTTAGCTGCCCTTTGCAGAGCCTGCCCCAGAGCCCCTTGAAGTCAGTGGGTCCATTGGTTCCAGTGGGCTATGGAGCACTTCCACTTTTTTTGATGAAAGAAGGAAATACATGTTCAATATCACAGGAACTAGGGGATAGAAAAGTGCTTTTTGATAGTCATGCCCCATCTCCTGCCAGGGCAGGCATTTTCCCTTATGTTTTGCTTACTATATGGTTAAATGTTTTTAGTTATTTAAATTTATATAAACTGTAAGAAAAGAGCATCCGTCCAATGCTCTGTGGACCTGTGCCATGCATTGAATATGCCCTGGACAATTTTCATCAGTTCCCCCAGAGTCAGTTCAACTCCAACAACATAAATATAGCTGCAATTAATTCACCCAGGCACACAATCTCCAGAGACCCAACCCCACTGCCCAGCCCAACCTCACACCCTTATCCCCATGGCAAAAGCAAAAAGCCGGACTGGAATGCTGACAAGTGCAGGCTGTTACAGCCCTGCGGAGGAAGGTAGTTGCAAAGGTCAGGGGCTCTGACAGAGGTCAGCCCTCTCTCTGATCTGGATGAGGCTTAATGTGGTGGCAGCTATGTCACCAGGAGAGAGGCAGTCTCTTAGGTAGGTCCCAGGACATTTAGAGCTTTTATAGCTCAAAATAGCTTAACTGATGGGATTTCACATCATTGTAGGCATGGTAACAAAAGACCCTAGCTTGGTCTCCCAAGTCTGGTGATGTTGCAAAGGAATTCAGGTTTTTCAACCCACTTCTTCAGCACATTGCCTAAAGACACAAAGTTTCACGCTGCACTCCAGCTACAGGTAGGGGGAATAAAAAGAAAAAAAGAGCAGCCAATGGATTCTGTGATCCTCAATTATTTAGGTTCCAATACCTTTGAAGGCTATTTCTACCTCATTGAAATTTATGTCTACACTTCTTTCTTATATCATATCATTGTATAATTGCTGAACGTGCACATGAAAAGAGAAAGCAAATGATCATACATGAGGCCAAGTGAATGTGCCTCTGTTTATATAAATAACAGAGGTCGGAAACTTCAGCAAGAAGCATTCCTGCCAATGTCTTGGACAGTCAGAACTGAGGAAACAATTTAACTCCTAATTGTACCATTAGTGCCAGCCGTTCAGAACCAAGTCAACAAGCTTGACGTGAATTGACACATCCCCATCCCAAATCTAACATTTCTCTCTGTTGGAATCTGTATGAAGCTATTAGGTAGGACAAGAGAGCGTTCTTTACAGCATGCTCCCAGCTGAAGGCGACCTGTCTATAATGCGTAAAATATACCAGAACAACTCTAGTCTCCTACTCGGTCAGTGATTAATACAGTAACTTTACACTTAAAAATAAATGTAATTAGTGCCCACTTACTGCAATAACTCAAAATATGTATAATGAAGGATTAATATACAAGGAATATATTGTCCCAAGAGTCTTAGATATGCAGTAAAAGATGGACAATTGTAACTAAGGGAAATTCAGATTATAAATGTCAATAATAATTATTTGGATAATTGAATACCAGATTAAAGGGAAACTATCAATCTGGGTAGGCTAACAAAGAGAACTTTCTTCAAGGAAGAAAAATCCTATGAAGAAGTCCTAGAGGACAATGATTAACATACAGGGGACAAAATGTTACTTTGTTAAGAATTCAATTATCTTGTAAATAGCTTGAGTCTGTTTCCGTGTTAAATTTTTGCTTTGTTGAGGAGCCCCTTTGTTTTCCCCCCTCAGCTATAACAGCCTGATTTGCAAAAGCTCAGATGTATAACTGCTTGCACAGAAATGTGTGTGCCTACTTTGTATATGCAATTACCACGATTGCCTGCACAACTGGCCATTTGTGCATACAAGTACCTGATTTGCATATGCAGTCAAATGTCTTAACAGTGATAGTCTCTAAAGTCTTTAAAAATATTTAAAGACTGCAGGGATTTACTTTTCTTTAACTGAAGTTGGTTTTTTTTCCCCCAAAGAGGTTGATGTCTATTTTAAGTAAAACTGAAAGATGCAGGATTGTTTCTTTTTAAGTCTGCACATCCAGTCCAAAGGTGGATATTGAGAATTATTGTCTCTGTGTTGATAATGGAGCAATTCAGATTGTCAAATTTAAATTATTTCCATTCCCCACCCCCAAAATGACCACACACTTTATTGTATTATTACATAGCTGTTGTGGTTGGGCTTTTTTTAATGAAAGTTAATACTTAGAAACAGAGATGAGAGTTATATTCCTGTTTAAAAGGACACCTGTTGCTGATAGACACATTTGTAATACAGGTATATATTTTCTATAGTATTTTGAGTCTGCTTTTGTTACTAATTATTCTAATAAATAAACAATATTACATGTTCCAAGGGTCTATGGGAAGAATTGTCGACTAAACCATCTTGAGAGTTCCAGTTCAGAAGTGTTCATTTATGACATCACAGAGATTCAACACCCCAATTTTTAGTCTTTTCACCCCACTACTTCCCCTGCCTCAGTTAAATTGCTCCAGGGTTTAGGACACATCAGCACCCCTTAATTTTTATGAGCCAATTACACTTCTATCCATCTGTATATAATGTCACTTTTTAAAAAGCATATGTATAGAAACGAGCTCCAACATCTCTGCTATACTCGACAGTGCAATTCATGCAGCACCTGGTTGAAATATGCATTTCTTTAAGGAGAGGATATTATGTAGAGACATCATCAGCATCGCCAAGCCCAAGCCACAAAAAATTAGGAGATTGGCTAAGCACGAAAAACATTGGGTTCGTTTTATTTGCCATTTGGTTTGAGCATGTAGGTGGCACTCGAGTCACGTTTTCAAGCTTTTCTCCTCAACAGTAAGGGACAAAAACTCACTCTTTTTCTTTTCATTTTTAATGCAAGTTGAGACTCTCCCCTCCTCACACACTTCCAGGAGCTAGAGCTTTAAGAAAATCACCAAATATCACTGGACAAAATTGTGAGAATTGGCATGTCTGCATCATTCTAATCTAGCAAATGCTTTGGAATTTGAAGGACAGCTTCCTAAAACTCCTGCAAGGTCTTCTCATTCCTCTCTCTAGTGACTGTTTCAAACTGATAGCCCTCACCTCCACACCGTAGCATGCTGAAAACCCCAGTATTCACCCTAGATGATAGCATGTGCTGGGCTTTTTGTTTTGTATCCATTCTTAATCTCCTTCATTAACATTTTGATTTTTGTGGGGGTGGAGTGCCTTCAATGAAAAGTCCTTGCCCAAGTCCTCTGTAAAGGCCTGCTCTACTCTTAAAAGTTTTACTAGCATCGCTGTGTCAGTTAGAGGTGTGATTTTTACTGATATAGCAATGATGGTCAAAGCCCTAGCTGCAAACACAGTTATATTGGTACAACTGTCCTTATACTGGTATAGCTTATACCACTTTTGATTTCAATGGGAGTTAAATCCCATCTAGTGGGATTTTCAAAGCACCTATCTGCCACTGTACCTTTGAAAATCTGGTCTTGAGAATGTAAATTAAGGCAGATGAGTCAGCTGAATAAATTGCTACTTTAATACTTAATCACATTAAGTATCATTTGTATCTGGCTCTCCCATATTAGCCTTATCATGTTGCACCTATCTATTTAAATGAAAACAAGGCTTTGTTCATCTGATTGGTTTCCTTTATTTTTGGCAGGTCTTTCTTACTGCAACAACCATTGTCACACAAGCAAGGTTAGGCAAGATTGCTCTTAAAAAACATACAGCCATGTACAACGGTCTCAATACCTTATCAAAATGCATAAAACACATGGAAAAAAGTATCAAACACACTTCACATATATAAGATACCAGCACATGCTAGATTGACAGAGACAGATAACCAAGATCATGTACCAAAATGTTAGCTGCCCATGGGATTACAAAAGTAGGCGCAGCCAGCAGTGCTGCTTTGGTTTTTCTGGGCTTGATTTCACTGCAACCGTCAGACTGAGTTATTCCAGTAGAGCTAGCCTACAGTACGTCCACACTGCAATCAGACTGAGTGACTGCAGCGCATGTAGACACATCTCAGGTAGCTTCACTGCTATTGTGACTTGAGCTAACTGTGATCTAGCTCCATCAAAGCAAGCTCAGGTATGTCTACATGTGCTGCGGGCACACCTCCAATTGCAGTGCAGATATACCCCCAGTGTGAGCAACTGCACTGCAAAACCACACTCAAGCTTTATAGAGCAAGTGGGTTAGCAGCTGAGTTGTGAGTTGGGTTGATCCCTTCACCTGCATTAACAACTCAAGCATCAGCAGCACTCAAACTTCATCCCGCTAGCTTGACGGACCAGCTAGCTCCAGCTTAAAAGCACTGCTTAACTTGAGCTAGAGATTTTTGTGTGTGGATTGGAGTCAGGTTAGACATACAACTCAAGCTAACAGCTAGGGTGACCAGATGTCCCGATTTTATAGGAACAGTCCCAATATTCAGGGATTTTTCTTATATAGGCACCTATTACCCCACACCTCATTCCAATTTTTCACACTTGCTATCTGGTCACCCTGCTAACGGCAGTGAAGACAAGCCCTTTCTGTTTTCTTTTTTAAGATCTCAGCTTAAGAATTTCCTGGAGTTTGAAAGGGTTTATCAACATGCAGGTTTGCACTGGTATGAATATGTGATTTTAAACTGATTTAAACCAGTGCAAAAGGCTGTGTGTTTCAGTTTAAACCAGGCTTGTTTCAATTAATTTAAATAGCTTGGGAGCAGTTTTAACCTAAACTGAAATAAGCCACTCTTACACTGAAATGAGTGGAGAAAACACAGGAGTTTGCACCAATTTAACTAATTTGTGTGCAAATTTGTATGTGGGCACCCCCAATTTTCTTATAAACCGTCTCACATCTTCCCAGTTCCACCACTCCCTCTCTCTAAATCAGTGGTCTCAACCTATTTTACCATTGTGGGCCGCATCCAATACTACCTGTATGGCCCTGAGGATGTCACATAGGCACAGCTGGGTGCTGATTGGGTCGCAAGTGGCCCATGGGCCACAGGCTGAGAACCACTGCTTTAAGTAGATAATCCCTGACACCACTTTTTACTTAAATATAGACTCACAGTCCACCAAGGGCCAGTTTCAGCTCTGGATTCTGACCAGTGTAATTCCTAATTGACTTAAAATAAAATATGAAGATTTCCTGGTTAAAACTCTGAACAGCACCATCGTCTGGATTCCTCTTGAATGCTGCAGGACTCAGGGTGACCAGATCTGTCACACAGACGGGTCCAATAATTGGTACGCTCTGCAGTTTCCTGCATCATTTTCACCAATATGGTGTGCGGCTGATAGAGGGAAATGTGAAGCCAAAGACATAGCCTTGTGTTCTCTCCTGCAAGTCCTGTTTATAGCAACTATGCTTGAAGTTTCCTGACAGTTTTAAAACACCTACCAGCAGTGTCATCTGGTGTCAGGATATGGGGCAGTGAGCTGTAACCGCAAGTCCACCACTGGCTACTACCGGAGAAAAAGCACACAAGGAGGAGGGTTCGGCTCCTCTCTTTGGTCCCAGATCACGTGCATGCTGTAAACTGTTGTCAAGCCATTGGACAGGATCACCATGATCTATTAATATCTCAATATGCATTAAAGTTCAGCGCATATTAGTGGAGCTCGTTAGCACCCGTGCAGTTAAAAGGTCCGTCAATATTTTCATTATGAACCTGTGCAATCAGAAGTTTATGACTTGGTTGTAAATATGTTCTGAGCCAAAATTTAGCACACATACACAAATTTTCAAAGAATCTGGGCATTAAATCTGAGCCTGCAAATTTCACACCCACAAAGTTTTGGTGAGTGCAGGTTTGGCAGCAGGTGTAAATTGCTATGTCTTCACTAGGTAGCGACAATAATTTACACCAGTTTAGGGCCTGGCCCTGAAATGCCCTAAGCCATGCTTGAAACTGATTCATATGTTGTGGCAACTGTCTGCCTCAACAGACGATGGCATAAGTGTCAAAGCAGATCAGTTGCTAGGTGTTGTGAGGCAGCATCGCGAGTGGCTAAAAAGGCCAATTCTCGAGCGACAGTCCTTGCCACGGACTGGAGAACAGAACTGAAACTTAAAACCAAGATGCAAGATTGAGGCCCCTTTGAAATTTTGTCCCTTGCTCATTCACTCCACAAGTACAATTTTTTAAAATGCAAATGCTAAACAGAACCAAATAGGTTTATATAGAATGGGAGCGGGGAGAAGACAATTTATGATTTTACATGAACCTCCATATTTAAAATAAGCCCTAACAAAATAAAATTGCAGGCTGTTAAATCCTTCCTTTCACAGAACTCTCATTGATTGCAGCAAGAGGTCCACATGAGACAGCTTGCAGAATCACCTCTTTAGACCATAAAGTGGACTAAGGCTTTTTGGTATTTAAAGTCAAAAATTATAAATAACTTAACACAATCAGGCTCAAAAGCATGTACTACAGCGGCATGGTAACTCCTTTGGTGAGCATTCAGCAGTATGGATTCATAACATAAAAAAAAGCCCTACAATTAACATAAATACATAACATGCACTTTTTCGGGCTCTTTGGAATGTCTCCTGCATTCCTTTCAATGCACACTGGGAACAGACCTAGTGAAGCAGAGAGCACTTGATATTATGGATCCACAGTCCAGAATGTGAGCCACCCTTCATATACATTCACAGCATATGGCAAACAACTCTGAACCCATTCCTTTGTACACCCTGATAGTACCTATATATGTGGCAATACTGAGGCACACAAGGGCAAGTTAAGGACAGTCCTTGGTATTATTAAGTTCATTTAGTGTTGATGAAAGGAACCGATTGACAGCCCTGGAGATAGGAGTGATCTTCTCAGCCACAGAACAGGTAGACCATGGACACCTGCAATGCATGATTCCCGCACTGCTCAAATGCCTCGTCTCTGTGCTGGAGAAAACATCTCTCAGAATGAAAGAGGAGTTCACTCTCAATGAGCCATTCAGTCCTTGGCATCTCTGCTGAGACTCCCAGCTAAGGTACCACTTAGTGTCAACTGGGATGGCATTTCCTGCACTAGGAACTGGACTAGAGCTACCAACTGATTTCACATAGGCCAGGAGCTGCTTTGTTCAGGCATTAGTGAATTCAAATTCAAACTGGTGACCTAGAGCTGAAAGGCTCCATAACCCATCAGCCATCCCCTGAGCTAAGTTTTAACTCTGAATTTCCTCCCTCCTCTGGGTTTAGATCCAGCCCGTAATATTCTCTCAATAGATTTTTTTCTATTTAAATTCTACAAAATAATAATATTCTCTTCTGCAAACAACCATTTGCACAACAGCTATTAATAGACATTACAGTCCTAAACCTTTCAGCAGATTTCATTTGCTGAACCCATCTTTACAGCTACTATAGATCTATGTACACAGCGTCTGTGTCCATCCTTTGGGCCTCTCCAAAGATCAGGAACGTACAGAGCCCCAGGGCATTAACTGTAGCCACAAGGTTGAAAACAGGAACCCAGGAACCAGTGGTTTCAATCAGATGTCCAGCTAAATACACACAAATGACACCTGTGTACAGAGAGAGAGCAGAAATTAATCAAATAGAAATAGGCCAGGTCCTTGCCCTGTAACGTCAGCTCAGCCAGAGGATCCCCCAAATGAGGGATAATTCCAGGAAAATCCCTTACCTAATAGGGCTCCACCTGTATTTCCAATGCCTGTAAAGAGAAGGAAACCACTGCATCACATCAATTGCGCACAACGCTTCTAACCATAAGATACTTGCTAGGAATCCGTGAGCACACATTTAGCATATACTTTCCATAATAGCTCAGCTGTCTAGTGTGTGGAGGGCAGGGTCCACCTCCTCCCCATTGCTTTCAGGATGTCTTGCTCTCCCAGGGGGATGCAGAGACTGCACATGAGTCTGGCTGCTGTGTGGGAGAGAGGACTCCTTGCACGCTCCCTATGCACCCATAAAGCCACTCAGTTTCATAAGTAGGGCCCTACCACATTCACGGCCATGAAAAACGTGTCACACACCGTGAAATCTGGTCTTTTGTGTGCTTGTACCCTATACTATACAGATTTCACAGGGGAGACCAGCGTTTCTCAAATTGGGGGTCCTGACCCAAAAGGGAGTTGCGGGGGGGTCACAAAATTATTTTAGGGGGATCGCAGTATTGCTGCCCTTGCTACCCTTACTTATGTACTGCTGCTGGCAGCAGTGCTGCAATTCAGAGCTGGGCAGCCGGAGAGCAGTGGCTGTTGGCCGGGCACCTCGCTCTGAAGGCAGCACCCTGCCAGCCGCGGCACAGAAGTAAGAGTGGCAATACCAGACCCTGCCATCCTGACTTCTGAGCTGCTGCTGGTGGCGGCTCTGCCTTCAGAGCTGGGCCACTGTCCAGCAGCTGCTGCTCTCCAGCTGCCCAGCTCTGAAGGCAGCGCCGCCACCAGCAGCAGCGCAGAAGTAACAAGCAGTTACTTGAAGCAGTAGCGCAACCCCCTCAACAATAACATTGTGCCCCCCAACTGATTTTTTGGGTCAGGACTCCTACAATTACACCACCGTGAAATTTCAGATTTAAATGCTGAAATCGTGACATTTACGATTTTTAAAATCCCGTGACCGTGAAATTGACCAAACTGTACCATGAATTTGGTAGGGCACAATCTAGTTCTTTGTTAATTTCTCTCTGACATGCAGAGCTGGGTCATGGATATTAACAATCTCTACCTTCTGTTATATTTCTGCAACCCTAATAAAGTCAAAAGGCTACCTGGATTAATCCACGTTTTGCCCTCAGTTATTTGTGTTTACATGTAGTTTCCTCAGAATTATCCCCCATATATGGGTATATTTTCTGTGCAAATAAAAATCATTAAAAATGCCACCTTACCAAACAACAAGCCAGCACACGAAGGAGCCAGATCCTGTACGTTGACTGAAATGCCACTATTCACAAAAAGAAGAGAAATTAAAGGCTTTTTATTTTTAAACAGGTTTTGATTGTTTTTCAGAATTTACACGAGATAAGCACGCTGTTGCTCAATGAAGGGAACCAGTCTGAACCAACCCAGTGGGGAGATGAAGGAGGAAACTGAGAACCTAAATATGGTTGAAATTGGACCAAGATGGGAAAATAACTGAATGGAAAGACTTCAAAACAAAAGAAGCAAAGAGCTTGGTCATTAGTTCCAAAGGTTAACAGCCCTTGCTGTTAAAAAAAAAAAAAAGTACCTTATTTCTTATTTTAATTTGTCTGGCTTTAATTTTTAGCTATTGGTTCTTCTTCTGCCTTTCTTTGCTTCTATGATAACTCAAAGCTAGAGGCAGAAAAAAACCCAAACAAACAGTTGTGCTAAAGTTGGGAAGAAATTCCTAGTTCTAAGTGGGCTGAAGTAAATAACAGTTTAAAAACTATGGGGTGAATTTGCCAATGACTTTGCTAGAGGCTGGTATATGTAGGAAAGTGCTGTGGAAGCTACGCCCGTGCAAAATTCATAATGCAGCTGAGACCTGATCTGCAGCAACCTGGCTGCCCCATCTGGTAAGCAGCGTATTAATCCATTACCCCCAGTCTGGCCCTATGCTGCGCTGTTTCAGAACTAAGCTGAGGTAGTGGGAAAGCGGTGAGAGAAATCCTTGAATTTGAATCGTGTCATATATTTAATATTTCCCAGCAATGGGAATGGGATTTACAAGGATTGAGCTGGCTGTCTTGAGTTACTGACACTTACAGTGCTCGTGTTCTGGACACTTCATCTTTATGTACAGTCATTGCTCAGTAAAGCCTGTATAAATCCACAAGCCTTTGATCTTAGATTAGATGGCCAATAGATCTCTTCATGTGTAACAAATAAAAAACGATTCAATATGTCTGCCAGGTGTTTGGCATAAACTTCCTCTATAAAAGCAGCGTGGCCTATTGAACGGGGCACTAGAATCGCAGGGTTGGAAGGGACCTCAGGAGGTCATCTAGTCTAACTCCCAGCTCAAAGGAGGACCAATCCCCAATTCTTGCTGCAGATCCCTAAATAGCCCCCTCAAGGATTGAACTGACAAACATGGGTTTAGCAAGCCAATCCTCAAATCACTGAGCTATCCCTCTCCCTAAGGGCTGAGCCTCCGAAGACCTGAGTTCTATTCTTGGCTGTGACATTGGGAAAATCACTTCATCGCTTTGTGCCTCAGTTTCCCCCATGGGGATAATGATAACTGCCTCCTGCGTAAAGGGCTTTGAGAACCACAGATGAAAAGTAGTCTGTCAAAGCTATGTGTTAGTCCTATGATGATTATTACCTGTGGTTAAAGGTCTGAAGTCCAATTGAGACAGATGCAAATACTATAGCTTTGCAAAAACTGGATGCCTGACCCATGCACAAGGCGAAGATGCTTGATACACCTGAGCCAATGACCTGAAGGAAAAAGAAAATTAAAGATGTGTCCGCAGCAGATTCACAGTGAGTTGCTGTGAAAAAAAGTAGCTCCTATTGCAGATGGGCTGTCCCTTTTTGAAATACGAAGGGCTTGCTAC
This sequence comes from Dermochelys coriacea, assembly GCF_009764565.3. NCBI lineage: Eukaryota > Metazoa > Chordata > Testudines > Dermochelyidae > Dermochelys > Dermochelys coriacea. The sequence continues at coordinate 7,162,823 of NC_050080.1, forward strand.
GGTTCTGAACACAGAGCTGGGTAGTTCTTATGACTTGTTTTCCTCTGTATGGCACCTGCACATTCCTAAGGCGACAGCCTATCTGCCCAGACAAGTGCCCTTTTGCGAGGCAGAGGCAATGGAGCATGTTATAGAGCAGTGTTTCCCAAGTGATGGGTCCTGACCAGTGTTCCCTCTCATTTTTGAGGTCCATGTGCAGAATGAATTTTGTTATGTGCACCAATATGGAGGTGATGTGTCACACATAACAAAATGCATGTGGTGGCGGTGGGCCCGAGGGGTTCAGCATGTGGGCGGGTGCTCAGGGCTGGGGTGCAGGCTCTGGGGTAGGGATGGGGATGAGAGGTTTGGGGTTTGGGACGGGGCTCAGGGCTGAGGCAGAGCATTGCGGTGCGGGGGGGGGCTCTGGGGTGAGGCCAGGGATGAGAGGTTTGGGGTGCAGGCTTCCCCGAGGGTGCGGTGGGGAGAGAGGACTCCCCCCAGCCCTCTCTCACTGCAGCAGCTCAGGGTCAGGGGAGAGGCACCTCTCCCCGGCCATGGCAGTTCCGGTGGTGCTGGGGCAGGCCGAGGTAGGGGCTCCTCCCTATGGCCGCAGCAAGTCTAGGGCAGATCTGTGCTGGGGCCGGCGGGGAGGGGCATCTCTCCCTGTCACAGCCCTGAGCCCCTGTGCAGGGCTTAATAGACAGCTGTGCGGCCGTGCATCTTAGAGGGAACTTCGGTCCTGAGCCACAACTGCAGGGGTAATCAATTATTTTTTGTCATGGTCCAAATTTCTGGTCAATGGTATAGTCAAGATCCAGCCTCCAGCAAAAATAATAATAAACCCCCCCCAACAATAATGACAATAAGTAAATGAAAAGATATCAGGGTCCGTTCAAAAGTGGTCCGGATTTGGCCCACGGTCTGCCTATTGACTCCCAGTGCACTAGTGGGTCGTGGGAAGGGTCTAGGTGGGTTGCCAGTCACTGCCCCCCATGCCACTCCCCCCGTTTCGTGTTCTTTTCTGCCTGGCCGGGGAAGCAGGCAGCAGCATGGGGAGCAGGATCCAGTGCAGAGGAAGCAGCCGGAGCCAGTGAGTGGACAGTCAGGAGCCTGGTAGCTACTGTGGCCTGGTTGTAGGGGGAAAAGGGCTGACTGGGTGCAGCAGCAGGCAGGGCTGGGAGCGTGAGAGCAAAGGGCTGGGGGGAACTGAGCAGGGGTTTTGGCCAGGATGGTGAGGGTAGAGCAGGGTCTGAGAAGGGGAATGAGGAGCAGAAGGCTGAGAACAAACTCAAAATTGCTGGTTTACACTCCCAGGATTTAAAAAATAGTCGTTTCTGTACATCTCTATATAACGGGAGCTCCCCATAAGAGACAAATGCAGTTGGGGGCCACCTTAGTAAAAAGTTTGTGTACCGCTGTTTTACAGAAGGGATGCACTGCTCTAGCACAGGGATTTTATTCTTGTTCATTCTTTTGCTGTTTCCTTTAATCTAAAATCTGAAGAGTCATTCGGTGTGAAAGAACACGCTTGTTCTGGAGGCCTGACAAAAACCCTCCATATTGCTCACAAAATTGCCACTCCCAGGCAAACTGTTAAAATGTAATGGTTTGTCAAAGCCCAGTGAAAAGGTCATGGCCTTTCTCTGTATTTCCCTTCCCATGGAAGCTGGTTACCAGCTATCTGCATATCTATAAAAGCTCTTTTTTTGTAATCAAGTTCATGAGTCCAGTTTCCCAAGAGCTCGAATCTGATTTCCACTGTTAGACTGACATGCAAAATCAGTGCTAACAGATAACTGATGTTTCACTCACAGGCTTTCGTTTTCTTACCTGCATGAACTTACGAACGGTGATCGTTTTATAGCCTGAAAGGGAAAAGGAAGACGATTGGAGGGATTTAAACTAGACCCCTCTCAATGAAGCTGGGACTAATGTTTCAGTCTAGATGAGTTCCACACCCATAGCATTGGGCTCATGCCAGGAGAGTGAGTAAACTTAACACACAGGGTCAGATTCTGTTGTCAGCCAGGTGCTTACAATTCCCATACAAGATAAAGGCTATGGCTACACTACGAGGCTAAAATGTGCTCAGCGTAGCTGCTGTTTGTCGGCAGGAGAGAGTTTCCATCCCTCACGAGCAGCAGCGTCTTTGTCGGCAGGAGAGCACTCCTGCCGACAAAGCGCTGTTCACACCGGGGCTTTTTGTCAGTAAAACTTTTGTTGACAAAAATGACAAAAGTTTTGCTGATGAAGTGCCAGTATAGACAAAGCCAAAGGGCGTTACAAATACGTAGAGGCTGTGTAGAGGACAGTATTTATCCAAGTTCCAGGCCAGAAGCTCAGCTTCCCCTTTCTCTCTTCAAACCCATCTCCTCCCATCCAGTCTTTTCTTTGCCTTATGAAAAGACAGAGCTGATGAACAACCCAAGGATCTCTTACCCTGATTGATCAGGTGATCAGACAGGAATCCGCTAAACAAACTTGTTGGGATTGCAACCAGCCACGGCACTACGTTAAACACCCAGCCCTGAAAGGGAGAAAAATCCTCACAGAAAAAGTGAAGAGAAGCAAGGTTCACATCCTGCTAGTGGAGCAGGGTTTGTTTGCAGCTAATGGGTTTTATGCGGTAGGGGCTGGGGGGCATAGGAGATTAGGGTTTATCCTTTTCTGGTGCTTTTGCTCACCTAACATAGGAATTTTAAGCCACTTTCTCACAACACTCTGCCCAATGCTCTATACAGTTCTGGTGCACTCCAGGATGGGGCCTGAGGTCTGTAATGTATGTGCACACATGGTGCTGTATAAATAAGTGAATTGTTAATGACCATAAGGTCTGACTGGCTTTACACCCATGACAGAGAGGCAGAAATTTCTCTCTACAGCCATAAGGAAGGATTAAAAGTGGAAGAGTTTACTGGAAAACAAGGTTCTGCAGCACAGAGCCTATATGCAAACTGTGTATTCTATCCAAACTCATGGGTCACCAGCAAAACTGCAGACTACATTCAGACTTCAGACGCTATATTACTAACTAGCATTGCTATGCAGCTGAGGGAACACAGCTGGGTTTTCTGATGCCAGGGTTGAGTTTTCAAGACTGGTAAAGAGGAAAATCTTGCTTTGTCTTTTCAACTGAGTAAGTGTATTATGGATGTAACTGAAGATGACTAACGGAAACATTTTCAAAAGCACTTAAGTAATGTAGGAGTCTATATCCCACTGGCTTTCAGTGAGACAGAGTCAGATTTTCAGAGGTATTTAGGTGTCCAGTGGGATTTTCAAAAGCACCAAAAGAGGTTAAGCCCCTAACTGACTTCAATGGGAGTTAGGAACCTAACCTGTTCAGATGCTTTTGTCAGCCTCAGTAGACACATATCTGTATCATTAGGCACCTAAATACCTTTGAAATATAACCCTTAGTCACGTTTGAAAATGGAACTTAGGCTCCTAAATTGCGTTGGCAGTTTGCAAAATAGGAGCCTGATTTTCAGAAGCGCTGAACACCTGCAGCTCCCAATGATGCCGGCTGGAGCTGTTCTCGTTCAGCACCTCTAAGCTTGTGGCCCAAAATATACACAAAGAACATAAGGACATATAACTGTGCCACTTTGTTATTTTATAGAGTCCCTTTTCAAATCATAGCACACTTCACAGCATGGGCCAAAGGTACAGGATTCTTTTAACTGAACTGGACATTTGCAGAGGGAGAAAAACAGCTCACCTGCAGCATGTATATTTGGCCAGTAGGTGACATAGTTTTACCACAGTAAGGATTATTGTCAACCCTTTAAATTTACATTGAGTGAATCCACGTGTTATTAATATTAATGAAGCAACGACCAGATGCAGGAATATTATATAAAGCATCTTACATAAGGGAACAGGAATTAAATATGTAACAGATGGCTAAATTACCAAATCACTGCTACCCAAGCGTATTACCAGAAGTGCTACAAATCTTGTTATAATAATATGTTTTCTGGTTTAATACATGATTTTAATACAAATATCAAATATGTCATAAAGCCCTGGTTAATGTAATAAATGTAAGGGGCCCTGGGAAATTCCAGAAACACACGACAGAGCCACCATCGAAAAGACAATCTCGGGATTTCTGTGGGCAGAATGAATTGTAAAAATACGAGATCTCAGCCCGGCAGAATTTTAACCAAGTTTCAGAAAAACAGGAGATTTATTTGTGCAGAGCCGAGAGAGGCCTTTTTTCAGAGCTTTGCAAATAAAAAATGTGTATTAATTAGTAATGAAAATTGTTATCATTGTAACAACTAACAATACCACGCCTCTGAGCTCAGCTATGCCAGTATAGTAACAAAGCCCCATGGTAGTTGTCTGAAATTGCTTGCAGCTATGAGCTCTGTGCCATCCTCACCCACAACAGGGCAGTCTAGAGATCATACAAAACTCTGTGAGAAAGGGATCCATGACGGAGAGCTGCTGATGCGGGGGAAAAGCAGCATGTTGACACTACTGGAAAGGGTCAGAGCAGGCAATGCTATTTCTTGGTACTGCTGGTGCATTTGGATAGTTAAACAATATGGCCAGATCCTGCAATCAGATCCCATGCAGGTGCAAGTGGGGGGATTTGATGGCATGGATCAGGGCCTACATTTGTAGCTTTGTTTTAGAAGGGACATGTGGGAGGTACAAGTTTCTATACCCCTATTATTAAATAGCTGCATATATCAAGCATATACTCCCTTCTTGCCAACACCTTCACGTAAGAATCAGGGGTAAAGACAACAGGCAACCACCATGTATCTATGGTTACAGCACATCCATATGGGGCAGAAATCATTCCTCCTTCTTCTTCCCCCTTCTCTCCCTCTCAGCAATGCTTGATCCCAAGAAAAAGCTTTTCTCCTATATTGACACTGTCTTCCTATCTCATCCAAAATCCGTGGCCTAGTTACCAGCTGTGTGTTTTGGGGGAGTTACATTAGATCTCATGGGCTACAAAGGAAGCCTTGGACAGTGCAGGAGCGGCTTCTCCTTGAGAGCTTGACATTATGGAGCGACCAAGAGTCTTACTCCCTGACATATTCTCAGAGGGAACCCTGTGGCAAGACAGGGCAAGCGACAAAATGTGAGTGAACCTGTCAGAACAATGCGGAAGGACTAGACCAATCACAATCAAATGTAGGGGCAAAGGGGACTAAAGTCAACCTCCTAATGTTATTGGCTCAGATACTGAAAGGACCGTTCTCTTCAGGCCTGACCCAGAGCCCGCTGAAGTCAATGCAAAGATTCCCAATGTTAACAGGAGCTATGTAAACATATGGAGAATACTATATCTCTTTGTTCATACTGAGCTTTCAGAGTCTCCCCTTTGCTATGGTGTCAGCCTACCTTAGACTCGGGAAAAGTGTCTTTAAAGAAAGTTGGCAACCAGGAGAGAAGGGTGAAAAATGTACTGCCCGTAGCAAGCTGAGCGACTATGACAGCCCTGTAAATATACAATGGGAAAAAGAATCCGTCAAGACGACAGATCACATTGGATAAAAAACGGGGATTCTAGCTACCCGCTCCTTCAAGGCAGTGATGTCAGGCATATAAATAAACCCTCTATAGCACTGAAGCCACTTCCTGCGATTTATTGGAGATAACTAACCCCAGCTGACTGCCAGAGCAAGAGGATAGAGCAATGCACCAGCTTATTCATGATGCTTTCACCATGATGCTTTCATCATAGGCAGCTCTGAATGGGGCCTTGATATCTTGATAACTTATGATACAATCAGTGCTGATAACCGTCATACTCATGGAGTGCGTCTCACTATGAAAGATCCCATCAGCTCCTGACTTAGAGTAGGACTTGTGCCCTTCCTTGGGATTTTGTTTAGGACTGTCAGGCAAACTTGTCCATTCAAGCCCAGATATTAACGATAATAAGCAACTGATTTAATTTAGTACACTAGTTGGGATGGTGTTGACATTTAAACAATAACACAGGTGGTTTTGAACAGAATCATATCTGACAGGACACTTCAATGCAAGCGTACCAGGAAGAATTACTAGCTTCATGTTAAGCCCACATTATTAATAAAGCTTCATTCTTACCTTTGCATCCTCTGTACCCTTTCCAGAGTACTGGGGTATTGCCCATTTCCCTGCTTATCCCTTTACTAGCTTTAAAGCCATGGCCATTTTCCCTCAGATCCTGTCACTGTCTTTCATTAAATGGCCACAAGGCAGATGTGTAGAGCAACGCGAAATCATTCCCCTGCTCTGGGCTGGACAGTGTTAAATCCAGAACCCTAAACTAGGAGGATGTAATGTCTCCTGACATAGTTTATTAAGTCAAAGTGACAATTAAAAGAGCATTTTTTGGTTTTCACTCTCTGCAACCAGAGCAAAGATGACAGCACCCAGTGACCTCTGAGCAACAAATGCAGAGTGTATGCAATGCTAGACAAGGTGCGGGAGGTAATATCTTTTATTGAACATCTGTTGGTGACAACAACAAGCTTTCGAGCCACAGGTCTTGGAAAAACCTGAAAAGGAGCTCTGTGTAGTTCGAAACCTTGTCCCTCTCACCAACAGAAGTTGGTCCAATAAAAGATATTACTGCCCCTACCTTGTCTCTCTAAATACAGAATGTGGCATTATGCCCTGGACTGCTCGTAAAACAGAACCACAGACAAATATAATTCACAGGGGATTGGATGGTGTAAAGAAATTCACTCTGTAATATGGTAATACCCAGCTAAATGATGATGATTAATTTACTGCCTAGTGATAAGCTCATTGGTGTAATGATTATTGTTTTGATTTGGATATTTACATAGCAATGATTCATAAACCTGTTAAAACTTTCTAAAAATAAATTGCTATCAAATAAAAATAGCAACCTTGGAAAGACCCACCATTCTGCCCCTGGCTGGCCTAGTTTGGAAATGCATGGTGGTAGTTAACTCCAGGAGCAAGACACAAGGGCTTCAGAATGGAAAGAAGATGGAGCAACAACAAAACCAAATTCTGCATGAGAGAGGGGCTGACATCCACAACACACATGGCTGTGACATTTACTTACCAGATAGGGGCCTTTTTAAATAACTGCTTCCAGGGAACTTTGGTCTGTTTGGATATCGAGAGGCCGTTTGAAAAATGTTCTAAGCAAATGATGAGTTCTGCAGGGAAAAAATATATCAAATCAAAGCTATGTTTTCCAATAGTCTATACAGACACGCTGGATCTGTTTTATCCTAGGGCTTAACCACATGGTTTAAGAACTGCTTAAAATGTGCATTCTAAAGGATAACCCCAGAACATCTATGCATTAAGCGATAAAAACTACATTCAAGTAGCCGTGATGTCTTACTGAACTTCCTCCAAACCCCATGCATACACACATGCCTCCAGACACAACAAATCAAGAATGCATCCGATGAAGTGAGCTGTAGCTCACGAAAGCTTATGCTCTAATAAATTTGTTAGTCTCTAAGGTGCCACAAGTACTCCTTTTCTTTTAACAAATCAAGAGTTAATGCTGAACCTCTGTCCGGAAAGGACCCTGGTGCCGTCTCAATTACTGCCACTGGCCTTCACCAATGCAACCTTACCCTGCTCACAACCATGCAGAAGGCTGTTGCAAAGATCATTTTCCTAGCCCATCACTTTGCCCACATTACCCTTCTCTTTGCATCCCTCCACTGGTTCCCCTTCTCTGCTGCATCAAACATAGGCTCCTTGTCTTCACTTTCAAGGCCCTTAATGGCCTATTCCCCACCCTACCTATCATCTCTCATTCACTGTCACCTCCTGCCTGCCTCCATTGCTCAGTTGATACATTTTCGAACAAGCACTTCTGTGATTCTCTCATGCTGCCCCTTACACTTAGGAGACGCTCCCCACCGGGGCACTGGAACAGCGGGGCCGGGGGGCCATGGCCCCATCACTTTTTACCTGCCTTAAGGGCAAGCGATAGGCAGGAGAAGGTGAAGAGGAGCAAGTGGGGGTGGAGCCTTGGGGGAAGAGGCAGATCAAAGGTGGGGCCTCAGGGGAAGAGGCAGAACAAAAACGGGGCCTCAGGGGAAGAGGCGGAGCAGGGGTAGGATCATGATTCTGGTGTTGGTGCCCCCCCACTTCTAGGAAGCTTCTGGTGCTCCTGGCTCCCCGTAAACATCCAAAAAGCCACCTAATTATGCTCCTTCAATATCCTCCTTAATGACAGGTTTCAGAGTAGCAGCCGTGTTAGTCTGTATTCGCAAGACTAACCAGCAGCGGGGGGGGGGGGGGGGGAGGAGGAAAACCTTCCATTCCCAGTCTCTATTCAAGCCTAAATTAATTGTATCCAGTTTGCAAATTAATTCCAATTCAGCAGTCTCACATTGGAGTCTTATTTTGAAGTTTTTTTGTTGAAGGATAGCCACGCTCAGGTCTGTAATCGAGTGACCGGAGAGATTAGAGACTGGGAATGGATGAGTCATTACACAAAGTAAAACTATTTCCCCATGTTATTTCTCCCCCCCACTGTTCCTCAGATGTTGTTAACTGCTGGAAATAGCCTACCTTGCTTGTCACCATGAAAGGTTTTCCTCCTTTCCCCCCCCTGCTGCTGGTGATGGCTTATCTTAAGTGATCACTCTCCTCACAGTGTGTATGACAAAACCCATTGTTTCATGTTCTCTGTGTATGTATATAAATCTCCCCACTATATTTTCCACCAAATGCATCCAATGAAGGGAGCTGTAGCTCACAAAAGCTTATGCTCAAATAAATTTGTTAGTCTCTAAGGTGCCATAAGTACTCCTTTTCTTTTATCCTCCTTAAAACTCTCATTTTCTGTAAAGCCTACAAAAAAATTAACAACTGCTAGGCTGCAATCCATGAAGGTACTTAGGTGCCTAAAGCCCAGACTTAGATTCCAAAGTCTTATGCTTAAGGACCTAAGTCCTAGTTCTGGCTCCACTGCCATCCATGAATCTCCTGCCAAACCCTGTAGGTGCCTAAGCTCACTTAGCTCCTAAGTTTTTGCAGTAAAAGTTCTCTAAGCACCTAAGTTTCTACCTAAGCCATAGAGATTCACAAACCAGGAAGAGCCAGCCTTTTGGACACCTAAGTCACATGTGGGGCTGATCCAGTAGGTTTGCTCAGAGGTGGCCTAGCAGGTCGGGTGCCACTCAGAATCCAGCCAAAGGAGGAGGTGAAAGTGCCACCTGTAGTTTGTGCCAGGGTTAACAACTGCCATAAGAAAAGGAGTATTTGTGGCACCTTAAGGTGCCACAAGTACTCCTTTTCTTTTTGCGAATACAGACTAACACGGCTGCTACTCTGAAACCTGTCAAAATTGCCATACATCACGTTCCTGTCATTTCCACATCACAGCCTAGTGAACAGCTATTGCTAGTATGAATGAATAGGGTGGGGGGTTACCTTTTTCATTCAGGAGGTATTTGCACATGCAGTAAACCCAGAGCAAAGTGAGTAAACCAGAGAAATAGAAGACACTCTCCCAGCCATACCAGTCCAGAAGGAGGGACCCTGCCCCACCAATCACCAGCGTCCTGGAAGGAAAGGCCAGAGAGATCATGAGATTGATAAGAGTGTTCTTTGGGCAAACTCACAATCCATGCATCAGCATTACTGAGTCAACACTATGGTTTATTGGATGTTATTTATCCAGCCCTCAGGAGCTGTTCATCTTATCAGACATTTGCACTGGCTAATCTTTCCTACGTCAATAATGCTGAGAGGAGAGGTTGCCTGGTTATTAAAAACCATTCCCCTGTACTATAGACCATTCTATTGCTACTGCACTGGAGAAGAACCTGCTCTATTTCTTAATTTGACACTTTGGGTATTTCAAATCCTCAGCTGGCGTAGTCAGTGTAGTTCTACTGAAGTTGTTGGAACATGGTCAATTTTCACCAGTCGCAAATCTAGGCCTTTGTTTCTTCCTGATGTCTGAAATACCTGCCAATGAAAGGATGCCCCATAGCACTCTGATGTACATTCAGATGATAGGCACTGAGACAGGGACATTTTAGCATGGAAAAACCCCTTAGTCCACTTAGGTATGTCTACACAGCAGTTAAGCAGCTGTGGCTGGCTCGTGTCAGCAGACTTGGGCTTGCGGGGCTCGGGCTCTGGGTCTGTAAAACTGCCATGTAGACATTTAGGCTCAGGCTGGAGCCTGGGCTCTGGGACTCTTCCCACCTCGCAGAGTCAAAGAGCACAAGCTCCAGTTCAAGCCTAGATGTCTACAACGCAATTTTATAGCCCCGCAGCCTGAGCTCCATAAGCCTGAGTCAGCTGACTGGGGCCTGCCATGGGCGTTTAATTGTTGTGTAGACATACCCTTAATCCTTCCAACAAGATCACCATTTACATCCCCAAATACATCTGTCAGCAAAAGAAAGTCACAGGATGGAATGGAGTGATAAATACAAACGGTGCATAAAATACTACTGCTGCTTTGCAGCTCAACAACCCTTTCTATCAGAGGTTCTCCAAGAACTTTACAAAGGCAGGAAAGTATTATTAATCCCCATTTCACAGAGAGGGAAACTGAGGCACAGGGAGGTTAAGTGACTTGCCCAGGGTCATGCAGCAAGTCAGTGGAAGGGTCAGAAACAGAACTCAGGACCCTAGATGGTCTGTCTTGCTCTTCCTGCTGGACCATGCCACTTCCTGTTAGAAACCAAATGTAATAGCAGCTCCTTCAAGCCACTTGCTCAAAAGAACAGATAAAATCCTCAACACACTTGAGAACAATACATTGTAAAGGACTCAAAGACTTCAGTAACGAGTGTATATATTCTATAGCAACTGTCAGAGTCTTCTTCAACTGGAATGGATACTCTCCAGGATCCAGATGTACTTTGTGGGTTGGTGTTTTTGCCTGCAGCAGTTTAATGGCACTTTATCTCCTATGGCATCTCTCTGAGCTGCTGTCACTCACTGCCCAAAGTCAAGGGGAACTTACCCGAACTGAGAGCCAGCCCCTACTGTGCTGCATGTGAAAGCTCGCTCGCTCTCACGGACCTTCTGAGAAAAGAGGCTGGCCAAGGCAGGGAAGTAAGCTCCTAACAATGGAAATGAAAGCGTTAGCCACTGCCAGTCAGGGTACACATCAGTCAACCTTGCACTCATGGGTGAGCATGTTCAAATCAAATCCAACAATAGATAAATGCCCAAACGAGTCAACAAGCTCTTTGCAGTATCCAAAGCAATGACCTCACTGTGTCACACACCAGTAGTCTTATGGCAACCCACCACTCCCCTTGATATACCACATGGCCACTTGGAAGCTCATTTGTGCCTTCTCTGTATCTGCTGCCATGACCCCCCCTTACTGTAATATTTGAGCCCCTCCTAAGTGTGAATGAATTTATCCTCACAACATTCCCGTGACATAGGGCAGGGTCGTTATCCCCATTTTACAGCTGGGGAACTGAGGCAAAGACAAATTCAGTGACTTGCTAAAAATTACACAAGGAGTCTGAGCAGAGCTGGGAACTGACCCCAGCTCTCGACTCCCAGGCCAGGGAATCTTAACCACCAGGTCAGCACTCCACCACTACACAATAGCTGAGCCACACCAAAACTGATCCTTTTTCTCCCCCAGGGTTGAAAAAGTAACTTTTAATCCTTATTAAACAGTTGCCAGCTTTTCCTTATGGTGAAGTGGGTGATTCATCCTGGTTCTCGTGACGACAACATCATGTGCTCTGTTGAGTGGCAGGGTCACATGGGATAGCATCCCAAGACTTCGTACAGTAATGGCACCAGATGGTTTCAATGTGGGGGTTGGCATTCATGATACTATGGAGACAGATGTGGAGAGGATGTGAAACTCCCACGGGGGAGGGGGAGAAAGAGGTGAATTCTAGGATGGGCCAGCTGTTGCAGTGGTTAATATAAGGGCTAATTTGTATATGGTTAAAATTGGAATGAATGCTACCTAGTGTTAATCTAGTCCTTGGTAGACATGTGGTCCCGAAATAATAAACACTTACATAGAAAAGGAGGAGTAAAAAGACAAATGGTGAAAAAAGGAGTAAGCAGGAGAAAAGGCCCTCACTGAGAAGCTATGTTGTCCTGGTAGCTTACAAAAATGTAGTTATTTATAATGATGTATCAGGCACCCAGTCTGTGGATGCAGCAGCCCAGAAACAAAATGGTGAAAATAACCCAGAGTTTCTTATCGGTTAACAAGAAAAAGTCACCCAGCCAACTTTTGGGTAGCACTTGCTAGGCTTCCACAGTTCTAAGACCTAGTTCAGCAAGTGGAAGAGAAAATCACCCCAAAGTATCAAAGCTCAGACGAAAGGTCAAAGAGCCTCTCAGATTGCAGGTGCTTTGAAGCACCTTTACCATCTCAGAGCCAGACACAGAGATTAAAGCTTTTTATAGTGACAGCACCTTTCTCAGAGACAAATTTCCCATTAGCCACTCTGCACCCAGCCACAGAGGTTATACGCCCAGGAGTTCTAGCCGGAGGAGGGGGGCGGCAGCTCAGAAACAGTTTGATCTACCCAGCATTGCAATTTACACATTGCAGTTATGACTTGCATTTGAATCCGTCATATCTGGAGTTGCAGTACGAGCATGGGTGGAACAAACACACGCACAGGGTTTTGTCTCACCTTGCAATAGTCCCATGAGGAACCGAGCAAGTGTCATGAAGATCAGGTGGGCAGAACTGATATAGGTGAGCAGCGGAGTGATAGCGGTGATGAAACCCCAGGCAGATGCAGAGAGGAGGAGGACTTTTTCTCCTCCAATCCTGAAAGATAAGCATGCATTATGTAAAAGGGGAACTATGGGTAGGGTATGGGGTTGGTGTACGGACTAGGAATCGGGACTTCAGGCATCTCTTCCTAGCTGTTTAATAACGAACGTCAGCCAGGCCTCTCCACCTGACCTTCCCATCCACAAATGTCTTCAGGAACGGCCAGCTGACCTGCTCCCTTCACCTGCTTCCTTCAGTGAGGTGCACAGCACAGCAGACCCTTCCCCATCGCAGCTGGAGTCATCTCCAGAACTGCATGTGTCCTGTACCATCCTGTAGCGGCAGGACACCGCATCATCCCTACCATTTCACTGCACAAGGCCCTCAAATGCACTGTGGGTGAAGGGGTACCCAGGGGAAATCCCCACTTGCTCCCCATCAGCAGCAGAGAGTGGGGATGAGTGCCTGAATCCCAGCCACATCCACCCTGTTTGGGATGGAAAGTGACTGCACATTCCACCTGTCCGTACAGTTGCATCTTCAGTGACAAGTGGGCACCCACGGGAAGCAAGCAAAGGAGGAGTGTGTTAATTACAGGCCCACCTTAGAAATACAAGGTGAACACAGATAAAAGAGGGCGACATCAGGAGGGAAGGAAACCTGATTTTAAAGCAAAAGAAAGAGTTTTACAAACAACAGAGAGGGAGCAGTCGTTTTCAGCCTGCTCAGTACTGGGATCCCCTTTTCTATACTCTGTCCCAAATAGCCAGGATCCCCATCCCAATCAGCAGTGCGGAAGGGCAGGCTGTTCACGAGCTCAGGGCTGAGAGAATCATTCCTGATGTAGGGGAAGTTTTAACAACAAATAGTTAGCACTTTACTTTTTTTCTCAAAGGATGATGGCATTTTCTGTTCCATCTGCAATTTAGCATTAGCCTGTAACCTTTCGTGTCTTGTGTGCACTTTGCTTGCAGAGTCTATTAAAGACCACAGTGCGATGGCACAGGCTGCTGCACAGACAATGGGTGACTCCGAGACTGTGTTTCTTACACAAGATTTTACAGGAAAGCCGTGCCCCCTGAGGACACCGCAGACTGGGGGATGAACTCAAGCAGGTAATTACTGGGGTTTCCACTAAACAGCTGACTGGGTTTTTTGGTTGTTTTTTTTTTAATTAATACAATCAAACTGTGCAGCATATGTATTTCCCAAGCACGACTCGGGGGCTGCAAAGGGGAATAAACCCGGGAGGAACAGCACAGAAACGTGGGCATGGAAAGAAGAGAGAGAAAACATATTCCGTGGATGAGACGTAGAAACAAAGAGTTGATTTCCCTGCAGACCAGAGAACATTGCCCCTCATCAGTTGTTCAACGCTTGAATAACCCGTCTGAAAGTTGCCATCCACACGAGGATGGTGTTTAGCTTTTGTTAATAAATAGATTGTGCTTGATGTGAGCAGCTGGCTAATGCTGGCAATGATCACCATCCCATAATAATAAGGCCTGGTCTACACACAAGTTTTGTCCTGGCATAACTATTTTGATTAGGGGTGTGATTCTTTATGGCAATAGTTATACCAGTACAACCTGTAGCGTAGATGCAATTACAGAGGTGCCTTATACTTACCTAGCTTATACCTCTTTCTATATGGGGGTAAGTGGTACTAGTACAAATGCCAATTGATGTAACTGTGTCCACACTAGTGGGGGTTGTACAACTTGAACTATACCAGCATAGTTTAAAGCACTACAACTTTTGCATGTAGGTAATTCCTAAATTGCACATAGGCCAAACTCCAGCAAAGCACTTCAGTACTTGTGTAATTTTAAGATCGGTACCAACTTAGAAACCAATGGAGGCTACTCACATACTTAAGGTTAAGCACGTGCTTAAGTGCTTTGCTGGATCAGAGCCATAGGGCCTGATCCAAAACTTATTGAAGTCAATGGAAAGACTCCCATTGACTTCAATGAACTTTGGATCAGGTCTACGGTGCTTTTTTTCCAGAGATATCGATGTGCCTCACAGATAGTTTATCAATCCTCACCCCCTTGGGGTGGAGGTTAGATACAAGGTAACTTTGCCAAGACTTTTTATTGCAGAAACTGAGCAAGGGATAATATAAGAAAGTTCCGGTACTGATCGCTGAGGTGTCCTCCGATGATCTGAGTTAAGCAATAGCCCCAGAAGAAGCTGCTCAGAACAATGCCGGACTGTTTCTTGTCCCAGTTGAAGTGACTGCTCATGGCCACAGCACAGATAGGCATGGTCACTCTGGCACAGTAGAGTAAACAAGTCCCAAGCAGTAACATCACAGTCCAGATTCGAGATTCAGGCCTGCAAGGATGAAGAAAGAGATAGGGAACAAACAAACACTGATACAAATCCAGGTGCCAATGTGTGATTCAGATCACACAATGCTGCCACGCAGGTCAGGCAGGTTTCCCTAAGTGCTTTCGCAAGCCAGACAAGTCTATCTTTAAAGAGCTAAATTTCACGGCAATGCCAGCTTTCCACCCTGTCACTCACATTCAAAGAGTGCCTCATCCACCTGGCTTTATGTCCTGTACTTGTTCTTTAATCTTAAACACTGCTTTGATCCCAGCTGTGAAACACTTAGCAATGTTGATATTCCAATTGCAGTCTTTAGGTTTCAGATTTATGCTTCTGTAGATTAGGGTATAGGTCACTGCATTGCTTACTCGTGGTCCATGTTTGGAAGAGTTGTTTACTGTTGTTTTTATAACCAAACGGATTAGAAACTAATCTTTTTAAAAATATAAATAACAAATTAAAGGTTAGTGTAACAGTTTGGCAGTGTTTGTCCGAGGCACCTTGTCTTGATAGCAAGTGTTGATTAGGCTGAGAAAGGGCTAAGTGGGTTCTCCTGACTCAGAGGCAGGTGATTTGTTACCACCCAAATATCAGGAGAAGCTCTTTACAGAGGGAGGATCTAAGGTGTGGACTGATCTGTCCAGAGGGAGGATCCCTAAGAAAAGGCAAGGCCAGAAAGGTTTGAGCTGAACTTTATTAATATATTATTGCTAGGTTTTGTATTAAGAAAACCAAATCCCAGGGAGGAGGTGAAGTAGACTGTGTACAGGATGCACACTGTGTTTGAGAGCAGGTAGGGAATGGCACCTGCTTCTACTTCGATTCTGGAGAACAATTCTGCAGCAAAGACATATGTTCTGCCATATATATGGGACCTGATTCTGCAATGTACCACGTGTGGGTGTACCCCAGTTCCTGTATAGAGCCCTGCTGACCTTGGTGTGGATGTAGTCATCCCCCTGTGCACTGTAAATTTCAGAATCAGGGCCACGGTGATTTGAGAATTAAGAATTATTTATTTTTACAGTAGAGGACAGGGCCCTGTGTTCTAGGTGCTGTACAAACGTATAACAAAGAGGCAGTCCTGATCATGGAATACATGGAATCATGGAACTAACCCACTGCACCTTCCATCCTTCTTTGGACATCTTTTGTACAGAAAATGAATATTTGTTTTCCTTCGTTAGAATTAATTATGATAGATGTCGGAGTCCGGTTATCCCAATATACCACAAGCCCATTTACAAACATGTCAAAGGGCCCTGTCACAGGCTGAGATAAAACACAATGAGGGGTAAAAACATGCCAGGATGTTGTGCCCATTAGAAATGAATGTATTGCTATATCCTGAATGAAAGGGCAAGGGATTCAATGCCAAGTTTTAATAGGAGTTATTGGGTCTTTTCATTCTGTGCTTTGAAGCTTCCCTCCCTCTCCCTTCACACACACAATAACTAACACAAAAAATTACGTATCCTGGCCTGAAGAAAAATTAACCACATTTCACCTTGCCTGGCTAATTTAACAAACAACGACTGTGACAGATCCTAAAATGCCCTTCAAACGCCTCCTAAAATGCCCTTCAAAGGTTATGTTAAAAGGAGACATTTCAGCAGTGGAAGTTTAATTCACCCCTAAGCCCAAAATTATCCTTTTTTTTCCACCCCCAATGGAAATGCCCTCCCCCGCCATCCTCAGTGCGCCGGTGTTACTTGGGAACTCTCAGCTGGAAATGGCCCTGACCTAGTTTTGTTTAATGTGGTCAACTGGTCCCAGTAAAACTAAAAATGCAGGTGTGCAAATTCTGAACTGTTGGGCTGACCTAAGAAGGGTAGGGGAGTCAGGCTGGGTCTATCAAACATGATGCTTTTAACTCACATTATTTTCATTTGTGATGTAAAAAGTTCTTTACATTTGTTTCTGTTCTTCCTTATGATTAAGGCTACGTTTTAATCTTGGGTATTTTTAGTAAAAGTCATGGACAGGTCACGGGCAGTAAACCTGTCCATGACTTGTATTATATACCCCGACTAAATCTTGGGGTGGCCAGGAGGTGCTGCGGGTGCACTGGGGGGAACACAGGGAGACACGACACGAGAGCCTGGGACCCCCGCTGGTGCTGGAGGGAAGGAGTGGGGGGCCTGGCAGACTCTCTACCTGGCTCCCTTGCGGCACTCCCCGGAAGCGGTAACATATCCCTCCCTCAGCTCATAGCTCCGCACACTGCCCCTGCCCCAAGTGCCAGCTCCACAGCTCCCATTGGCTGGAAACCGTGGCCAATGGGAGCTGCTGGGGTGGTGCCTACAGGTGGAGGCAGCTCAAGAAGCTAGGAGCTGCAGGAGGGACATATTGCTGCTTCCGGGGAGCCCCCTGAGGTAAGCGCCACCCAGAGTCCTAACCCCCTCCCATGCCCCAACCCCTCTAGCCCTGAGCCCCCTCCCCCGCAGCCCTGAGCTCCTTCCCCCACCCCAAATCCTGCTGCTGGGGGCACCCAAGACTGCCCCAGCAGCGGCCAGTGTGGCTGGCCCTGGGGCTGCCTGAGCTGCTCCGGCGGCCCCCATGCCAGCCACACCGGCTGCTGCAGAAGTCCTCGAGGTCCTGGAAAGTCATGGAATCCTTGACAACCTTGACCTCCATGACTAACTCGCCACCTTACTTATGATCAGAAAAGAGGCCTGATTCCCTCCTGGTGGGCATCTTGTATTACCATCTAGGTCTGTGCAAAGGGGATGTAAGATGCTAGCATGCAGAGGCAGCACACGGGTGTGAATGTCTACGTGGAGGTGCAAAGCAAGAGCGACTCAAGCCCACTAAGTTCAATTGTTCGTTACAATATTGCCTTGCACTGCTTGATCCTGCGGGTCTTTGCTGAGGCAAGCACAGGGGCCCAGATCCTCAAAGGAAATGAAAAGGAAACTCCAACTGAGGGTAAATATTTTTTGCTGGAGGAAGATACCACCTCCTGGCCCTTGGTATATAAGTCGGGGTATATAATTTCCCTTCAATGAAATTTAGGAGCCTAAATACCTTGGAAGATCTGTTTCCAGTGTTGTTTTAGCCATGTTGGTCCCAGGATGTGAGCAAGACAAACGGGGGAGGTAATATATTTTACTGGACCCAACTTCTGTTGGTGGAAGGAACTAGCTTTGGAACTTCATAGAGCTCTTCTTCAGGTCTGGGGAAGCTCACCAGAGTGTCTGAGTTAAATACAGGTTTCAGAGTAGCAGCCTTGTTACTCTGTATTCGCAAAAAAGAAAAGGAGTACTTGTGGTACCTTAGAGACTAACAAATTTATTTGAGCATAAGTTTTAGTGAGCTACAGCTCACTTCATCTGTAGCTCACGAAAACTTATGCTCAAATAAATTTGTTAGTCTCTAAGGTGCCACAAGTACTCCTTTTCTTTTTCACAACACAACACAAGTTCAACACAAGTTGGGACAGATTGTTAAATATCAAGAGTTCATGCATGCTGTATGAGACCACTTAAATGAAGTGGGCTATTAAGGGTTAGCAGGCAGAAATGTTACAAATTGTTATAAGAAAAGGAGTACTTGTGGCACCTTAGAGACTAACAAATTTATTAGAGCATAAGCTTTCGTGAGCTACAGCTCACTTCATCGGATGCATTCGATGCATCCGATGAAGTGAGCTGTAGCTCACGAAAGCTTATGCTCTAATAAATTTGTTAGTCTCTAAGGTGCCACAAGTACTCCTTTTCTTTTTGCGAATACAGACTAACACGGCTGCTACTCTGAAACAAATTGTTATAATGAGCCATAAAACCAATCCATGGTTTTTAGCATCCTGCAGAGTTATGCATTTCAGTTCCCAGGCCTGTGTTTTGAAGGTGTGCAGGTTTCTTTTGAGGATGAGGACTGAGAAGTCAGAGACTTGCTTTGGGAAAAGTGTTTGACCACGGGTGATAGGAGATTTTTGTCTTTTATCATTTTTCTGTGTGAGTTCATTCGAGAGCGTAGTGAGTGTCTGGGCCAAAGTCCTTATGCCCTAATGGAAGTGTGAACAGAAAGCACACGAGTCAAGTAAGGCTAGGTGCTAGTGGCCTGACCCAAACTCAGAACAGTCAATGGATATGCTCCCTTGGCTCCAGTGGGCTTTACATCAGGCCCTCGGCAGAGATAAGGGACTTGCGCCTTGTATCAAATCACTATAGTAACATTTTTACACCTACTTTTCACTGGTGTCAATGATTTCAAGAGGCAGTGGGAGAGTCAGGCCCAGGATGTTGACAGGGAGTGGCTGGGTCTAGAGAGATAGGAGTTTGTTTGATCCTCAAATGGCAGAGGAGTTTCATAGATTCATAGATACTAAGGTCAGAAGGGACCATTCTGATCATCTATTCCAACCTCCTGCACAGCGCAGGCCACAGAATCTCACCCACCCACTCCTACGAAAAACCTCACCTATGTCTGAGCTATTGAAGTCCTCAAATCATGGTTTAAAGACTTCAAGGAGCAGAGAAGCCTCCCTCAAGTCACCCATGCCCCATGCTACAGAGGAAGGCGAAAAACCTCCAGGGCCTCTCCAATCTGCCCTGGAGGAAAATTCCTTCCCGACCCCAAATATAGCAATCAGCTAAACCCTGAGCATATGGGCAAGATTCACCAGTCAGATACTACAGAAAATTCTTTCCTGGGTAACTCAGATCCCATCCATCTAATATCCCAGCTCAGGGGATTAGTTCTATTTACCCTGAATATTTAAAGATCAATTACTTACCAAAATCCCATTATCCCATCATACCATCTCCTCCATAAACTTACGAGTAGAATCTTAAAACCAGATAGATCTTTTGCCCCACTGCTTCCCTTGGAAGGCTATTCCAAAACTTCACTCCTCTGATGGTTAGAAACCTTCGTCTAATTTCAAGTCTAAACTTCCTGGTGGCCAGTTTATACCCATTTGTTCTTGTGTCCACGTTGGTGCTGAGCTGAAATAATTCCTCTCCCTCTCCTGAATTTATCCCTCTGATATATTTATAGAGAGCAATCATATCTCCCTTAAACCTTCTTTTACTTAGGCTAAACAAGCCAAGCTCCTTAAG
Organism: Dermochelys coriacea; assembly: GCF_009764565.3. Taxonomy (NCBI): domain Eukaryota; kingdom Metazoa; phylum Chordata; order Testudines; family Dermochelyidae; genus Dermochelys; species Dermochelys coriacea. The sequence goes on from NC_050080.1 coordinate 7,182,899, forward strand.
TCTCCTTTCATAAGACAAGTTTTCCATTCCTCGGATCATCCTAGTAGCCCTTCTCTGTACCTGCTCCAGTTTGAATTCATCCTTTTTAAACATGGGAGACCAGAACTGCACACAGTATTCTAGGTGAGGTCTCACCAGTGCCTTGTATAACGGTACTAAAACCTCCTTATCCCTACTGGAAATGCCTCTCCTGATGCATCCCAAAACCGCATTAGCTTTTTTCACAGCCATATCACATTGGCAGCTCATAGTCATCCTATGATCAACCAATACTCCAAGGTCCTTCTCCTCTTCTGTTACTTCGAATTGATGCGTCCCCAACTTATAACTAAAATTCTTGTTATTAATCCCTAAATGCATAACCTTACACTTCTCACTATTAAATTTCATCCTATTACTATTACTCCAGTTTACAAGGTCATCCAGATCCTCCTGTATAATATCCCGATCCTTCTCTGAATTGGCAATACCTCCCAGCTTTGTATCATCTGCAAACTTTATTAGCACACTCCCACTTTTTGTGCCAAGGTCAGTAATAAAAAGATTAAATAAGATTGGTCCCAAAACCGATCCCAGAGGAACTCCGCTGGTAACCTCCCTCCAACCTGACAGTTCGCCTTTCAGTAGGACCCGTTGCAGTCTCTCCTTTAACCAATTCCTTATCCACCTTTTGATGTTCATATTGATCCCCATCTTCTCCAATTGAACTAATAATTCCCCATGTGGCACGGTATCAAATGCCTTATTGAAATCTAGGTAAATTAGATCCACTGCATTTCCTTTATCTAAAAATCTGTTACTTTTTCAAAAAAGGAGATTAGATTGGTTTGGCATGATCTACCTTTTGTAAAACCATGTTGTATTTTGTCCCATTTACCATTGACTTCAATGTCCTTAACTAATTTCTCCTTCAAAATTTTTTCCAGGACCTTTTATACTACAGATGTCAAACTAACTGGCCTGTAGTTACCCGGATCACTTTTTTTTCCTTTCTTAAAAATAGGAACTATATTAGCAATTCTCCAATCATTCGGAACTACTCCTGAGTTTACAGATTCATTAAAATTCTTGCTAATGGGCTTGCAATTTCAGGTGCCAATTCCTTTAATATTCTGGATGAAGATTATCTGGGCCCCCCGATTTAGTCCCATTAAGCTGTTTCAGTTTCGCTTCTACCTCAGATATGGTAATATCTACCTCCATATCCTCATTCCCATTTGTTATGCTACCATTATCCCTAAGATCCTCTTTAGCCTTATTAAAGACTGAGGCAAAGTATTTGTTTAGATATTGGGCCATGCCTAGATTATCTTTAACCTCCACTCCATCCTCAGTGTTTAGCGGCCCCACTTCTTCTTTCTTAGTTTTCTTCTTATTTATCTGGCTATAGAACCTTTTACTATTGGTTTTAATTCCCTTTGCAAGGTCCAACTCTACTCGACTTTTAGCCTGTCTCACTTTATCCCTACATGTTCTGACCTCAATTAGGTAGCTTTTCTTGCTGATCCCTCCCATCTTCCACTCCCTGTATGCTTTCTGCTTCTTCTTAATCACCTCTCTAAGATGCTTGCTCATCCAGGAGCAAGTTGGTCTACAACTCCTTCCTATGAATTTTTTCCCCTTTCTTGGGATACAGGCTTCTGCAGCTTTGATTTAAAGTAATCCCAGGCCTCCTCTACCTTTAGATCCATAAGTTCTTCAGTCCAATCCACTTCCCTAACTAATTTCCTTAATTTTTGAAAGTCAGCCCTTTTGAAATCAAAAACTCTAGTTGCAGATTTATTTTTGTTAATCCTTCCATTTAGTTTGAACTGAATTAGCTCATGATCACTTGAGCCAAGATTGTCCCCTACAACCATTTCTTCTATGAGGTCTTCGCTACTCACCAAAATTAAATCTAAAATGGCATCCCCTCTATTCGGTTCAGCAACTACTTGATGAAGGAATCCATCAGCTATCGCATCTAGGAAAATCTGAGCCCTATTATTATTACTAGCACTGGTCCTCCAGTCTATATCTGGGAAGTTAAAGTTCTCCCATTAACTCACACTCCCATTTGGTGTGATTCCTACAGAAGTAACTGGGTGGCTGTACAGGTGGTGCTCTCATTAACACTGAATCAGGTTCCCCTGCCTTCCTTGTCCCTGCTCAGAATTTCTTACCTTGTGCGTATACATGTAACATGCTGTACCCACACCGTGTAGGATCAAGGCCTACAGCATTATTAAGTATGGGTAGAACAAGAGAGGAAAGACAGTGGTGTAGTTAAAGCACTAGACTGGGATTCAAGACCATTGCTTCAATTCCCAGCTCTGTCACAGACCCTTTATGCCCCCTTTGGCAAGCCCCTTAATCTCTCAGTTTCCAATGGAGATAATAAGCCTTCCTTTGTCTGTCTTGTCTTTAGATGGTAAGCATTCTGGGGCAGGGACTCTCTCTCTTACTGTGTGGCTGCATGGTGTTTTGCATCACGCTGCCCTAATCTTGCTTGCAGCCTTTAGGCTCTACTGTAATAAAATAATAAATAATATACAGAAACCACCACAACAAGGGTGATCAGAAAACAGAAAAAGGATTTTCTCCCCACCTGGGTTTTGACAAAATTTCTGTGGAAATTTTCCAATGAGCTTTAGTTTTTAACCCTTATTTTTTTTAAAAGGGTGGCAAATTATTTCACGTGACCTGAATATTCTCTTTGATTACTAGTCTGTTCTATTTAGTTCTATTGTTTTGATTTTTTTTTTTTAAAGTCTAGCTATAGCTATAAGCATAAACCAAGTGGAGAAATATGAAGACGCCAGAACAGTACAAGCTTCTTAGGTGGCATTTCCAGCCAGACAAATCCATTAAAACAATGCTAAATGGCGCATATAAGCACTAGGTACCCACATCCACACCAAACCCTTGAAAGAAAGAATTAATCCTGGGGAAGGATACTGATGTGTTTACACCAGAGGAAAGAGCCTCAGTTGCAGAAGCATTTTCCCTTAATTATAGTTATCATTGTAATTGCCAATGAGTCGCTGTCCTGCCTAGCTCAAAACAACAACATACAAGGTTATTAGGCAAGTCGTTACAGACATTGTGTGTGTGGGGGGGGGAGAGTAGGAAACATATGACCCTATCTCAAGAACTAAATATTAATAAATAAAAATATTTTGCATGTCTGTAATACTCTCAGTCTGAGCTCAACGTGCTTTACTGGGTGAGGTTCTGTGGCCAGCAATGAGCAGGAGGTTAGACTAGATGAACACAATAGTTCCTTCTGGCCTTAAAGTCTATGAGATGTTAATAAATTTCAACCTAATAACCTCCCTCATGAAGGGAGAAAACATAGTCTGTCTGTTACCACTATGGAAACTGAGTTACAAAAACAGAGGTCTAAGTGACTTGCTCAAAATTCCACATGGCAGTGGCCAAGCTGAGAACGAACTCAATTTCCTGATGTCAAGTCCTAATGCGTTGTTGAGTTTTCAGATCCAGTCTCTCTTCAGGAGCCTGTTAGGTGCTCTCCACTACCCTGGAGACTTGAGAGTAAGAGCTAGTCCTGCTGACTATGGGCTGGGAGTGCTGGAGAGACAATAGACCAGATCCTCAGCTGTCAATCTCCATAATCAGGCGTTCTCAAACTGGGGGTTGTGACCTCTCAGGGGGTTGCAAGGTTATTACATGGGGGATGCAAGCGGTCAGCCTCCACCCCCAAGCCCCGCTTCGCCTCCAGCATTTATAATAGTGTATAATATAAAAATAGTGTGTTTTTAATTTATAAAGAGGGTAGCACTCAGAGGCTTCCTATGTGAAAGGGTTTCAGAGTAGCAGCCGTGTTAGTCTGTATTCGCAAAAAGAAAAGGAGTACTTGTGGCACCTTAGAGACTAACAAATTTATTAGAGCATAAGCTTTCGTGAGCTACAGCTCACTTCATCGGATGCATTTGGTGGAAAAAACAGAGGAGAGATTTATATACACACACACAGAGAACATGAAACAATGGGTTTATCATACACACTGTAAGGAGAGTGATCACTTAAGATAAGCCATCACCCACAGCAGGGGGGGGAAAGGAGGAAAACCTTCCATGGTGACAAGCAGGTAGGCTAATTCCAGCAGTTAACAAGAATATCAGAGGAACAGTGGGGGGTGGAGTGGGGGGGAGAAATACCATGGGGAAACATCCAGATCATACCACTCGATCCATTGTCTACAGCCAAGCGCTACGATATAACCGCATTTGCTCCAACCCCTCAGACAGAGACAAACACCTACAAGATCTCTATCATGCATTCCTACAACTACAATACCCACCTGCTGAAGTGAAGAAACAGATTGACAGAGCCAGAAGAGTACCCAGAAGTCACCTACTACAGGACAGGCCCAACAAAGAAAACAACAGAACGCCACTAGCCATCACCTTCAGCCCCCAACTAAAACCTCTCCAACGCATCATCAAGGATCTAGAACCTATCCTGAAGGACGAGCCATCACTCTCTCAGATCTAGGGAGATAGACCAGTCCTTGCTTACAGACAGCCCCCCAATCTGAAGCAAATACTCACCAGCAACCACACACCACACAACAGAACCACTAACCCAGGAACCTATCCTTGCAACAAAGCCCGTTGCCAACTCTGTCCACATATCTATTCAGGGGATACCATCATAGGGCCTAATCACATCAGCCACACTATCAGAGGCTCGTTCACCTGCGCATCTACCAATGTGATATATGCCATCATGTGCCAGCAATGCCCCTCTGCCATGTACATTGGCCAAACTGGACAGTCTCTACGTAAAAGAATGAATGGACACAAATCAGACGTCAAGAATTATAACATTCAAAAACCAGTTGGAGAACACTTCAATCTCTCTGGTCACTCGATCACAGACCTAAGAGTGGCTATACTTCAACAAAAAAGCTTCAAAAACAGACTCCAACGAGAGACTGCTGAATTGGAATTAATTTGCAAACTGGATACAATTAATTTAGGCTTGAATAGAGACTGGGAATGGATGAGTCATTACACAAAGTAAAACTATTTCCCCATGGTATTTCTCCCCCCCACCCCACCCCCCACTGTTCCTCTGATATTCTTGTTAACTGCTGGAATTAGCCTACCTGCTTGTCACCATGGAAGGTTTTCCTCCTTTCCCCCCCCTGCTGTGGGTGATGGCTTATCTTAAGTGATCACTCTCCTTACAGTGTGTATGATAAACCCATTGTTTCATGTTCTCTGTGTGTGTGTGTATATAAATCTCTCCTCTGTTTTTTCCACCAAATGCATCCGATGAAGTGAGCTGTAGCTCACGAAAGCTTATGCTCTAATAAATTTGTTAGTCTCTAAGGTGCCACAAGTACTCCTTTTCTTTATGTGAAAGGGGTCACCCATACAAAAGTTCGAGAACCGAGTCTAGCAGCTGTCCCTCAGCAAAACAAGTGGAAGATTTGTCTGCCCCTGCAGGGAACTGAATTCACATCGGCTGTCAAAGTAATGCTTCCACTTCTCTTACCTGCACAAAAGCTTTACAACCCCTCACGCTACACAGGAAAGCATAAAGATGAAATAGAAACCTGTGGTTCCATCCCTTTCCCACAGCAGCTGGGGCACATGTGTGTGGGATGGGGGAAGTTCATTACCTAGAAAGTAACCTTTGTTTTATCAAGCATAGCCAACTCTGGGACACACCTATAATCAGCTCCTGTGTTTGAGCCATGTAGGCTTGGGTTTGGTTTGTTTATTCTGACAACCCTCAGACAGCTGTATCTGACGCTTGTTTCTTCTTCTTGTACGGCAGCCTCGAGCCCCACGTCTCCATCAAAGCAGACGCAGCTCTCTGGCCGTTCACTGCAGCTCTGCTTTGAAGTGTCCCTGGGTAACAATCCCCTGGGACTCTACTAAAACAAACTGAATAGTTCAGGTGAAAGCAAATATCGCTCTCTAAAATTCTGTATCAGTTGAGATCGGTTCTGACTAATTTCCTAGGATGCTGCAGAGCCCCCCAAAGCAAACTAAATAAATAACATAAGCCTCACTCTAGCCTAGGGAAAGCCAGCAGCATAGTGTTCCTTTATTTTCAATGTGTTTTCACACTGGAGGAATTTCTCCAGTAGCTGTCACAGAGCAAATATTTGCTCAACTTCATTTCTCTTGACTCAGTCTTACCCCTTTCCCTCAATTTATGATTCTGTCTGTTTACGGCCATTTTGGCTGACTTTTCAAATGGATTTGCTGGAGCTCAAGCTATCATTAGATTTTAGTTTAATGCTGCCTTTCAGGCTGGAATGAGGATGGTCATATATGTGTGTATTTTAAGGAGGGATAAGGGAGGTGTTTAGACAGCAAGGCTAAGAACAGTCTCATCCAACTACATGGTCAGTAGCCCCAGACGTTTGTTGTTGTTTTTCTAAAGGGAGTTTCCTATGGTAGGAAGAAGTTATAGGTTCAGATCCTGGTCCCTGTTAATGCTGCTTTGTGTGGCTCCAGACAGGGGCGGGTAACCACGGTGAACCTGCCCTCTGGTGATTCTACACTGGGGCAATGGTCCATAGGGGCCACTGCAGACAGACAGCAAGTTAGGGCAGTGCTCAGAACTACCTTGTGACAGCCCTGGAATAGGAGAGGTGCAAACTGCCTTCTCCCTGTTTCTGACGAATCCGCCCCAGTGTCTCTGTAGCTCAGTTTCCTTCTCTTTAAAAAAGGGACAAGAATGCTCCCTCCCTCATAGTGCTGAGAGTTCTTGGGATGCAGGTGGCTGCCTGTGTCTAGTCACACACCTCGTGCATGTCTTCACAAGGACTAAAGAGCAAGAGTGTTGTTAGCCCAGAATTAGACCTGGCTGCTACAGGTTTTCACTGCACAGAAACTTACCAGAGAATTCCCATTCCTGCTCTGATGTCTCAGAACATCAGGTGTTCTGACTGCAGTCAACGGTAATTAAGGAAGTACTTCAAAAACCTAACCCTCTCCTGTATCAGAGGTCACTTTATTTTTTCTTCACGGGCTGCTGAAAGCGTCAGAGCCATAACCCTGTTTCCAGTGGTGTTTGATAATCCTTCCTGCTTTATTGTCCTATTCCTGTGACTTTTTGCAGTTTACCTGTCCATTGCTTTAATTTATAGCATGTTTGTGGCAACTTTTGATATGAAGTAAACAGCACAATCACACAAATAACACTGTATGGAAGCAAGTGAAATCAGAGATACTGCCAAGGGTGTTGAGTAGTTGTTTTTAACTCAGCTTGATGGATGTCTTCCCTGCATTTATTTTTTCTCAAAAAATGATTGCTCCCACCACTGAAAATTCTAGTGCTTCTCTGTTATACCCTTCCCTGCCCAATGTCTGCCTTGCCTAATTAGACTGTAGGCTATTCAGTCTACTGCTCTGTTTGTGCAGTGCCTAGCACAATGGGGCCCCATTCTTGGTTGGCCTGTAGGCACTGCCATAACAAACATAATTAATAACTGTCAAGAGAGAATCCTTTTCTCCCCTAAAGTGATTGCAACGTGTCATACACCAGCTGACACCTTATGATCTGTAGCCATCAAAGGTAGCTTTGATTTTTTCAAACCAATCAGCTAATGACCAACTACAATGACCTAGAGCGAAGGGTTTTTCCCCCATGGGGAAGACAAGTTTGTTTACTTCATGCATCTCTCCTGAGCATGGATTTCCTTAGCAGAGCCACAGATGGCAACAAGCACTGTTAAGCAAGAGCAACTTTCTGTTCATTCCCTCTTTTCACAGCTTGCTTTTGGCAGAATAAAGACAGAATTTGATTCTAGCCAGTAGTATGAGCAGAAAAAAACTATTAAATAGGCATGGAGGAGGTGGAAAGGTGCAACTGTAATAACACACAGACATGCTGGTCACTGAAACAGAAACAAGGAGTTCAGTGGCACCTTAAAGACTAACAGATTTGGGCATAAGCTTTCGTGGGTAAAAAACCCACTTCTTCAGATGCATGGAGTGAAAATTACAGATGCAGGCATTATTATACTGACATATGAAGAGAAGGGAGTTACCTTACAAGTGGAGAACCAGTGTTGACAGGGCCAATTCAATCAGGGTGGATGTGGTCCACTCCCAATAAGTGATGAGGAGGTGTCAATACCAAGAGAGGGAAAATTGCTTTTGTAGTGAGCCAGCCACTCCCAGTCCCTATTCAAACCTAAATTAATGGTGTTAAATTTGCAAATGAATTGTAGCTCAGCAGTTTCTCTTTGAAGTCTGTTTTTGAAGTTTGTTTGTTGAAGGATGGCTACTTTTAAATCTGTTATAGAATGTCCAGGGAGATTGAAGTGTTCTCCTACTGGCTTTTGTATGTTACCATTCCTGATGTTTGATTTGTGTCATTTATTCTTTTACGTAGAGACAGTCTCTACGTAAAAGAATAAATGGACACAAATCAGGCATAAGGCCCTCAATCCCTGCTGAGTCTTTTGTGCTGCACCACCTGAGAGGCACAGCCCAGAATCTGCCCCCTAGACTCCACCTTCTGACCCTGGATCTGCCCATGACTTTGTGTGTGACCTTGGCCAAGGCATTTCACTTCTCTGTGCTTTAGTTTCCCATCTGTAAACTGGGGATGATGATATTTACATTCCTCTTGGGGGCTCTTGCTTGTAAAGCACTTTGAGTAACCACAATAATAAATTAACTAATAAAACCTAGCACTTGGAGAGCACTTTTCAACCATAGATCTCAAAGTGACATCCTTTTCCTGTACAGCTATTCAAGCACCCTAATCAGAATGTTTTGAGTATTGTTCCTTGGAAGAGAAAGGATGGTATGGGATAACGGAACTACTGGAGAGTTCCCCAAAAGTTTAGGAATGGCAGCTGGAGAGGATAGGATAAGATGTATGAGAAAAACAATAGAAGGGAAAATGAAAAGTGAGGTGAAGAAATGGAGAACAATAGAGGAAGCAGAATGAACCAGGGAAAACAAAGACAGAAAAACAAACGTGCAGCGATAAGTGGTTATCTGTCTCACTGCACCAAGGGGGCACAGAGAATCTGGAAGGCTGCCTTGCATGTCTTTTGTTTCAGTACGAAAATGGATTCTATGTGATTTCTCCATATTGATGAATCCTTGTTTCTGTGACAGTAGCTCATTAGCTTGAATGAAGAGTAAAGTAAAGTTCATCTGGAAATATTGATATTTATTTATGTCTATTATTTTAATGTATAATTGATTAGAAAGCATCCATCTGCTCAGTTAGCTTATAAAACTGCATGCACCTGCCACTCACCTGCTGTGTGACCATAGGCAAATCACTACCCTTTTCTGTTCCTGTATTTCCCTTCCCACGCTTTGACTGTCCTCACTGGGGCAGGACTTGATCTCTGTTTGCATGTGCTGTGCATAACACAATAGGGCTCGGATTGTAGCTGGAGCCTCTACGTGTACCAGCAGTACAAATGATAATCTTATTGCCATTTCCATTATCCTCTGCCCTGTTCCTTCATAGGGTTTGTTATAACCACTTGTTGATAGAGCCAGCTGGACACAGGATTGGCACCAACTAAATTTTCATCAAAAATTAGGGGTTCATCAACAATATATATATTTTTTGAAGAAATTTGGAATGAAAATTTTCAAAATCTGCCAATATTTCCCTTTGAAGCAGTGGGGCAAATTCTCAGGCACTCTTGCTTTTTTTTTTTTAAACTTCCCCCCCCCACACCCTTTTTCTAATGGGAAAAAGTAAACCAATCAATCAGAGAAGCACAGGTGGGGGGACATAAATTTGAAACAAAGTTTTCCCAAAATGAAACTTTCATTTAGAATTTTTGTATTGGCCCATCTATCCTCTCTCCCTCCCCATAAACAAGTGAAGAATGTTGACCAATACAAAAACTGTATTTTGGTTTAAAAAAATTACAACCAGCTCTACCGATTGCAACCTCTCAAATTAGACTGTAAACTCTTTGGAGCTGCATGTCTAGCCTTTACTCTCTGCTTATATGGAGTGCAGTATTGTGTAGCTCCAATTCTGCTTGGAGTGTCTGGGTCAGGCCACAACATAAATGATCACTAAAAACATTTGTTAAAAATGACTGCTAACTTTTCAACAGCATAGTTTTCAAAGCAAATCAAGAAAAAAAATCAAATAAGTTTTCACAGATTGATTAATTCTATTTTCTTATCACCTCTCCTGGGGGTCTTATCCAAAGGCCACAAAATCCACTGGATTTATTGGCTTCAATGGGTGTTTGATCAGAAGACTTTCTATAGTGTGTGTGGTGCTGGTGGTGATGGGAGGTTCTGGGTTACAGCCACACGCGGCAGACTAGAGGTTCAAGATCAGTCTCACCAGCCACCTATGTCATGGTTATTTGCTATGAAGCACACATTTTTGCAAATACCGACTAACACGGCTGCTACTCTGAAACCTATCATTTTAAAACAAGAATTCTCGCCAAGATGAGCTTTTAGTTTTGCAAGGCTTCTGCCAATTAGTCACATCCTTATCTATCCCCATCTCTCAAGCATTTCACCAACATTAACCAATTAATTCCTAACAGCACCCTTGTGCATTATTAGAATGGCTGCAAACTGAGGCCTAAAGGTTAAGTGATTTGCCCAAGGCCACAGAGAAGAATTGGTTTTAGAGAGGAGATTAAAAATTGGCAATTCTTTGGTTCCTACAGAACACAAGACAACGCTGAATTTACACCTGCCACCACTATCATAGGCAGTATGTTTTGGCTTAAGAACCTGGAGACTCGGCTATCCTCATAAAAATCCATTTTTTAAAAATTATTATTTGTACTGTGGTAGTGTCAAGAGGCATCAGTCAGGAATTGGGGCCCCATCGTACTAAGCACTGTACTCATGTGTAATGAAAATGGGAAGAGTGTAGCAATTTTACACACGTGTCACCCAATCACTTAGTATGTGCCACAGACTTGTACAACTAAATTCAGACACAAGGTTTGAGCCTGTTTTCACTATTACACACACAATGGAGAATACAAAATGAGCTAGGAAATCCTTCCCGGATCAACTCGGATTAAAATAAAATCACATACAGTGCTGCACTCTCTAATAGCTAAGACTGGGCAGCTAAACCACTTTAGAATATGATTGTTCACAATGTACATTGTAATTGGTAACCTCAACTATTACTATACGCATCACACCGATAATCAGCATAAAGGCAGCGTGGATGCACATTTTTGGCTCGAAAAAATGTTTTGTTTTAAGTCAATCATTTAACTTGGAAAAACCATTACTGAGTAGTCTAGCCATCTTTAATCTTAATTAGTTATTATCTACAGTGCAAACATAACTGCTGAGACCTTTTGATCAGAAGCTCTTAATGTTTCAAATGGCATGTTTGAATAACCAGCTACAGGGCAGATACAAGCTCAATCGTCTTGCATTTAAAAAAAAAAAGTGTTTTGTATTCTATGTAGTGGTTACCTTTTCTTTCTCTGGGATGCAGTTTTGTGCTATTCTTATTAAAACAGTCCTGACTGGAATAGCACAGATTTACAAGGAAGACAGTTTGTACAGTATCTATCTATATGTGGGTTCTTCTTTGGTCCCCATTACCATTGTATCATTTCATAGTCTTAATGTAATTATCCTCACAACACCCCTGTGAGGTCAGGAAGTGCTGTTATCTCTATTTTACAGCTGAGAAACTGAGACATAAAGAGATTAAGTAATTTGCCAGAGGGTCCACAGGAAGTCTGTGGCAAAGCAATGCATAGAACTCAGCCCGCCCTGTGTCCCAGCTCAGGATGGATCCCCAACCACTGGACCATCCATACAAAATGACACTGTCATTCAGACACCCTCATGTGTTTTATCTACAGATTAAAGAGCCATTAAACTGGAATGAAAACTCTGCATATTAAAACTACATAGCTGGGGTTTGTGTACAAGGAAAAGAATAAAAATATTTATAATGACTGAGACTCTATACTCTTACCTGGACCAATAGGAATCCACCGTCCCATCTTTTTTCGTGCCTTCCTTATATGTATTCTTTACAGGCTGCTGCTGGTAATGATGATGTAGCGAGACCAGGTCAGAACCGTATACCTGAACACCATTCCTGCCGATACTTGAGGCCATTCAGTGTTATTTTTAGAAAAGGGTGACTCACAAAGTAAAAAGACACTGATAAACCGTGCGGTTGTTGCACTTATTGCAAGGATGCTGGAGTGACTGCAAAAAGGGCAGACAGCAATGACAGAAAAAATCCCCAGGACAGGGTTGTTTCCTACTCCCCAAGCTCCCTTGCTGGCCGCTACTGTACTAGAGGGTGATTAAATAAAGGAAAGATGCAAATTGCAAAGCCCGGCTGATTCACAGGGAGTGCATGGAATGCCTGCCTCTCACCGCAGCCCCTGCCTCTGACTTTGCGAAAGCCGCGCTGATCTGGTTTGGGATTCAGAGGGGAGTTTGTCTCTTTGCAATACAAAGTCCACGTGTCAGTTTTCAACTTCTCTTCCGGTTGGAGCTTTGCCAGGAAGGCAAGTCTGGCAGCGGCTAGTACAGACTGCGATCAGCCCGGGGGAAATGGACAAGCTGGATTGAGCTTCCAACGTTGCGCACTGGACCGGGACGCCCTGTGAAAAGATTTAGCCCCAGGGTAACAGAACCACGGCAGAGTTTGAATGGATCCACTTCGGAATGATGATAAGCAGAGCTACAGCCAGTCACCCCCCTTCAGCTCTTCCAGCCAGAGATGACGTGGTACAGGGTGGTAGAGCAACAGAAGAATTACTTTTGCATCTCACTTGAATCAGTGCAAGTATTGTTGCTATTAATATTAGAGTCCGACCGTTTGATTCCTCCCCTGGACCGGGTCTCTGTATTTGTACCAACGACAACCAAGGAGCATTGTTAATACCAGACCACGTTGCAGCTACATTGCTCAGGGGCGTTGGCGGCTGGAGGGAGAGGCAGGACAGATTCCTAGACCCTTTTCTCTTAGCATCTAAGGGTGGAGGTGCTTTAAACCTTTCCCAGGCGGTGGGGAGAAGGGGCGAAAGGGGAGAACCGCACTCCGAGGGCCAAACTATTTATATTATTTGGAATGTGATAGATGTGGGCTGTGCCTCTGCAGAGATGTAAGTGGAAGTGGCCCAGCCAGAATGGAAAACTTAACAAGCTTGTGTGTATGCGTGTTTTTATACTGATCACAAATGCACCGTGCATTTGTGATCAGTATAAAAACAGGGGCAGAGAGACACTTGTTAGTTTTTCCCTACTTTCAGTTTTCTGGCAGTCCTCTATGCAGAATGCTTTCCAGAATGCATAAATAATCTTTCTTACCCCTTCTACAAGTACTATATTTAACCCTATGTCCTTACAGACCCTTTAACTCCTGCTTGAGTCATGCTCACTCAACTCTAAAAAGCAAATATTAGGATCAAAGGATAATGAAGATAAGTATTCAGACTCTCTCTTTCCCCATTTCAGATATTTTATGTAGCCTAAAGGTATGTACTCCCCTGCCCCACAATTACTGTAGATCTACAAACCTGCAATTCTTTGCATTTGGTAGAAACAGGTAAAATTGAGGCTTTTTAATTTGAATATAGTGTGTGTACAAACCCAGACACACCCATTTTAATTCCTCACGTGCCATAATTTTTCAGGCCACGTACGTACTCAGCTCTAATAGGCTTTCAGAACTTCCAGTCTCATAGTATATACAGTTATTTAGGCTCAGACAGTTTTGTTTCTAGTAAGAAATAATATAGGAATCTTGATCATCATAGATGGGTAGCTGCTATTGAAAGATTATCACTGACAAAGGTGTCAACTCACCGGCAAAGGTGTTGAAGCACCATGCTAATCAAAACAAAATAAAACGAGGAGTCCTTGTGGCACCTTAATGACTAACAAATGTATTTGGGCATAAGCTTTCGTGGGCTAGAACCCACTTAACAGATGCATGGAGTGGAAAATACATGCATCTGATGAAGTGGGTTCTAGCCCACAAAAGCTTATGCCCAAATATATTTGTTAGTCACTAAGGTGCCACAAGGACTCCTCGTTGTTTTTGCTGATACAGACTAACACAAAAAGAAAAAGGAGTACTTGTGGCACCTTAGAGATTAACATAGCTACCCCTCTGAAACCTGTCACCATGCTAATCAAGACTTTGAAGAGTTTTCTTATTGGATTCTATGGATGGGAAATGCAAGATCTGCACTGAGCTCAGAAGCTCCACAATGGTTAAATTATACACATGCATATTTAACATTACATTTCTGTGCACGTTAAGAAAAAAAGAATTCAAGGAAGATGAGGGCGGGGCAATGAGTAGAGAGGTGGGGCTCCCCTTCTCTCCACCCAAACTGCCTCTGCTTTTTTCCTTGCTCACTTAATTTTCTACATTTGCAAGTTAAAAATAGACCTGCTGCAGAGGAAAGCAGTGTTATCAAGGAGGCAAGAAGGGGACAGAGAGCAATGAGAGAGCTCTAGCCTCTCTCTTACTGATTCTGACAATCTTATTAATTTTCAGCAAATGAACATACATATAAACACCTCAGCACAAAGGACAGTTTTTTTAAAAAAGGAACAGAGCAGAGAACATGGTGCAGAGAGCTGTGGGAAGGGGGGGCGGGGGGGAGGTTCTCTCACGGCTGGTTTCATGCCTCTGCTCTCCCATCTCCTATCCAGGGTAGAGACAGTAATTAGCCCAACTTCGTCTTTCATGTCCCACTTCAGAACACCCATAAATCCCAGCAACACTAACTCCTCATTATGTTTGCCCCTATGCAACTGCACTGTTCCCCATGTCACTTGCTTACACTAATGAACCTCCAATAGGTTTGTTATCTGGAAGTTTTGGCCTCTTGTATCTAAGAATTAGAAGTTAAGCCAGCAAGATGTCCATCTCTACAGATTTCAGAGTAGCAGCCGTGTTAGTCTATATTTGCAATAAAGAAAAGGAGTACTTGTGGCACCTTAGAGACTAACATTTATTTGAGCATAAGCTTTTGTGAGCTACAGCTCACTTCATCGGATGCATAGAGTTCAGAGGAAAAAGATAGCTAACAATATTGTAGAGCTGAGTCTGATTTTGAGATCTGAAAAGATTCTGCTGTCAGGGTTCAGGCACAGCACAACACATGAAAGGTGGGTCTCCCATGAACTTACTGAAGCAAAGTCATATTTAAAATTTAATTCTTGGAGTTGACAATACTGAGACAAGTGATGAACTCTTTTGAGCTTCAGGAAGGATTCTGACAGAGCCACATATTAGGTCAACAGGTGTGGCACTGATGGAGAAAAAACAAACAAACAAACAAATATTGACTTGGGAACAGCAGATGGCAATTAAGGGAGGGAAGGAATGCAGCAACAACTATTGGGTCCAGCCCTTACCCCACTATTGACCTTATTTCACAGCTTATTTGGCCACAAAATAAAAGTTGACAACTGTGCAAATAAGCCAGGATGCAGCTGCCAGTATTTACTTCACTTTGAAACCTAGTCCTCCTTACTCGTGTTTCCATTTCCAGAAGAGGGAGCCATGACTTGGTAAAAAGATGTCAGGAGTTATAGTGATAAGATATTAGGAACACAGCATTTAATATACAATTTTTAAAAGGGTAGTTGGAGGCTATATAGTTGAGAATTAAATTCTAGGAGGGGAAAAAAATGAAGATAGACACCAGACATATTCTGTAAGTGTCAAACGCAAAATGGAGAGCATAAAATAAACATTGGAAAGTAACACTAAGGGAGTTTAAGAAATCCTTCATGTGTAAGGCAGAGTGACAAAAGCAATAATTGTTTCAGGGAGGCTGGGAAATGTTAGAGCTAGACAAGTACTTACACAAGAAACAAAGTGCAAACATGTAAGTGGACAGACCTCTGCAGGACTTGGGAAGTATTGCCTCAGAAATAAGACTGATGGGACGGGGGGGGGGGGGGGGGAACGACACAAACCATTAGCTCCTATTCATTTATGCACTTCTATGGGCCCTGGTACTATGGGATCTGAGAATGTAGTTCAGCCCATACACAAGAAAACATCAGCTACTGCTTTGTTCAGCTTCTTCTAACAACCTTATTAGCAACACAATATTTTGTTCATATTATTTATATTCTATCCTGTCCTTTTTAAATACACAACTGTACGTGTTTTCCAGTGAATGCCTGCTTTAACCTTGCTGACACGTGAGAAGCAGTTTTGCTTTCAAAGTAAGCAGGGCCTGTGTTCCCAAGGTAGTAGGGCTGGAAGTGAAAATACAAAGTTAGCTAAAGGCCAATTTATGGCATAGGCCACACACCCATGAGAGAAGTAAGAAACCCTCCCTTACACTCCTGTACATCTTGCTGAACTCAGAGGTATGGTAGCCTTACAAATAAATGGGAGGGTGGGAGCATTTCAATAGATGTACTAAAATGAGAAGCCTTCCCACCTCTACATTATTAGTTCCCATCCAGGTCTGCAATGATCAAAAAAGTTACAACAACTGTTCAATGATCAGCATGCAGAGTTTGTAGAATCAATCCAGTTCTTCACTGATAATTGCTCACTGGCAGTCTCCCTAATGAAACAAATTAGAAATGACAGTATGCCCAATTGTAATAGAGATGGTATTTCAGAATAGGGGTCAGGCATATTGGAAGAGGTTTGGACTTAGGCTATGGTGTACCTGTGTACTAGATAAATATGACTTCACATCCCGGTACTCTCAATCTAGCACTACTTGGAAATATTACATTCACTTAGAGGCCTGATTTTGATCAAGATCTCAGCTTAGCTTCCCTTTTGGGCACTTTTGAGAATGCAAATAATTGTGGGTAGGACTATGTCTCATTTCTTATCTGCCATGTTTTCTTCTTCCCTTTCTTATCCCTAAAGTGAACCTCTTCTGCTGGAGCAGAAAAAATATGCTCTATTTGACAACTACACAGCTTACTGTATTTTCTCTCTTTTATGCTTCTTAGGAAAACTGCAAGGGAAAGGGTAGATACAAGGCAGGCAAAGAGGACAAAATATATCCACTCTACACCAAATGAAAGCTTGTATTAATACTTGAGGACAAGGTGTACACTTTAAGATTATATTTACAATCCAATATAGTCCATATCAGAAGAGTATATAGAACAATTAACATTTTAAAGCTTATGAATTGCAGTATTATGCATTTTTTATTTTTCTCCCAACATTGATCTGGAAATAGCATTCTGTTTCTTAAAAGCATGAGGCAATGATGATCTAGATACACGTATCCTGGATCACACTCCTACTGAATTTAAAACCTCTCATAAAAAAGTTGGGTATTAAGGTATTGTAAAGAAGCTGAGCAACACATAGCTCTAATACTCAAGCAATCCTGTTCAATTTTACTTAACTTGCAATTTTAAATGTGCAAACCAGAGGGATATTTACAACTTAAGCAAAAAACCCCGCCCTGGGATAGTGTAATTAACATGTTTTACATTTGTGCCTGCCTTCTTGCTGCATAGTTTCCTTATGTGGTTTTACAGCAACAGTGGTATCCTGTTTAAAAAAAGTTATGTAGAATATGAGTGTACTTAACATTTAAAAACTTCACCTCAATCTGCTTTCCAGGTAGCTTCCTTGTACTTAAACATATTATCTACATACATTTGTGTCTCCAAAAATTCCAGATAAAAATTATAATCTGTCTACTAGTTTCTATGTAATAGCCAGTTCCCAGCCAGTAATATTGAAAATTAAAACAGTTCTGTAAACAGTATTCTCTGGGGGAGAAGAGTTTTTTCAGTACTTCACCCATATGTAGATCCACTATATGCTCCTCCATCATAGAAAACTATTGTACAACAGCAGCAAGCAAAAGCTTACCTTTCATATTTGACTGGCAAAATGGAATAATGGGAACAGCCAAGAGGCAGAAACAATTAAGTAGGTAACCATCATGAAAATATGAGAAGTTTATATCCAATCAAATACAGTTGAGAAGATCTTTACAAAGCAGAATATTTTACATCCCGACTGTGTTCACATTACTAATAAAGCAAATCTTCTTTCAACAAAAGAAAGGATGTGGTAGGGATAGGAATACTGTACCACACATTTACTATATTTGTTTGCCACCACTGAGCTTAGAACAGATCATAGTTAGGTGCTGCTGTATCATTCATACACAAAGAAATCTATCTTCGTACCATTTTGTTATGTGAAGTGGAACAAAACAATATATTTACACTAACAGCAAACTGATCAAAGTGGTATTTAATGTTACTTGTTAAAGTGGTTATCTAACAATGATGGATATAACAAAATCCAATAATTAGTAGTCACCAAATAAGACAATTCTCATGCATGACAAAAATTCATTCATGTACTCAGATCTGCGTTTACTGTGCACAGTATTTCCATAAGTTATGTTTCACAGCCCCTACCATTCAAGAATATTTCAGAGTATATATATTATATTTGTATATGCAAATTATATACACTAATATAAAGATCCCTAAAAGTACCATTATGACTATCTTTATGCTTTCTGTAAAATGCATAGCTTTTGAATATTTTCTTGCAGTTAAAGACTTTACAGATTAAAGCTGCTTATCAATGTGGTATATTAATAAACAAACTCAAATAATCCTTTACTAAAATGTTATATTTCAACCTCTTAGAAAACATGTTATTTTTAATGGAAAAAAAATAAGCAATCTATGCACTTCGCCCAAAGACTATATGGAATTAATGCAGCATTCTAAAAGTATGGTGAACTCTTCAACCAGGTCTGTAATATCGCATTTCTCACAGAGAAAAATGCTAGTCATGCCACAAAAATGCACCACTTTCCACTTCCTCCTGGAAAAGCTTCAGATGAAGTGTCACAAAAAGTGTCAGACTGGAGGAAAAGTTGATCAGTTGTTCATGAAGGAATCAGAGCAAAAACAGTTTAATTTCTGCAGTTTGTTATTAAACAAAATTACACTAATCATATATATTTCAAATTAAAATCTACTTTTTTTTAAAAACAGCAACTGACTGAAAACAATATTTATCTTCTCAGTTCAGGTAAATTGTTAGAATAACCAACGAGGGTGAAATAAAACCAGCTTATTATTGCAGGTAGTGGCCAATGAAAGTTCATTACAGTTTTGTATGAATTACAAGAGTTGCGTATGGTGAAAGCTTTAGGATGTCAAATAAAACCATCAGTAGTAAAATGGGACAGATCAGTCTTGTGTTTTATATCCATCACCTAGCCTAACCTTAGCACTGAGGTATCTCTATAGCTTCTTAGGAGACAACTGTCTCACCCAGAAAATAGCTACACACAAGTAAACAGTGTTCATAGTAATGCAATCAGTAACAGGTTTCGTTATTCTCGAAGTCATGTCTCTGCAAAGCTTTTACAGTTTAATGTGCAAGTATTCCAGAAAATTAAGTCATTTCAATTTACAGGGTAATAGCTACCGGACTAGGATATCCACAGTATCTGATGGGTAGAGTGTAATTTGCCAGTGCACTGTGATACTATGCTATTTCCTCCACCAAATTGGTCTTTGTTCAGCAGTTTTGTAATAACTCAGCGTATGGGTTTTAAAGATCTAGATCTCAATTTGGCAAAGGTCAGTACATAATACAACCAGATATACCAGTATGAAGTAATGAAAGATTAAGTCATACATCCAGCAAAACATCCTACACCCAAATTACAATTCGGTGACCAAGAAAATCAGGGCCTCGTATGTAAGCATTATAATGTTTCTAACAGGAGTGGAACAGCCAACAAACAGTACAGCTGTGAAGATGAACCACATCTCTTCATAAAGATATGAAGTCACTGGGATTATGGAAAAGGGTTTTATAATGTCACTGCTCGATTCATCCAAGGCATAATATGCCAAAAGAATGGTTACCACGAGCACACTACAAACTATGCCACCCACCCCCAAATCCTGCAAGCTATTCCACAAAGGCAGACCCTGCGTAAGGGTGGACACTTGCAAAAAAGTCTACAATTCCCGCCTTCCCTCATATCACCGAGGAGACTTCAGCTAACCAAGCCAAGTGGCCATTAAAGGTGTAGTAACCAGCTGGCATCACTGCAGTGACTAGAGGTGGAAGTCTAACATAAGGAAAAAATCCCTGAATAATCAAAAACAAAACCCTACTTAAATATATGATTTAATGTCTTATTTCAGGAGGCCATTTTGGTCATTCTTGAAATTAAGAAGAAACCTTTATTTCCAGCAATACTACTTGTGAAAAGATGGGTCATTGATCCACTATGAACATAGCTCTCACCATATAAATAAAGCACCAGAGTCAGAAACAAGGAAAAAAAGTCCTTAAATTATGATTTACAAGTTTATACACTATTTCCTATGCAAAAGATTGGCCGTACAATAAGAAATTTTTAGATGAAAACTTGACCAGTTGTTAGTTTTAAGGGGAAATCCATATTTTGCTATAACTTAACATAAAGTAGAAAATATTCACTGATCTATATACATTTCAAATGAGAAAGAGCTAAACTTAACTGAATAGTTAACCCCATTTAACTCACTGGCCACTAAACTAAGCATCAGTAGCCAATTAGAAACCTTGAGCACTGTACTTTTTTAAAATGCCATTATTTTCTTTCCTGTTTAATTGGATTTTTTTAAAATGTATGATAGTGCATAGCCTAAATCAGACTTTCGAAGAGATATAGCGCCTTTCAATGCTGTTTTCTCAGCATTAAAAGGGACTCTTCTCCGTTTAAATAAGATGTTCGTTGAAAAAAATCGGAATTGTTGAGTTCTGTACTGTAGTAAAAATATTTCAGTCACAGACTGATATAAATGTATACTGTGCAGTACTAAGATTTCTTGGTGTCCATCTGCACACAATTTACTTGGGTTCCTCAATTGTCCCCTTGCTGAGGTCTGTCATTTTGGGATATTTTACTTTCTTCTGGTCCAGTTCATTCTGAGCCCACAGAAGTAGTTTCAGTAATTTAGCCAACTTGGGTGTTGACTCGCGATTTTCATAGTCTAGAACAGCTTGGTTAACTTCGCTCCATACCTGGAAAAGAAATATTGAACTTAGAGTAGTGATCATATATATTAACTGAAGGAGAATGTCTTGCAGAGTTTATGAATTCCTCTTAGTACAAGTTAGAAAAAGCAGAGCTTAACACACCTGACTGGTCTCACATTACACTGAAAACAAGTAAGAGGAGTTGAGGATTTGGCCTTTTAAACCCTCTCCCACACCATTACAGCAATGCCACAAGGTGTTAAATCTGCCTTAAGGCAGTATTTGAGGATTGCTCAACTGGCATAAGGCTACCATGCCAGCCCCTCCTGGCCCACCCGGCACAAAGGAAGTTCAAGGGTGAGGATGAGGAGGTAAGACCAGAATGCAATGTGCCACAGAGATCCTGGTGGTGGAGCGACCAGCACAAGTTAGAGCAAATTAACCACATAGAAAATTACCTCACTATTTTTTTTTTGCCTCTCCAAAGTTCAAGATAAAAATTCTGCTCCGAAGTTCCACTACCAGTTTATGCAATAACAGCTATTTTTCCCCAGAATATAAAATTAAACAAAACAATTCTATAAAAAATACTGTAGGGGAGAACATAGTTCCCTTGATATCCATCCCATAAGGAAGTCTACAATTGCTTTACCTTCCCTACATAGGGCAATTCTAATGCACAACACCAAAAAGCACAAGTTTACCTTTCATATTCTATTAGTAGCTCCCGAATTAGGAAGGGTGTGGGAGGAGAAACAGCAAGATGAAATTAAGCCATTTTAGCTTCTCAAAACCCTTGCATATAGGAAGCACTGTTCTGATGCTTCTAGGTTCTACCCCAATCTGTTACAGTTTTTAGTCTAAGCAAAATCAAGCAGCAATTAAAGTTATGCTGTGTTACCTAAATCTAACTATAAAAAGGAGCTCCAGATTTAAAAAACAAAACAGAAGGGATAGTGGCAGCAGTTGAGGAACACAGGTGGAAAAAAAGGTCAAAATGAGCAAATCCAAGTAATATTAACAAAAAATAAACTAACAATTCTGATTTGCACTCAGAAGTGGATAGAAAGCCAGTGAAAAAGAAATATGCTCCTGTTTCCTAGAGCAAGACGGCAGTACTAGCAGCATCATTCTGAACACCTTGAAGTTTAAAGAGCCTAAGAGAGGAAACTGCAGTAGTTATACTGTATCAAAAGATGGACAAAGCAAGCCCATAGTTTCACAAATGGGGGATGTTTTACATTACAAAAGTTCTTGCGTGTTCTAAAAATATTGCTGTATAGCAGAAGTCTCAGCTTTAGAAATACTTCTGTTCTCCATACCAGTTTATAAATATTTAGTAATTATGTACAAACTATTGTAAGATTAGCTGTCCCCAAGGATAAACAAAAGTGGAAAGAGCTTTCGTTTGAGCATACATTACCTTCTGTCTCTGCATCATATTGAGCAAGTCTCCAAATGGCGATTCTTCAGGATTATCAAAGGCAAGCAATGCCAGCGTGCGTTCCATTTCTGTCAAGCATTCTCTGCTCTCCTCTCCTTGTTCTGCCAGTTGAGTCTGAGCAAATTCCAGGGCTGCCTCTGTCTCACGCTGCCGAATCAGTTCAATCAAATGCTGCTGCTATATATGTAAGAACAAAGCAAGGTTAGTCAATAGAGGTGTAAGTGATGTTTAATGTGTTAGGCTCTAGGTATTCCATTTCTTCCGCTACAAATTAAGTTGCAAAGCTGTACTAAATCAGTATTTTGTCAGTATTAAAATTCACAAATACATTCTTGTTGGACTAATAGTAGTACACTTAATCCTATTTTTCAATTGATTTTGGAGCCACTTAAAACCTGGAAGATAGGTTTTAAAGAAACTTTGTAACTGCTTCCAGAAGACATGACTAACCATCAGCAATTTGGGAGTTTATAGATCATAAGTAAGATGAATATGGTTATGTTGTATATATTAATAAATACAAACTAAAAATACTCTTTAAAACGCTGCTGCATGCCATGCCATAACATAAGAAATAGACAATTAAAATCAAATCTCACAACACATTAGTGATTGCTTGCAATTACATCCTTTCTTCAGTCTCCAAACAATTCCAGATACAAACTAATCACTGGGTCTTACCTGCAAGTGAAAGTAAAGGTATCGGTTTGTATCTAACAATTCTGGATGGAGACTATTTATCAATGCAATGGCTTCCTGAATCTGTCCTTTCAGTATCATTTCTCGAATTTTTATCCTTTCATCCAGAGTCTCTAGATCAACACTGGGCTCAATTCCAGACTCCATCCGAAACTTCTCTGCTGCCTCTTTAAAACCCTCTGAAATATAAACACATTTCACCTCTGAATTCTATTTAATAAGCTATATACAATAGTACAGATTTATCAAACCTATATACTTCCAATGGTCTTATATGGATCTGAAACATAGATGTTGCTTAAACAAGACCTCAGGAGGCTGGAGACATTTCATATATGTTGCTAAAAAGAACTACTGGGCATAAGATGGTTTGATTTTCTCAGTAATAGGGATGTATTATTGAGAACTGGCCTGGAGAGGACTGAAGTCATCATCAGCACTTTTTGGTCACACAGTCGGCCTTGAAGATAAAGTCCCCTGCACATGGAGCCTTTAAAATCAGATTTGAGGTCAGGAAGAGACACTGCATAGTTATAGACTGGCTGGGCTGCACCAGATCAGTAATAACCATGTGGAGCTTTTAGACACCTGGAGTAAAGCCATATGATGTGGCTATTGACATTCCACACTATGGACCCTTGCTGTCTGAACATGTTGTTTTCTGAATTTCTATTAATAAACCAAGTTAAGAGAATATACTAAGATGTCCAAGCGATCCTATTTGGAATCTTTTCCATGAAGCAGGCATTTTTGTAAATTAAATTCATGATTAAAAATATATGAACATACAGGTTTCTCTGAAAGGCTGATTTAAATAAGTTGCATAATTATAGAAAGACTTCACTTTTAATTCTCTCTAAATTCATCAAGTTCCTATATAGATAAATATAGGATAAAAGTCTATATTTAACTGAATGCAAAGAGAAAGAGGATATAAAACAAAATTTTACTAGGAAAGATTCAAATTTAGCATTGACCCCATGATTGGGACTCTGTCTGGAATATTTGGACATAATTATTCTTTTGCAGGAAAGATGATAGCAAAAAATTGCATTAATCTGGTGTTTAAATAGTTTTACCTATTAGCATAAACATAAGAGAGTCTGAACTCCCGTCTGCATACCACATGAAGAGTCTTTTCATCAGAAAAAGTCACAGAACTATACAGACACTCTGCTTTCATACATATACACAAACAATTTATGACAGACTTGGCATGGTCAGTCTAGTGCGTTTCCCATTGCTCAGGTGCATGCTTGATGAATATGACCATCTCCACTATGGTGCACCTGGCCATGAAAATTAATGTACATCGCCAAAGGACAATTTCTGAAGGGTTTCTGGCAACTCTTAAACTGCAGTTTCTGGATGCCTAGCATGTTAAATATTCTGGTCTTCCTGAGCTGTTCTAAGTACATATTGCCTCATAATTACTCTGATCTTTCAACCAAATTAGTTGAAGTTGGTTTCTGATAATTTCTCCTGCTCTGTGATGAAAAAAGAGTGGACAGAGCTTGTTCAAAGCGGTCCAGATTACATTAGTAGAAGCCATCACACATTTCCAATTTAAAGAAAACAGTATAATAAAAGATGTGATATTAAGCTCTGTGCAGTTATAGGTAACGGTGATCCAAACCAGAAACGCCATAAGGGAAACCTCTTTTTAGCAGAAAAGCTAAGATTAAAACAGACAGGAGATATATATTGGGTAAAACCTGTGGAGGCTATATAATCAAAGTCAACAAAGTTTGGTTCTCTAATATTTTACTTAGCAAAAATAACATGTTGCTAACAGAGCGTGGGTGATTCGCTACAAAGACAATACTGAACTAGTTTTTCCTTTACCCAACTTATAAACTATTTTATTAAATAATCATCAACTACATTTTCTGTGAATTATAGAAAATGTTTTCTAGAAATCACAGAAAATACAGGCAATGGTGATATCTATTAGTATCAACCACTTAATAGCTCATTCTAGTAAGAATAAATTTTATTGATTAAAATAAATGGCAAATGATCTAAAAAGAGACCAACCTACTAAATGTAATACTAGCATCCACTGCTCACTGTTACCTGTAACAAGGTAGTTCATGATCAGACGATTCATATCAGCTCTTTGGATGTGCAAGTTATTGAGTTTTTCCATCCATTCATCTTTTGTGATTTCATCAGGTTTTTCTGCATAACTCATGCTGGACTTTCACTATAAGGAATGAAAAGTATCTTACTTGACACAAATACCAGCAGGTGAAAGAAAAGTTAAATCTAACTTGCCTATAAGAACTGTGGGACCAGCTTGGTTATTAATACCTTCTTTGCTGGTTCAATGAAGATTGTTGGCTAAACAAAGTTATCGAACGGAGAGCTGAACGCTTTTTTTGAGATCAGCCACTGTAACAGAAACCGACCCACACACAGCCCCCCCCCAACCCATATACATACAACAGACGCCACCCTACACACTCGCCCCTCCATACCCATACCATGCACCGAATCACCCTCTCCGAGGGCGCACACAGCCCGTCTCTCATACAGGCTGGCCGGGCCTTAACCCCCACACCTCACGAGGGGCCGTGAGCCGGTCGGGGTCTCGGGGGTGGGGTGGCGCAGGCTCGATACGGGGCTTTACGGTACCACCGCCAAGACTCTGAAGGCTTTTTCGGCCCTACCAAGCGCGCGCCCCTCAGAGACTCCCCCAGCCCCGATGCTCCCGAGGGGACGGGCCCGGCCTCCTGAGCTCTGCGGGGACTAGAGCCCCTTCTGCCGCCGCCTAACACCCCAGGGCCCCAAAACCCTTCCTCAGTCTCTGCCCTGGCCGGGCCGGGCTCTGACCCGCCTGGCCGGGCCCTGACGCTCCCACCACCAGGCTCCGCGCCCTTCCCCCGCGCCAGGGCCCGAGGCTCATCGCCCCAGGGGCGGAAAGGGCCGACAGGCGCCATCTTACCCACAGAGCCACTGCTGCCGGCCCCGGTGCGCGGACCCAAACCCCACTCCGCCGCCTCGCTCAGCCAGGACTCTGCGCACAACTCTCGTCTCGCGAGAACTGGCCTCCCAGCCAATCACCGGCCGGAGCCGGGGAGCGGCGCGCACCATAGAGACGGCGGAAGAGGAAACCCAGAGAAGACCTAGAGGGGAAAGAACCATAGAGATTACAGAAGAAGTGGAGGCTGGTCGGGGAAGTACCATAGAGACTGCGGGAGGGAGGCCTCGACTATGCTCACCAGCCTGGAAGCAGTGGAGAAAATCAGCATGGATGTGTGGCGGGCCGCGTCCCCTCTATCCTCCCTCCCCTGGGCCCTGCCCAGCGCGGCAGAGGAGGCAAGGCCGGCGCTATAGGGCGCGCTCAGAGCTCCCCAGCCACTGGTCTGTCTGACGGGTTCTGTAGGATCAGGGCCTTTCACACAGGCCTGTGATTAGGCCCATGAAAGTCAGTGGGATGAATACGAATCCCAGGCAGAGAGTTCAGCATGCAGGATTTGCGGTCAAATCTGAATGCAGATTAAACCCGTTTGCGCCGGGATTATTAGTGGGATGCCCTGACATCACCATTGCGTGCCAAGGCCATCTGGACCCGTAGGGATTATGCCGCATGTGTTTTGCGTTGGCCTGCCTTGTCTACTGCTTATGCAATACAGCCTGT
The DNA here is from genome assembly GCF_009764565.3 of Dermochelys coriacea. Classification (NCBI taxonomy): domain Eukaryota; kingdom Metazoa; phylum Chordata; order Testudines; family Dermochelyidae; genus Dermochelys; species Dermochelys coriacea. The sequence goes on from NC_050080.1 coordinate 7,209,637, forward strand.
TCACTTCCTTGTCTACACTGTGCACAAACATTGCATTTTTTAAATTATGCTGGAATATTTCAAGTAGGACACGTCCCATAATGTGGATGCAGTTATACTGGTATAAATGTGCGGATCCACTTTTATGCTAACTGTCCAAATGATGGGTGATACCAATTTAATTATTTCAGTTTAAAAAATAATTGTAAAAAATCAGTCCCTAGAAGAAATAGATAAATTGGTATTAAAAAAGCCTAACTTTCATAACAACATACAGCAGGGTCCTCCAGGAAAACTGGGAATTTCACTTTCCCTTATCCCCATGCAAAGCAGGTATTTGAGGTTGCATTTACCCATTTTGCACACTCATTTTTTTTTTGCAGTTGCCCCTGAAAAGCGTAACTCCAAAACTCAGTCAAATGGTCATAGGATAGTACGACCACTATTTAATCATTTTAAATTTGATTTATTTCTATTAAAGGCTACTGAATGTTTATAATCAATACAGATTTTTGAACAAGGAGCTACTGTATATATATTATTAATTGTCACAAGCACTTCAAAGTTACAGTTGAAGAGCAGTAATAAATACAACCAGTGTGAGATACAAATAAAAGATAACATAAGCTTTGAGTCTGTAACTCCAGATATAGTGCAACACACATTAACCCTCTACACTTGTCCCTAATCACCTTATTCTTATCTTCTATGGTCCTCTCTGAAGGCATGATCTAAAGTCAGTTTAATTCAATGGAAAGATTCCTATTTACTTTAGTGGGCTTTGCATCAGGCTTTTGGATTTAATCAGGAACAATGTAATGTGTAAACGAGCCCTTAAAATGGAAACTCAGAAAGTTTCTGGCTCCCAACCAGTAAGTACATTTTGAGCATAGAACTCTATTTCCTGTGCCTCTTTTGCTAATAAGATTGAAGAACATCTTTTGTCCAAACATGCCCCAGTGCTTCAAATTATCTGACTTTGCCAACTCCTCCCTAATAGATGGAGTTTATCTGGAGACTTCTATATAGGTGGAGAGGATGGGGAGGTCCAGTCCCTATGACCACTTCCTGATTCTACTATACAGAGAACCACACCTCAAACACAGGGAAAAGAGAGAAGGTTGTAGCACAGTGTAACTGATACCACAACTGCAACTACAGGTAAAATGAACAAGAGTCACAAAAGCAGCTATAACAGCAGGAAAAATGAAAATTTCTTGATTAAAAAAAACAAGGAAAAGTTTGACCAGGTGTGTGCAGTGCACCTGTCTACAGTATTGGTTCCTGGTTTATTCACAGTTTCAGGCAAACAACAAATAGATTATTAATTTTCCCTTCATTGACTTATGTTTGCCAATATAAAGGGAAATTGAGACAAAAGTAGGTGCTGGACTACAGCTATTGCTGCCAGTGACACATTGCTGATCCACCCCACTATTTTGGGTTTGAAAATATAGAATGACATAAAATGATTATATAAATAATAGTTTGGGGCACTAATAATGCACATGTTCAGAATTAATGTCTCCCCATATAGTTTTGGTAATGCCTAAAAGTTTCCTGTAGAGTTTAAGCTTTCATGTGGGGGGGGGGGAGTTTCTAGTAATTTTTGTTGCAAAGGAAATGTATTGAATGTTACCTGATCAAGTATCTTTTTAATGAGTTTGCAAACAAAGAATACTTCTAAGAGGTGTTAATTTACCTATTTGTTTTAATGGGGTGTTAATGCTGAACCCACATGTCTATATTAACTCTCACTTTCTTGGTAGAATTATCTAACTATTGTATATAAGTTTTAAAATAAGTTTTAAAGATGCACATAATTTATTAGTCTGTATTAGTCTTGATTTGTTTTGTTTGCATTGTCAACCCTTCTTCCCTGCTAACATCATAGTTTATGAAGAAAATCCTGGATATTTTAATGGATCAGTGTCTGATTTTAGTGACTCAAACTTTATCCTAGTTTCAGTGTATTATAAATACATTATTGGATGGCCAGCCAACTAACTCATTCTCCTCTCTCTACCTTATACCAGGTGGAGTAAGTGTTGGATCATTCACTATGTAATGCCTGCTGGTCTGTCTAATTAACTGTGTGCACAGTGGGGCACTCAGACTCCTAGTACCGTATGATCTGGAGTGCTAGAATTTAGAAGCACCAAGTCATATTCACAGGCTTCAAATGTGACAAGGGAAACAGGCCCTTAAGTCCTTCATTAAGGTAGGTGCTCTCAATAGGGGAAGAAAGGAGTCTGGAAGTTATGAAGCTGTGAGGGAAGGGTGTCTGGAAAGCAAATGGGAAACTTTCGCCACTGAATTTCTTTCTCCCCTCCCCAGATGCTAAGCCCCTTCCACTAACTTCGGACAAGTACCCCAGTGATAAACCCCTCATGTTTCCCCCACCCTACCTGCCAAAACTTTGCTGAGTTGTATAGGAGAAGTGGCAGCCTCTTAAAATGCCCTTCTGTGGCTTGTGGGCTGGATGATATTGCTTAGAAACAAGCAAAAAGAAAAGGAGTACTTGAGCTTCACTTCATCTCACGAAAACTTATGCTCAAATAAATTTGTTAGTCTCTAAGGTGCCACAAGTACTCCTTTTCTTTTTGCGAATACAGACTAACATGGCTGCTACTCTGAAATCTTAGAAACAAGCAGTCTCTAATGGTTATTATTTCAGAGTGACAATATCCTCCCAGCCTGGAAAGCAAGAGATTGGTCCAAATAATAGTAGCAACATCTTCTATGTGCCAGTGTCCTGCAGAAACTAGAGAACAGCAAGGCCAGTCATTAATCTTTATTATTTTTTAATTTATATTTGAATTCCCCTCCCCCTCCAAATAAGGGAAGAACAACAACAACAACAAAAAATAATGAAAAGTAAATGAATGGAAAGGGAGGAGAAAGAAAGAAAGGGGGGCGCAGAGAAGGAATGACATATCAGTTTCGGTTCACTAGGAACTAATCAAAGATTTATAAAAAGTCAGACCAAATCTTTTCAAAAATGTTTAAGATCCCTCTTCTCAGGAATGTTACCAGGTCTTTAGCAGCCAGGTCAGCCAATTCACTGTGCCAAGCTTCTATCTCTGGAGGCAGTCTACTTTTCCATCTCAGCAGCATGACTTATTTTGGCTACAACTAAGCACTGCACTAGAGAACCAAGCTTTCCATGAGTGGGAGAGTTTCCAAGATGATGGGATATATCCCAAAATACATTTCTGGGAAATCTTTTATTAACTACAACTTTGTAAAGACTTTTAAAAGTAGGATAAAAGGGACTTCTACACTAGTTATAAAATGTTAGACTCATACAGGATGGCTTGGGAGAATTTTACATTTTTTTTTTTGTAAATTTGGTGCAGCAGCTGCAGTTAATTTTTAACTTTGTTAATAATTTTTGAAAAACCTCCTTGGATATTACAGTGATGACTGGTATTAAAAAGGTGGAATAGAATCCAGTAGAGCCAAAAACAAAGTGAGAAATCTCTGCAGAAATCCACTAGAATTTGGCTAAAATCTCAGTGAAAGCCCAAACATGGGGAAAATTCTGCATAGATTTTCCAAAATTTTCCATTGGTTGTGAACCATCCACTAAACATTTTGTTTTGCTTACATGAAAAGCATTTAAATGAGTGTTAAGTATTTTGTATCTCTGTGTGAATCAAGAGCTCAAGAGAGGTGGTGAATCAACACCATTGGAGAATCTAGTGCTCCGCATGACAGCCCCATCTAGTGTTCGTGAGCGGTGCTGGATTGATTGCTTCTGGAAATGGAGAAGGCCTTTATCCGTAGAACAGGTATAGCATGAGCACAAGCAGCAGGGATGCAAGTTTCCTGATATTTAAAGTGTCTGGATTATCAAAAGGAAGAAAGGCACCATCTGTCACTCCCCACTCCAGGGAAAGCTCATTCATGATTTATACTCCCTACCTTTGTCTTCTGGGGTAGTACCATCTTCAGCCTCTTTTTGGTTGCTGAAAATGGCTTTGCAGAGTCTGCTATAGTGCCCCTAGCGGAGAGGAGGAGTGTGCTGGGGTACAGAATGTAAAATTTTTTTCCAACTCTAAGGCTCCATATTTTAAGGGCCATTGAAAAATGAGACTGTCTTGAAAAAATGTATATGTTATTGTAGCCGTGTTGGTCCTGGGATATTAGAAGACAAGGTGGGTAAGATAGTATCTTTTATTGGACCAACTTCTGTTGGTGAGAGAGCCAAACTTTCAAGAGCTCTTCAGTCCTGACTCTTGAAAAAAAAAAAAAAGAGTCATCTGATAACTTTACCATTTCCCTACAAATGCACCCAAACCCAGATTTGAAGGTACCATCTTTAAGGGGGATGAGAAGACAATGAAGTTTCCATGCCTGTTTGTGGTGGTGGTGGTGGTAGTAGTAGTAGTAGTGTAGCAGCGCACCTAGATGCCAACATCCCATTGTGCTAACCTTGCACAAAAATAATGGAGATGGTTCCTCCTCCCAAGAGTTTACAAGCCAACAGGTGGATACAACAAACAAAGGAGCACAAGGAAGAAATGAGACAATCCTGATCAGCATAACCAGGGCCGCCCGGGGGGGGAGGAGCAAATGGGGCAATAGGCCCTTGGACCCCAGGAGAGTTTTCGGCGGCACTTCGGCGGCAGGGGGTCCTTCCGCTCCGGGTCTTCGGCGAAGTGTGAAGGACCACCGCTGCCGAAGACCCCAGGCCCCCTGAATCCTCTGGGCGGCCCTGAGCATAAGCAATGGTCACAATACACCAACTGTCTAACAATTTTTGTTTTTTGTAGGCATTACAGCAGAAAAAGAGTTTTAAGGAGGGATATGAAGGAAGACAATGTGCTGGTTTTGTGGATATTTATGGGAAGCTTCTTCAGTACATAAGGGACAGCATAGGAGAAAGCATGAAGATGTCTGTTGGAACATTTTTTTAAATTGCCAGTCAGTCTTTAAGTCTCTTTGCTAGGACTTCCCAACCATGTTTTCAATTAAGACAAATAGTGGTGGTGTTTTTTATCATATGAATCTGGGACTGAACGGAGACTAAACTCATTTCATGCAGACTACCAAACAAACAACTGTCAAATGGTTACTTTTGGTCACTATGAATCTGGTCCGGAGTCGCACTGTAACCTAGAAGAGGTCAGAGGCTCCATGGTCTATTATCCAGTTTCCTGAGCTAGCCAGCCTACCATGATTTTCAATTGTGCTGCCAAGCTGATACTAGTGCTGTGTGAAACTCAGCAGTTTAATTTTGTAGGAGTTTATGGGAACCCTTTTCTTTGGTCATGGACTTGCATGCTATAACTTCTAGGTAAGAAGAAATTAAGTTCAAGCCCCGCTCCCATCGAAAACACTCAACCCCCTAAGTCAGTCTAAGTTCATTCATAGACTCAAAAGACTGGAAGGGACCTTGAGAAGTCATCTAGTCCAGTCCCCTGCATAATCAGCTTGGGGTCGCTCAAAAAGTTTGTGAGCCTCTACAAACCTGGACTAGTTTAGAGTTTGTGACAAAACAGAAAAGCAAGTGTTTTTGTGTAGTTTCATAATGAATGTTCTGTGCAACTCTAGCTTACACATAGTCAAATGCCAAAAATTAAAAACAATTTCTCTCATGAAGAAAGATCCTTTAGAACGTGACTGTTGAAAAGGAAATCAATTTGTTTGCTGAGGAATGGTACAGCAGTGGAAGAGGGAATTTCTGAGATGCAAATTGAGCAGTTCTGAAATACAGATGAGATTATAGATTATTTTTAATAGGGTAAAATAGGGTAGAAGAATCCTCTTGTTTGGACAACATATCTTGATAATACAGTATTGGAGATGCATCTCCAGTAAAGATGATGGAGGCAACTGATCACAGAAACTAGCTGGGCTAACTTTAGTGGTGCTGAAAGCATGGAATCCTCTAAGCCAAAAGGAGATGTAAAGCATGAGGTAGTTTTACATATTGGTCATAAATGTAACTTGCATCAGTTTAGCATTTGGGGGGATACAAAATTAGTAACTTAATACATGGAGGAAACAATAGAGGATGCATATAATAAAAAATACAACTGCAAGGACCTGCGTGGAAGATAGTGTGGTGCGTGCTTTTTTTACACTTGTTTGGTAGTTACTTTCCTGGAACACACTCACATTTTACTTGCGTGATGTGTAAATTACTTGTTTTATCTATCCAACAAATGCCACAGTGTTAGCGTTTTCACTACATTCCCTATTATTCTAGAGATTATATCACAGCTGAATTTGGTCTGTTAAAACCTTAAAATATTTTTTTCAAATAGGTCAAGGTATTCAGTTCACTGGAGCTCTGTAGTTGCAGAACAAAATTAAGGTGGTGGCGTCTACTTTTAATAATAATCATGTTTTGTATTTTTGTAGCACCTTTCATCAAGGGATCTCTTGCTTTACAACCAATAATGAATTAAGCCTCACTACATCTTTACAAGTGAGGTAAGCATTACTACCCTCCTTTTATGGTTGAAGAGGCAAAGAGGCTGACTTAACTAATGTCATAAAAGGAAGTTAATAGCACTGGGAATTGGAACTCAGATTATCTAACATCACATTCAGTCCAGGGTTTTTACCACTTTACTCTCTCAATCATTTTCATATATTCAGCTTCAAAATATATATTTATCAGAAATGAAGTTTTACAGCATTAGTACTAAGCACATTTTTATTTTTACTATATTTTCTGATTATGTTCTTAGTCCTTATATTGCATGAAGTTCCATTGAAATCAATTAAATGAATGGGGCTCTGCGCAAGCACAAAGGTCCATCCCCAAAAGCAGCTTAGAGGATCACTGTTTTACAGAAAACTGCAAAAAAATAGCAAAAAAAAACAAAACAAAACTGTCTGGTTCTGTAATACATTGTATATTTACATGGGGCAAAGTACTTTTTTTGTAGAACAATGGTCCTTGAGTGTCCATCAAACTTTAGAGACATTGACACCAGCTCTCTACCCCCCAAGACAAATCCCAACTAGTCTGGTTTTGCAAACTCTATCATAACAGATGCAGTTTATCAGTATTTAGGTTTTTTATACAAAATACGTTAAATAGTAAATTATTTCAAAATAAAACAGAGTTTATTAGTCATCTTCAGTGTAGAGCAGTGGTTCTCAAAGCTGCTTGTTCAGGGAAAGCCCCTGGCAGGCCGGGCCAGTTTGTTTACCTTCTGTGTCCGCAAGTTTGGCCAATCGCAGCTCCCACTGGCTCCCCAAAATTTAAATTTGTTAGTCTCTAAGGTGCCTCAAGGACTCCTTGTTGTTTTTGCTGATACAGACTAACATGGCTACCACTCTGAAACCTGAGTAATGATTAAGTGATACTTCAAGAGAAATTAGTTGCAACAAAATGGAAAGGAGATAACAGTAAGAAAGATTAACATTGTCATTGAATAAAACAGATATGAAAAATGTTGTTGGTATGGGCAGCTGGGTCTCCCAAAGAGTGCTACTTCCTGATGTGCAATTTTAGTCATCCAACCAAATACAATAAATGCTTTTGAGGGAGGAGGGAATGGGGCCCGTGTTGGGTCTGGACAGTTGTTTCCTGGCAGATGCAGCTTCTCTGCCCTATTAAGTGTAAAATCACCATATGACAAAGCTATGTTTACTCCCCAGGATAACTCACAGTAAAAATATTTAGTTTTGTTATAGTGCCTTTCAGCCTAGGATCTCAAAACACCTTGCCAACCATGAATTAAACTTCTTAACTCCTGCGAGGTAAGAATTATCCCCCCTTTTTACAGCTGGGAAATCTGACGCACAGAGAGGTTAATTTGCCCAAAGTCACAGAGGAAGGCGGTGGAAGAGCTAAGAAGAGAACCCAGGAGTCCTGACTCCCACCACTGCATCAGAATAGGGCATGTGCTATAGTGGTGGTGCCAGCTGGTGTTTGCACTTCAGTAGGAAGAGAGGGGTTCCTTTAGCTGCCCCCTGTGGATACGTCTCACTTCAGAGGTTATTGCGCTGGCTGTCCCCCCCCCCCAAACTCGCTGTCTCATCCCCTTGGTAGCAGAGCCCCTGCCTTGGAGCAATGCTGCTCCTCCTTTGCCCGCCCCTGCAGGGAGCTCCCCACGTGACGGCTTGGCAGAGCGCTCTCCTGCCCCCGGGGCCTGCGCGCGGCACTTCCCCTCCTGCCCCCGAGGCAGCGCAGTGCTGCGCAGGCGTCCCTCCTCCTCGCGCTCTATATTTGCCGAACGGTAGTTGCCCGCAACGCCCCCGAAGCCCTCACGGGAGCAGTGTGTAGAACAGAGAGGGGAGCGCCGGCCGGTGGACTCTCTGGGCCACGCCTCGACGCCATGTCAGTCTCTATGGTAGCTGGGGAGGAGTGGTGCCCCGCGCCTAGCGCTGAGGAGCTGCTGCGAGGAGGAAATGGCGGCTCGACTCGGCTGAGGCGCCCGGCGGCGAGATCTGTCCCCTCCTCCCGACGGTGAGTGAGAGAGGCGGCCTGAGGGGAATCCGGGACACCGGGCACACCGCCCGCACTGAGGCAGGGGGTGAGGAGAACGGGTGGCCGCCGCCTACGGCCTGGGGGCGCTGGGCCTGATTAGAAAATGGAGGAGGGCAGGCCCGGCAGGGCGGTGTCAGGGCCCCCGGAGGGTCAGCGAGCCCCGCTTTCAGGGGTAGCGTCGGCCCGACCCGGTTCTGCGGGCAAGTCGGCGGCCTGGCGCGGTACCAGAGGAGGCCGGCCGCTCGATGCAAGGCCCCTGAGGGAAGCGAAAGGCGCTTCCCTGTAAGCGGTGAGGGCTGTCGGGCCGGAGCGGCGGGGACGTCGCCCTCGCCGGGCGGAGCAGGATGTCGGGGGCGGGTTTCTCCACTAGGGAGACGAGGTGACCGTTGAGATACAAGATGATGGACATCATAATCGAGCCGATGTCAGACCACTTCTCTGTGATGTCACGATCCGTCTCCCGCTCTCTGCCCCGTTATTTCCCCCCGTCCCCGCGTAGCGGATGAGAGGGGGCTCGGGTGGTGTGATGGTTGGGGGGCGGGGACCCGGAGTTGGGAGGTCGTTTGATGGGAATGATGAAATGGGGGGAGACAGAGTGATCCTGATGCGGGGGTCTTTTGGTGGGTGGGAATGAAATTCATCCGAGCTCGGGTGCTTTGTTTTTTTTTTTTTTTTTTTTTCCTGGGGGAGTTGGAAGTAAATTCAGTCTCTATTGGTGAGTTACGTAGAAGAGGTGAATTTCACCTTGTTTTGGTGATTTAGTCTTCAGGTAGAAGCCAAGGAATTGAAACTCTTTTGGCTTCCTATGAAGTATTCCTATGAAGTAACTTCCCAGCCTCTGCATTTTTCCTTTCTCCCGTTCTAATGGTGCTAGGTGCCATTTTTTGGATGTGATTACTGTTGTGATTACCTGGCACCGTTAAGGATCCTGTGCTACTTTTTGCAAGAATTTCCTTTCTAACTTGCCCCTATAGATTCAATCCAATTAAAAAATAGCTAGAATAGGTTTCATGCTTCAGCCCAGAGTTTGCTGCATTTCAGTGATGGATGAAGTAATTCTTTTTCTGTAGTTTGTCAGTTTGAATTTGTGAAATGCTTTGTGATCCTTTTGAGATGCAAATTGTCATATAAAATATAAAACTATATTTTAATTTTTCCTATAGTTTACGTGATCACTTTTAAAACATAGTTTGACACCCTGTTTACTTTGCTGTGTGGGTCTGGGATCTGCTTCTCTCTAGGAATTTCAGGAAAAAAATTGACCTATTTAATGTATCACATAAGGGTTTGATGTAATCCATAATTTTTCAGGGCTGTATTTTTCTTGATGGATAACCTATCTTTTGTTTATTCTCAGAAATAGTTATTTTTTTAAATATTTAAATTTACACAATTTTATTTAATTTAGTGTTCATTTATAGGGCCCTACCAAATTCACGATCATGAAAAATGCATCATGGACCATGAAATCTGGGCTTCCCCTGTGAAATCTGGTCTTTTGTCTGTTTTTACCATATACTATAGAGAGCTGGTTGGCTGGAGAATGACTGAGGGCCCAGCTCTGAGGCAGCAGCGCAGAAAAAGGGGTGGAAATACCATACCATACCATCCTTACTTCTGAGCTGCTGCTGGTGGTGGCGGCAGCAGCACTGCCTTCAGAGCTGGGCTCCCAGCCAGCAGGTGCCACTCTCCAGCTGCCCAGTTCTGAAGGCAGTGCCGCCACCAGCAGCAGCGCAAACAGTAAGAGTAGCACTACCACAACCTCCCCTACAAAACATTGTGACTTCCCCACCACTCCTTTTTGGGTCAGCACCCCTACAATTACAACACTATGAAATTTCAGATTTAAATAGCTGAAATCATGAAATGTATGATTTTTAAAATCCTATGACCATGAATTGACCAAAATGAATGTGAATTTGGTAGGACCCTATTCATTTAGCAGTTGGTCATCAGGTGAAAATTTTTTTTTTTTTAAGAATGTTCTCATTGTTGCTTATTTCAATGACAGGTGGTATTTCTGTAAATGGTAATGTAAATTAATTTAGTCTCTAAGTATGTTTTTAGTTTCTAGCAATTTAATTAACCATAAAACCAATTGGATTATTGGTTGAGGAGAAATAAATTAAATTCAGCTGAAAATGTGAAGTCTTATTTTATTAATTTAAAATTTCACAGTTGCAGGAAATGATGGGGGGGGGAGGGGGCCAGACAGTCATTTAATGACTGTAGATGTTGAGATTCCAAAAGTTTAAGCTTTATAACATTAAAACACAAATTGTTAACATCACAAGTCAAAATATTAAAAGTAAATGTCTTTAAATCAAACTCTAATAGGTTCTCAAGCAGCATTTTTTTACTTTCCCTTCTGTAAATATCAATTATTATCAGTGGAAATATTTTTTCTTGTCTTTGTATGTGTATGGTGAAATCTACATTTACTGACATTATTGATAAAAATAGAATCCTTCTGTGCCTAAATATGTATTCTAGATTATGGTCAATTTTTTTAGTATCTGAAAGACTGGAAATGGATAGTTGGCATTTGGATCTTTCCATAAAAACAAATGTAGTAGTATCCTCCATGTACAAATTACCTTTTCAGAGTTAGCTGTTAGATTTTTCTAGGGGGTTTCAGAAACAGACTGCACTGAAAGTTTAGATCCAGTATACAGAAAGACCAAAGGATAATATTAATTTTCAGCTTCCTTTGAAGCTGTGTGACTTCAGTCATTTGGGACACAATCCTGCAACTTGAAGTGAATGGGATATTTGCTGTTGATTTCTATGAGAGCAGGATTAGAGTTTTGAATCATTAAAATAACATTTAAGGTTTTAAGTTACAGTGAGACACTAAACTAGTTAAGTATTGTGTCTAGTTAAACAAACTTGTTTTGGACTATGGAGTTTAAATATTTCAGAATGTATACAATGAGCTGTAGGTTTTTAAGGTGTTCAGTTAATATGTAAGGTCTGTTGACTAGAATACTGCAATTAATAGTTTCTTCACACAGTGTTTTTAATCTTCAAAGTATTTTACGGACACTTTAGCGGCAATTGTGTGTTGTATAAGTAGTGTTGTATTTTTTTAAAAAAGTAATGCAAGTAGAACTAACTGATTTCAGAATATTACATAAAACTCTGAACTCCTAAGACCCAACTTTAATTAAATAACCAGGCGATAATGGGAGAGTCTTACCCAGGAAAAAAGTATGTCATTTTCAGAAAGTAAATTATATTTGGCTGTTCAACCAAAAAGCAGTCTGTGTTTTTTATGGTTGTAAAACTGGATTCTGAACTTGTACTAACTCTTCAGTTCAGCCATGAACTTCAGCTAGGCTAGGTAGATGACTTCCCATTTTTACTGTGGTGCATTCTCACCCTCTTCTCCCCAGTTTTTTCCAGATGAGCATTATAAGCTATTAGCCCAGCTTCTGCATTTCTCTTATTTTGGGACTTGCCTTCCTTTTGGTTGTCGCTACTAGACGTTTTTCCCCCCTTCAAGTTTCCAACTGGTGCAACCAGTGCTGGCAAAACTAATGTAGATAGGTCACTGGTGGCCTTTCTTAACTAAGGGTATGTCTATAGTAGAGACCTTACAGCGGCGCAGGTGTACCAATGCAGCTGCATTGCTATAAGATCTCTCGCGTAGCCGCTCTATGCCGACAGGAGAGAGAGCCCCTGTCGACATAATTGAACCACCCCGCAATGAGTGGTGGTAACTATGTTGGTGGAAGAAGCTCTCCCACCGACGTAGCGCTGTGCACACTACCACTTATGCTGGCAAAACTTATTTCGCTTGGTGTTTTTTCACACCCCTGAGCAACATAAGTTTTGCTGACATAAGTGGTAGTGTAGATATGGCCTATGGCTATGTCTACACTACAGCCTGTGGGCAAAACTTTTGTTGCTTAGGGGTGTGAATATTTCACCCCCCTGCATGACATAAATTACACTGACATAAGCGTTTGTGTACACAGCTCTATTTTGGCGGGAAAGCTTCTCCTGCTGACACAGCTTATGCCACTGGTGGAGGTGTTTTTTTTTTAATGCTGACAGGAGAGCTCTCTTCTGTTGTCATAAAGTGTCTTCACTACACACGCTGCAGTGGTGGAGCTGCATGTATGGATAGACATGGCCTAATATTCCTAATGTTGCTAGGAATGCTGGTAGTAGCAGTGGTGGGAAATTTAAAGCAAGGAATTAATGTAGACAAGGCCTTTCTCTCTCCCTATATAAGAATATCTGGGTAGCTACTTGAATATGCTTTGGAAGGTCTCTACGCTCACAAGTAGAACCAGTAGTCTAGTACCAAGTATGGCATGAGGGATACATATTTTACCTATCCATGATCTTATGTAAACCCAGTTTCTGTAGTACTTGAATGCTTCACAAACATTAATGACTGTATCCTCATAATACCATTATGAAATAGGGAAGCACTGTCCTCACTTTACAAATGGTGAGCTATCCAATGCCACCTAGTAACACTGTGACAAAGCTGAACTTGAATCCAGAAATATAGCCAATATTCTGAGAGACAGATTTTGTTTCTGTACAGGTTATTTCACTCAATTGTAACTCCTATCAGAGAGGTTAGTTTTTTGTTGTATTCAAATATTTCACTGTTTTCACTATTATTTTTAAATAGCGAAGCACAGTGTGATGAGTTAAGAATGAAGTTGATAACTTTCATTTCAGACTTCCCTACTTTAGATAGTTTGCTACAAATACTACATTAACGGAGCCTTTTGTTTTTAAATGGTAACATAAAGGTTTAAAAATCAACATTATTTCCATGCAAAACTTTGATGGCAACCGTATAATTCATATTAGTCTAAGACATTCCTGTAGAGCCAAGTATAATTTTATTAAAGACAGGAGCAAACTAAGTAAGATGTTCCATTTTAGAAACAATTGTAGTAGTGGGTGAAATCCTGGCCCCATTGAAGCCAATGGCCAAACTTCCATTGACTGTAATGGGGTCAACATTTTCCCTCGTGTCTGTATATTTCATTATAAGATCAGAATAGCATCTCACACTACAGTGATACTGTGCTGTGGAGATGTTTTTTATTTATTTTTGTAACTATTTTATATATTTGGGAAGTTTTAACAGGCTTACAAATCCTTGTCGATGTATATTTCAGAGACAAAACAATAATTACAGATTTTGTTTTGAGAAATATTGTACATTAATATAATCAGAACTCTGTTTACCAGGCCAGGCTGTTGACACATTATAGAGTTGAGCTCTGGAGGTTTAAAAATTAGTGTCTTATCAAAATGTTTCACACTAAGCATCCTGCCTGTTTTAAATACTTTAAATACACCTTTTTCTGGTTTCTTATGACATCTGTGCTCCTGGGCCCAGAAATTAAAAGCAATGTTTAATGCACCTACCCTGAGGCCAGTTAGTTTTCTGTACATACTACAGTTCTGCATATGTCAGTACCCAAACTTAGCAGTTGGATGGTTATGGCACATGTCAATCTTTGAGCTATTAAGTTTTACGCTAACTATGCTGGCTTACCATTTTAGGACCCATTTCACTCATTAATGATCAATACTGCCTTCTTTACTGTTTTTTTTAACACTGTTGCTTAGTACATGAATTGTAGGTAGGCAGAATTCAATTATCCAAATGGGAATTTGATCTAAATTCTGAGAATAAAACCCCTACCAGTGTGCAAAAAACAACAAAAACACCCATAGAGTCTTTAATGTCAGGACCAGTGATTTGCCCCTATTCTAAAACAACCACTGTACATTCAGGAGTGTAGTGTCCCCAAATGGCATAATGGAGAATTGGTTAATACTACTTCAAAGGGAAGAGTGCCAAGTTCTGTGAATCAGTATTGCTGAAACTCTTTGTTGACTGGGCACTTGCTGGAAATATATTTGAACACTGCTAATCAGGAAGTTAAGTAGCAAAACTCAACTATAGTGCAGGTAAGTAATTCAAATTTGAAAAATAGTGAACAAACTGTATTGCATAAGTAGTATACAAGCTCTCTTTTGCAGCATACTAGAGAAAGTATGCTGAACACTACAGTATATTAAAGAGACAAAGTGGGTGAGGTAATGTATCTCTTATTGGACCAATTTCTGTTGGTGAAAGAGACAGCATTTTGAGTTTACACAGAGCTCTTCTTGAGGTCTGTAAGTTGTTCCAATGAAAGATATTACCTCACCCATCTTGTGTGTCTAATATTCTGAGACCAGCACAACTACAACAGGACTGCAAACTACAGTATGTTGACGATGTAATATTAATGTCCAGTGACAGTTTGATATGAAGCTAGTAAAGTATAGTTTGTTTTGCTATTCTTAAGGTCAGGACATGAAAAAGCTACTTGCCTGGGGCAAGTAGGAAGTTTTCGTAGACAACTATCATTAACTTTTGCAGATTCAAAGGTTTACTTAATGGGGAGAAAAAATTCACTTTTTTTCTGCTGTGTAAAATGATGCAGTACTCTTTTCCAAAGTCTGCAGACAGATGATTCAGGAGTGGCTGATGCTGCTCAGGATTTTACCAAATAGCAGACCAGTGAAAATTCTCTAGAGTCTTTATTAGTTTTACTTCTGCTGTTCAGACCCCTAGGAGCAGCAGCCAGACTAACATAAATCAGGTCAGTTTCACTCTTCTGCTGCTTGGGAAATCTATGTGCCTCAGCAGAGGCAGACAGTAGAGCAGCTTCCTGGTAAAAGGCGTACTAGAATGATGATAACCCAGTTTACCACAGCCAGGATTACCATTTAGATTGTCAAACAAAATTTAGGTTCTGATTCGGTAATCATTTACTGACAGTAACACTTAACATGAAAAACTCATTTGCTAATTTTATTTCTTTGCTTTTTTTTAATTAGCTTTTCATAAACATATTGTATCTATTGGAATAACATGTTTTTATTGGCAATTGAATCCATTTTTTCTGTTTATAATGATAATTTGTACATTAGTCCTTTCTTACTGAGATTTAGACTGCTTTCCCACTCTTTTTCAAATGTTCATATTGTAAGGCAGGGATTGTCAACCTCTTTCTTTCTGAGCCCTTCTCCCGAGGCGTGCCCCCCCATTCTATAAAGACTCCATGGGCCACCTGTGCCCCAACAGCTGTTTTTCTGCGTATCCAGTAGATTAAAAGTCAGGGCCAGCATTAGGCAGTAGCAGGCAGGGCAATTGCCCGGTGGCCCACGAAGTTAAGTTGCATGGGCTTCGCCTTCAGCCCCAGGTGGCAGGGCTCGGGCTTCAGCTTTCTGCCCTGGGCCCCAGTGAATCTAATGCTGGTCCTGCTCTCTGGTTTATTTTGGCAGAGCCCCTGAAACCTGCTTGAAGCTCCCCAGGGGCCCCAGACCCCTGGTTGAATCATAGAATATCAGGGACCTCAGGAGGTCATCTAGTCCAACCCCCTGCTCAAAGCAGGACCAATCCCCAATTTTTGGCCCAGATCCGTAAATGGCCCCCTCAAGGATTGAACTCGCAACCCTGGTTTCGCAGGTCAAACCACTGAGTTGAGAACTGCTGAGAATCTATTGAGTCGAGAACTGCTGTTGTGAGGAACATTTGATTGGAGCGCATGAGGAAGAAACTTTCAGTTTGTGAGAAAAGCTTTAGAAAGAGCAAAGATATATTTTATTATAATAAAAACCATTCCCCAGTACTGTATCACTTTGATCATGGAATTCCCAGTCCCAGGAGCAGTTTAATGTTTACCTCTGTAATGGAAGTAGAGATATGGAAGACCTTGTCCTGTCAAGGGTTCTGTTGAATATTTGTTAGCTCCAGCTAAGTCACTAGGGGGAGATCATGCTAAATGGTGCCATCATATACTTTTGAGTTATAGGAAGAGATGGTTTACAGTTCCTTAACTATGCTGTAACATATTTACTCAGTCTGTATTGCTATTATTTTTCGAGGGGCAACTTTTTTTTAACTGCTAAAGGTTATTTCCTGTTTATCTAGATTATACTTTAAAGTAAACTACCACATTGGTTTGGCTTTCATTTTACTGTAAAATGTACTCGTGTTTAGTTTGACATGGAGTTAGTTAGCTGTTTGAAATAGAACACAAAAGCTTATGCTCAATACATTTGTTAGTCTCTAAAGTGCAACAAGTACTCCTTTTCTTTTTGCGAATACAGACTAACACAGCTGCTACTCTGAAACCTGAAATAGAACAGCTATTTAAATTGAAATAGACAGGCATTGAAATTTTTAGTCCGAAATATTACTGATATTAGAATTGTACTATTATATTTGATGTTATAAATGTACTTTAATAGGCTCCACTGTGCTAATACAGAACAGACTCTTGTAAATGTATTTGTGCATTTATTTGAAAAACTTTATCAGAATGAAAAAATTTTTCATTGAAATGATACATTTCAATTTCTAGGGATATAAAGGATGTCCAGGAGTATGAAGATACTGATGCACAGCCCTAAAAATAATCACAGAACACTATATTAGCATTCATGTGTGTCTCAGCTCTAACATGAAATAATTGCAAGTTGTTGGCACCTCTTTTTGGAAAAGAGAGGAAGTTTCAGAGAAAAATGGTTGTGTAACTCAGCTACACATTGCCAAATCAACATTTACTCTTGCAAATTGTAAAGCATTTATTAGCATTTGAGAGTGAAAGTAGTTGGAAGTACTATATTATTTCATTGGAAGTAGTTGCTGATTAGGTACAGTAGAACCTCAGAGTTACCAACACCGGCATTATGAGCTGATCAGTCAACCACACATCTCATTTGGAACTGAAAGTATGCAATCAGGCAGCAGTAGAGACCAAAAAAAAGAAAAAAGGCCAATACAGTAAGGTACTGTGTTAAACATAAACTACTAAAAAATTAAGGGAAAGCAGCATTTGTCTTCTGCATAGTAAAGTTTCAGAGCTTTATTAAGTCAATGTTCAGCTGTAAACTTTTGAAAGAACAACCATGTTTTGTTCAGAGTTATGAACAACCTCCATTCCCCAGGAGTTCGTAACTCTGAGGTTCTACTATATGGAAAATATGAAGGAATTTGACTGTGTGATTGATTGATTGATTGATTGATTTTAAACCAGATAGTATTGCAAGTAAGTGATATGGTAGGCGTGTTTTCCTAAGTGTCCTAATGCTTAGAATTTATGTAGTATTTTCCATTTGTAGGTGTCAAAGCATTTTACAAAGGAAGTTACGGTATTACATTTTCGGTAGTAGCTTTCATGTTCGTTGACTTCACAATCCTTAGTTAATTACAAACATTGCAACATACTTTTATTATGTAAGTATTTATTTTAAGCATCAGATCTTTTAAAGATAACTACATGATGGATGAGCACACAAATATCTTCATAGACCAAAATTACAAAAGGAAGCCTTAGTGACTTACTATTGTGTGAGTTTGTAATGACATGCGCTTTTTAGCATGATAAAGAACTGTTATTCTAACATGAAATATTTTTCACTAGTTTATTCTTATTTGTGAATACGGTCACACTAATGCTGATAAGCATTAGTCCCGTTTTACACAAAAACTAAGACACAGACAAGTTAGTTGACCAAGGACATTCAAGGTGTCAGTGGCAGACCTGAGGCTCCAACCCAGGTCTCCTGACTCCTAGTCAACGTCCCTATCGACTGGATGGTATGGTTAAAATTTCAGGATATAAAATCCTATAACAGTAAAATGTAAAAGATATATGAAAAGAAAAAACAAAAAAGTCAGTCATGAAAATATTTGTACAGCTATGTTTTTCAATAAATATGAAAGCAATAGAGAAGAAGGAAGAGCAAGAAGAACAAAATAGAAAAAAAAAGATGGGTAAAAGAAGAAATGTAGGTCTGACTACGGACACTGTTCTGTCTTAAGTTAATAAAGAATTTGTTTTCACACAGATTGTTCTTCATTAACTTGTAATCTATATATTTCTTTTCATCTAAAGCTGTTTCAATTAATGACGTGACCAGTTTCTGTTTGTGCAGGTATTCACGATATTTTAATGCCTGGGTATTTATAGTAATCAAAGTACTACAAAATTATAGATAAATCTTAAAGTATTGCTAATTTGGGGTGAGGTCTGATATGAATTCAATTTTCTTGCCCTGAATTGAGATTGAAAATGATGAACCAGTCAGTATTTGTAATAAAGAGCGGTTATACTGGCTCCTTATCTTTTGATAATGGGATAAATGTATGGAGGTCTTTTTGTCATTACACTTTTGTCATTACTTAAATGCACGTTTAAACCCCCCCATTCATCTTACAAAAAGTTGTTTGTATTAGTGATAACTCAGCTTACCTTGATACTGATGTAGATGTCCCAATTTGAATATTTACGTCTTAGTCCACTTTGTTGAAGGTGATTTGGAATAACTTTTTGAGACAGCCACATCAAACTGTATGAGTGGAAAATAAAAAAAAGCAAATGGTGTTTGTTTATCATAGGGAAGTTGTAAAAATGCCATTTAATGAGGCTCCTGTGAGAAAGCTTGCTCCTGATACTTCTTCCTCAAGTATGCTGCTTCTACAAGATAACTACTAGTAGCAGTTAAAGGAAAACTAAACTATACAATATGATATCAATAAGAGTAGTGAAACTTCTAGTTCTAACAAAGACTCTATTACTACGTGTTTAAGTCTTATACATAAATCATTAGATCTTGGTGAAATTAAAGCACCTTCTAACATAAAATCAAGAGAGATAAACATTGATTACAGTGAGCCCCATGGCAGTATTTACATGTAGAGACAGTTATGAATGAAGATAATCGTGGTGTTTGTTTGTGTGTGTGTTAAATGCTGAAATTTCTCATCAGAGTATTTGAATAGATTTTGTGTTTCAGCAGCAAAAAAGCTGCAGAAGCTTGTGGAAGAGTTGTTCTACAGCCATCTCTGCAGGGCTTCATGAGGGATTCCTTTTTCCAAGTTTGAAGCTGCTATTTTATGATACTCAACAACTGACAAAGTAATATTTTCAGGTATTTAAAACTTCCTTGAGATGGGGGAAGGATTGTTTGGAGTGGGAAGGGAGTGAAGACTTTTGCTTGCAGCTTCAGTGTCTTTCATGGACTATTTCAGTACAGTGACCTTCCAAATGCTATTAACAAAAAATGGAGTATAACAGTCATCCTTATGCTCAACAGCTCAGGATTTCCTTGATCAACAGAGCCATTTAGTGGGACCAAAAATTCAGGTTTTTTTGGCAGATCCAGATTCAACAGAAGCTGCCATAAAAAAGCATCAAAGTACGTTTAGATAGTGAAAAGCGACTGTAAAAAGTACCATTTGGAGTTTTTATGTTCATTGTCTCCTACTCCAAATTTGTGAAGTTTGCAAGTAAGTGTATATTTTTGTAACTTGTAAACTCCTTTTGGATTTGTAAGTCAAGCTGGGCTCTTTCTCTCTCTTAACATCACCACTCAATAATGATTCTATAGGTGGAATTCAGTTAAATTGCTGATAATGCATGAACCACAATAAAAGTCCTTTCACGGTTTGGAGGCTGTACTTACTGCAATACTAACAAAATAAAATATTTTATACTTACTATAAGATATAATTTTCAGCACTTCTTACTTTGATTAATGAGTATTAGAATTTAGGAGCCTTTGGAGAAACAGTGTGCAATATTTAATATTCCTCCACAGTTTTGGAAGAAAGGTTTCCAAATCTTCCATAGCAAGGCTGGTTAAATGCAGACTTCCAGAGGTAGGCAAGGCAAAAGGGATTGTCCCCTAATGATATATCAAGACACGGATCTCTATTAGGGCCCATGCCTTCCACATAGGTATGTGCTTCATAGGATTACATATATACTACCATTTGGCCTAGGCCCTAAAATATCCATTTTGATTATACTATAACTGCACCTCTTATTGTTGTCATAAGTAGTAGACAATGGGAGACTGTAATAGGCTGCAGTAGAAATTTGACTTCTGCAAGAAAAGCCAGTAAATGTATTATTCCATACATATTTTAAGGGATTTTTCTGTGTTACACCATCTTTAATCACTGACTGGACATACCGAAACAGTGACAAGTATTTCTAAAACTGTTCTGTTCTGAAAACTTAAACTTATTTTTTGGTAAATTTTTACTTTGCTGTTTGAAGGTATTAGAATGAATTAATGGAATTTTCCTTTAAGCTCATTATCATTATAGAAAGAACTTCACTCCGATTTTGAAATTTTTTTTCCCAAGACTTACTGCCCAAGGAATAAGCCTACTAATGCTGCTATGTTCCCAAATAGCCACGGACTCTTAAAAAGTATGGTCTTGCAAATTAAATGAATTGAAACAGTTTTGTATCATTTGTACTGTGTCTAACTGTAGGATTGGCAATCAATTTTTATTGAATAAACTTAAAAATACCCAGAACAAACATAACTTTGTGCTTTTGTATAATCACGTTTCCCCTTTTTGATTTAATTCTACTTTTATTTTCTGTTGTAGATAGTTCTATATTTTCTATATTGTTGTGAATATTCCCTCTTTCTTTTTCACCCTTTATATTCTTTTCCTATATTGTACTATGTTCTCTCCTTTCTCTTGTATGTTTGACTCTTCCTCCTTTTCCTTAAATATCTTTGTTGTTCTTTAATTTATCCCATTATTCTGTTTTTCACCTCCACAAGCCTGTTTATATCACTGATGAATCTATACATATCAACTCACACTCACATTTACACTTGCATGTATCTGCATGCACCTACTCGTGAAAAGACCCACCCACTGCTCACATGCAGCCATCTGCTAACAGATTCGTTCCTGACTCCTCCCATCTTCCAGTGATTAAAAACAGTGGATCCCGGGGCTGCCATTTTTTTTGTTACTCCTACAATCCTAGTAGTGAAACACCTTTTTCTTCCTCTTAAGAGTCGTATAGTACCTCTTTAGGGCTAATAAGTGGACTTTAATGGAATTACTCATGTTTAAAGTTAAATGCTTTGCAGGATCAGGGCCTTAGTCTAGCACTTCAAATTTAGCATTGAAAGTATGTAAATGCACCTACCATAATGGTTACTTCATTCCTGTAAGATGGTGACATTGCGAAGAGAGTTTACTAGTCTTCACAAGTTGTGTATCCTATGGATACAGATATCTGCAGATTGACTTATTTGAATATTTGCCTGTATGTGATGACCACCCCTCCCTGCACAAGACTGCATCATTGGCATTTCAGTTACCAATTATTTTTGGTCCATGTCTTGAGGATTGTAGCCACAGACTTGATAGCTATATGTCTATGCTGTTTCACAGTTTAAACATTTTTATATTGGAACTTTTCTGGGTTATTCCAAGTGATTGTTCTGAATATAGCTGCTTTTGTTGAAGAGATGTAACCTTATTGTGGTCTTAAAGAAGGCAGGCATAATGGAAGACTAATGCACTTTGGTTTAAATATTATAGAGCGGATTGTATATTGCAGGGAGGGAGCATTGCTGTTAGGAGGCTTCTTCATTTCTTGGAATCACTGATGTATAGGACTTGAAGAGGACGTGTCTATTTGTTTTTGTGGGTGTTTTACCCAAGGGCAGAGTAGGATGTTTATCTTAGATTAACTGGTGGTCCCATAACTTTAATATGTAATATTAATTTTTGAGCATTCCAAGCTTTAATGTGGGTTTTTGACATTTTTTTAAAAAAGAAAGAAAAGAAATGACAGCATTTTAAAGTGGTTCCCCTTAAGTAATTGATAGCTATTCCAATTAGATTATGATTTTTATTTTTGGCTTGTGAATATCCTTTGTTTTAAACAACATTTTCAGAATTGCTCAGTGACAGGACTTTCTGTGGAGCTTGTCAGCTATGCACGGACTGTGTTGAGAGGAACCGTGCAGGGTATAGAAACTATCAGGCTCTATAACGTATATAGAACATTAAAAGGTTATTTTAAAATAACCAAATAAAACTACCAATCAGCTAATCATTGTCCAAGAGCCAGTCTGACTTAACCCTTATGAATATGAAGATAATCATCCAAATGTGAACTGTGTACAAACTTGAGGTCATGAATCTTCCTGAGCCTTTAGAGAAATCACTCCAGTGCTATGCTTTGCAAGTGTGAAAAAGGCCCTAATAATGTCCCTTTTCAGTGCTGTTTCTAAGTTCCCAGAGCAACTGGTGAAACTGGTAAGAAGCAGGTCAATTTCATGCTGCAGCTATTTGGGAAATTTATTAGAGATTCCCATTACAGCTGCTTGTGAATTTTTTTTCTTCTCCCTGTTAAAGCCAGTGTGTTGAGAAGAGGAATCTTGCTATCAACCTCTACTGGTTGAGATTCATTCCTAGTTGCATGCTCGTGTGCACTGTAGCCTTGCCAGAGTTAATGAGTACGTCTTTGATTAGGTCATAATAATATTAGTGATACAAGATCTTCTGATTAGCAGAACATCCATAATGAGGATATGACAAGATTCTATTTCAATTGGTTTCTGGATGTACAAAAGGTGTACTGTGTTTGAAGTCTAGTGATCAACCTTGTAGAACACTAGAGAACATTGGAGGTCATTCTGTGATTAGCATGAGGAGGGAAAGATTGTCTTGCAATATTGCTGCTATTCTAGAATTTCTTCAAGCCAGGTAGACATGAGCCTGACTGCTATGAACATTAAAGTCCAGTTGCAGGCAGTTTGTAGGCTAGTTTTCATGCTATTTAGCCGTGGACAGCTTAGAGGCCACCAAAAGTGCTATGTGCCTCCATGATGATCTGTCCTTAGCCAAATCTGGTGCACTACTGGGTAGAATGCCTATGAGGGACAAGTATCTTACACCATCCCAGCCATTGAAAGCATTATATATTCTCAGCTTCATCTCCCTACTTATCAGGGTGGTTGGTGTGAAAGATGTTCTTAATGAGATGCATCATTACTGATGACAGTTTTGCAGTGAAAGCTTCAGTTTTTCTTGATGCTGCTCAGTTATCGACAACAGAGCCAAGGTAGGTGATGTTACTAACAATATCAACTGAGTGGTCACCTCACTAAGATGCTAGAACCCACAGTATGTTCAAAATTGCTGACTGGAAGACATTTGGTTTTACCACAAATGGGAGAGTAGTTGTAGGATTCAGAAGACTGGTTAAATGGTTAACTCTGTTCCTATAGGTAGGCACCTAGATGTTTCTGAAGGCTGTGACAGCCTGAGATCAGTAAGACAAGCTGTAATTCATGCTCTGAGCTTAAATTGGTATGCTCTCACAACTCCCTTTAGAGAGAGTGACGGAGAGGGTTTCAGTATATTTATTATTAAGATTCTGTTTCTCATCAATGTAAACTGATTTGAAGGATAGGAGAGTGATATGTACTGTCTTTGAGAGTGTCTTCCATTATTTCTGCACCTGGCTACATTTGTGTTTAAACCCTTTCAGAATTCAGAACAAAGATTACATGTACCTTCCATTTGAAGCAGAAAATTGCTTTGCCACTTTCTGTCCAGAATTGCTAAAGCAGAGTAACATTCAATTGTTAGACATACAGAGGGCACCACAGGTTTACATAATGAATCTCAGCGTGGAGTAAAGTGCCATTTAGAAAGTAGTATCTGAGCCAAGAAATTTTTAACATGTTAAAGATTTGTAAGGCATGTAAAACTTCATCAGACATTATACATTAATGTACAGGTGCTTGCAGAAGTGGTTTTTGGCAGAAGGGTGTTGCAGCTGCCTGTGAGATACTTTGCTTCCCTATCTCAGGTGCTTGAAGTGTTTTGGGAGAAGTCAGGGGTCTGGACTAGTATAGAAGATCAAAAAGAAAAAAAATATTTTTTTCTTTCTTAGTGTGTACCAGTCCAGAGACCTTTTTGTTGTAGATTTTCGGTACTCAGTTTCCATTACAACGTACATGTTCATATTAAAGTTATATTTTGTTTGTCAGCAGAATGTGTGTCGTTCCAAGTATTGCTTTCAACTGAAGCATGAGGAACAACTAGACTTCTGATTTATAGAGATGTTTTAATGAAATGATAACCATGAGAATAAAACTAGAACACTTTGTAATGTAATAAGAGAATCTAGAAATATTTATAATCTTATTTATGATATCCTGTGTTTTATATACACGTTTGTGATAAGAAAATACCTGAGCTATATAGATTTTTTTTTTTATTTTTATTTTTTGGATATGGTCACATTACCATTTTGAAAAAGCAAAACGAGGCATTGTAGGAGCAGTTATTTGTTGGAGGTACCTTCCATTAGACTACAGATGTAGTGATACCATGCTTAATTGTTTAAAGGAGACTTTGATCAGTGCATCAGTGTGAAATTGAGAAAGGATGAAAACCTTGTTAAGGCCCATTGCACCACTTAAACTTGCAGTGTGGTTGGTTAGGAGAAGCCAGGACAGGTCTGGAAGGGGATCCTTCTCCTGAATGTTACTGAGGGATGTCTCTCTATTAGTTCCTTCTATGCTGAGATGTAAATTGAGGTTCAGAAGTGGACCGGGGAAGGGCCGCAGACTTCATGGTTAAGTGGGTCCAGTGACTGTAAGAGCCCAAGTAACACAAAGGAGCTGTAACGTGCACTTCCCGACCATACACTGGAGTATTGGCGGTGCTACATTGCAGCTCTGTGTCTTTTGTCCCAATCCCTTCCATGCTTCACCTACATATAGCCCAGTATTTAGGATTTGTTTTGAAGTTATTTTCAACCCTCCGGAGAGATTTTTCCCTACATTTATTAAAACTGTGGCTTGTATTTCAAACGCATTTTAATTATAGTTGGTCATTGAACTTTTTGACACTGTCACTTTTGTCATTGGTATCATGGGAACTCTTTGCATTGAGCAAATCAGAAGAGCTTTTGAAGAAGCTTTTATACAACTGTCTGTCAATGAGATTCTGTACATTTATTTTTTTGTATATGTACTCAAAGAACCTCTAAAAGTGTTGCGACACTAAAGGGAATAATGATGATGATAGGGATTATCTAATATAGAAGGTGCTATAATTATAAGTGCCAGTGGGAGCTTGACAATTCATTGGATAGGGTAATGTATTGTTAAAAAGAGCAATTATAAAATGATTTAGTTTGATACCGCAAAAATATTCTTTAAGTTGCTGGTTTTTAATAAGTATTAATCTAAATAGGACAGGGATGCAAGGATTTATGGTATCTACAAAAATGTTCTTTTACTCAGCTGAACTTCTGAGAGACCTATAGTAGACAAATCTTATAGCTGGACACGTTTTTATTACTGTGCTAATTCAGCTTGCTTTTTAGCAGGTTTAACGTAAAAACTGGTCCAGTGCGGGAGCCTTGTTTACACTAGGTATGTCTACACTGGAAAAAAAACCAAACCCTCATGCAGTAATGAGTCTGAGTCCAGGTGTACAGACTCAGGCTCGTGCAATGGTGCTAAAAAGGGCCATGTAGAAGTTCTGGCTTGGGCTCTGAAGCCCAGGAAGGGAGATGGATTTCAGAGCTGGAGCTCCAGCCCAAGCCAGAACATCCTCTCGTCTATTTTTCATGCTGTAGCATGAACCCCTTGAATCTGAATCTGTAGACCAGGGCTCTACGACTTGCTGCTGTAGGGATTTGTTTGCAGTATAGGTGTATACGCCAACACTCCCCGTAGGGTCAGCTAACCAGATGATAGAACAGGTGGCAGGGTTTATTTTTGTAACGCTGTCTAGTGTAGATGCAGCGTAGGTGACTTTGGTTTCCCATGGCAGCTATATTTGACTGATACAGTGGAATGGTTGACCTCGAAAGTGAGATTTATGTATGCAATAGACAGAGTTTTCTCTAACCAGTCCATGACTTTGGATCTCTCTTCTGGAAGAGATTTGATTGACTATAATCTTCAGTGTATTAAAAATAAAATATAAAACTCACTTCTTCAACCTAGGTTTCCCACAAATCAAATATTTAAAAATAAATCAAAACCCAAATTCCTAACTATACAAACAAACAAATGCTATTCCCCTTCCCACTCTCCAGCCCCCCTATAGAATGGGAAGAGAAAAAGAGACATCATCTTGTGTTCACTTTAAAATGTATGTTTGTCGGGTACCACAATGATTGGTACAGCATACAAATATATGTACAGTAGAACCTCAGAGTTAAGAACACCAGAGTTATGAACTGACCAGTCAACCACACACCTCATTTGGAACCGGAAGTATGCAATCAGGCAGCAGCAGAAACTGCAGAAAAAAAAAAGAGGCAAATACAGTACAGTACTGTGTTAAATGTAAACTAAAAAAAAAAAGGAAAAGTAGCATTTTTCTTCTGCATAGTAAAGCTGTATTTACTGTATTCAAAGCTGTATTAAGTCAGTGTTCAGTTATAAACTTTTGAAAGAACAACCATAATGTTTTGTTCAGAGTTATAAACAACCTCCATTCCCAAGGTGTTTTGAAACTGTCATGTTAAATTAAAACTCCCTTTTTAAAATGCAGTTTGCAATCTTGCCACTGGGTTGAGTAAATTAACAAATTGCAAAATATGATCTATTCCAGTGGTTCTCAACCAGGGGTCGGGGCTCCCTGAGGGGCCATGAACAGGTTTCAGGGGGTCCTCCAAGAAGGGCCAGCGTTAGACTCGCTGGGGCCCACGGCAGAAAGCCAAAGCCCCACGCATGGGGAAGCCTGGGACCCTGAGCCCTGCCACCTGGGGCTGAAGCCAAAGCCTGAGCAACTTAGCTTTGCAGTTTCCCCTGTGGCATGGAGCCCCAGGTAATTGCCCTGCTTGTACCCCCTAACGCCAGCCCTGGCTTTTATATGCAGAAAACTAGTTGTTGTTGTTCTAGGCCATGGAGTTTTTATAGCATGGAGCGGGCTCAGAAAGAGGTTAGAAGCCCATATCTATTGAACATCAGAATGTTCCCTAAATGAGAAAGTACTGACTGCAATATTAGGTATGCATTAGTAATATCAGATCTGTGCCTCAAGATTAAATATATTGAAGATTATTTTTCATATATGGTCTTGACTCTGGTTGATGGCACACAAATATTAAACTGGATTCATTTGTACAATCAGCAGAGGACATTCTGAAGTCAGTAGTATGTTACAAGCTGAAAGATTCAAATAAGATATGTTAGGGCACATATATTTAATTTTTATTTTTCATTCAGTGGCATATGTTGTATAATAATACTAGGGTTATTAGAATTGAACAAGTAGTGATTAGCTGACTTTCCCTCTTCCTTCAGGTATATCTCTTAGAATTGCGTGATGTGTGATGAATTGGAGATTCTGAACAGGGAGATTGAGCGGTTATTACGGAGCAACATCGTGGAAGAAGGCACTTTAAATTCAGACTGTCTTCAGCCATCTACCACTGACTCCTTGGATATAGCCACTGATTCAGACAATGAAGCGAAGTACAAATTGTGCAGGTACCCAATGCCTTTATAAACAGTAATAGGGTTCTTAAAATTAGATTATACTACTCTGGATTTTTTATTTGTTTCGTTTTTGGAAGATTTGAAATGTACATGGGAAGTATTTAGAAAGCAGGGAACAACCTGAATTTGTCCACATGCAGCATTAGTTTATCTGTTGCTGTCAGTGATAGAACAATTGTTTGGATTGCTTTACTATTTCATGTACCAGCTGAGAAGAATGGCAAATTTCTGTTTTCGTTTGGAAAATGTAATGGCACTGGGGAGAATCTGGAGATGATCATTTCCCAAGTAGTAACAAGTGGTTAAAAATAGCAAATATGCTGTAAGACTCTGGGGTTTGTGAACTTGGACAGTTCGATTTGAACAAATAAATTGTAGGGAGGATGTGTTGGAACATGTAGGATTATACATGTCCTTAATTTGTCCTTACATTTGCCTGTCTCCACCTTACAGTACCAGAATTCATCCTTATCCTGAAATCCTTGTTATGTTTTTAATCACTTTTTACCTTTACTGTTGTAGTTCCTCTTGCAATTGCTCCTAAATCATTTTGTTCCAAGAATGGAATCATGTTACCTTTGTTTTCTGTCACTGGCTTATGTTCAAGTTCAATTCAAAACTGACTTTATTGGTTCTATCCTGCCTCCTGTTCCCAAGCCTGATCGCTGTACTCCAATTGGGATAGTCTTTTCTGTACTTTCCTCTGGACAACAGTTAGCTTTGTTCCTGTAGAAAAGTAAGTTCCTGATTCTGAAATAATCTTGAAAAAGTTTTTGCCAGCAGAGTTGGCTCCTATGGTAGAGGGAGATCTCTTAACAAATGGTGGTTGTCAGCCCTTCTTTGGCCTAGTCTAGTTTTCATGAAACATTTTTAAAAAGTTTTGCCCCATTCACGCAGGCTGTACCTGCTGATAAAATCATATTTCTTTAAAACTATTCAGAGATAGATTTTGAAAACTGTGCAGGTTTGGGAGTCTTTGTAGAGTGGACTTGAGCATAGGGACAATTTCTCACTTGTGAAGCTTCATCTGGAACTCTTAATCTTCCCTACTTTTAAACCACTAACTAATTTCTAGTTTTTAAATCTTTGAAACTATGGTCTTGTCCACACTTACAAATTTTGCCCTTCTAGCTATGTTAGCATAAACTGTATAGCTTATTCTGGTTTGGCAAAGGGAAATAAATTATACCAGTAAAAAGTGACGTATATCAGTATAATTGCATCTGAACTAAGGTTTATACACGCATAACTGTGACCATGAAAAAAAATCACATTCCTTGCCAATATAGTTATACTGGTAAAACTTTTTAGTTTAGAACAGGCCTACTTTTTTGCTGTAAAATTGCATTTGACTTGTTTTAAAACACTTCATAGTGTAAACTATTTGATATAAAGGATGACACAAAAAACACTGTCTTTTAGCAGTTAGGTTATGTTGGCTTGGCTCTTTAAACTCTGTCTTGAAAACAGTACAAGACTAGGAGAAAGTGAAAGAATAGAGAATTTATCCTTCTGCTAACTGGTAACACTCAATAGATCTGTATCTGGCTATAGGGAAAATTAGCTGGTATTAATCAGAATTATCTTGGATTGTTAGCTTGAATTAGTGATGTTAAATTTGGCTAAAGCCTTTAAAATAGGATAATGTTTTTCTATATTGTCAGTACTGTTAGAAACATCTAAATATAGATTATCTTTTAATTTCACTCTGGATGAGCTATTAAATACTACTATTAGAGTTAATTTATTTTTTTAAATTCCTATTTAGGACGCTGTTGTGCTAAGAAAATCTTAATGGCTTCCAAACAAATGTATCCATATACAAGCTACATGCCTTTATGGAGCTGAACGATCAGTCTTAACAGTGGAGTTTTGGTGGTAGTTTTTTCCCCTTTACAA
The DNA here is from genome assembly GCF_009764565.3 of Dermochelys coriacea. Taxonomy (NCBI): domain Eukaryota; kingdom Metazoa; phylum Chordata; order Testudines; family Dermochelyidae; genus Dermochelys; species Dermochelys coriacea. The sequence continues at coordinate 7,239,314 of NC_050080.1, forward strand.
TAATACTCCTTCTGTTTCAGTCCATTTTCTGAGGAAAAACTGATGAAGAAACAAAATGTGAAGGTTGCTTTCAAGTGTTAGAGATGCACGTTGCCTTTTATTTTATCTGTTTTCTTACCAAAACTATCTCATTTTACAGACTTATTTTTAATAATGAGAACTTTGTAGCAATTTAAAGCAATACCAGGTTATCTGACCTGTTGGAATTGTGTAATACAGAGTGGTAAATTAAATTAATAAAACTATATAAACTTTTATTATTTTTTTTTTCCTTACAGGAGCCTACAACTGGAGGATTGATATCTGAGTCTTTGGATTGTCATCAAGATGAACCATGCACTTCTGAATTATCAAATTCAGCATGTGCTTTAGGGATTATGCTGAATGACTCTGATCGACGACTGCTGCCCTCTTCTCGCTCTCCCTTTCATTTAGATCTACAGGGAGAAACCATCCCAACCTCTAATGCTGTGTCAGGTAAAGCATATAGAGGACATTGAAGAATCTTCCTATTTCTTTAAGTTTTATCTGGAATTTAAATCTCAGAATTTGGATTTCCTCTGCTGTACTCTTAACATTTCTTCATCTTCCAAGGTAAACAAATACATAAAATATTGTTTGATCTGTTGCATCATAACAGCTTTAATTTTCAATTTCTTATTAATATCAGTTTAAAGTTTTTTATAATATTTTAAAATTATAATCTTGTTGCTACATAAAATGCTTAAAACTAAAAAAAATATGTAATGTTATTTTTAAACATTATCTGCTAAAGAGCTTAACAATATTCCATTAAGTTTAGAAATAATTTGTGAATGCTCCAATAGCTAGGCTAGAAAGGGGATTCATCACTTTTTATTACCTTACTATTGGCTTAAAATTAATTATTCTTTTAATTCTACTGCAGCATTCTTATTAGCTATTTCCCACTTCAGTGATGCTCAAGCATGCACTAGCTTGATGGTTATATCAACAGTACAATCCCACTGAAGTTGTCCTATAGAGAATCTTGTAAGTGCTATGTTTTCAAACACTGTTATGTGGATTTGAAAAGTTCCCTATTTTAGCTTTATTAATTACATTATAAATGGTAGCATATTTTTAAAAAAGAGAACTTCTCAGGCCATCAATTTTTAGTTTAAGTAGACAAATACATGGCACCATTTTGTTATGGGCTAACTCTAGAGGGGTTCGTGCCTGATATATTACAAGTGTAACATATGCTGGTACACTGCTTGAAACAGGAGCCATCTCATCAGGACTGCACATTGCAAGATGTAAAAATAGTGAGATTTAAAATAACATGCTTAAGCCTGTCACATACTAGCTATTGGAATTGTGGGTATATCTGAAGCTGTTGGAAATTTGTTCAGTTTCTTCAGGAATCACCATAAAATGAAAAGATAAAGTGTATGATTCAATTTTGTTATAATGCATTAGCTACTTGTGAAAGAAATGCAAAATCGAATCATATGGAGCTGCTGCTCCCAGTCTAGAGACAATTGACTTCTGTTCCATGTATGGAACAGAGTTTAACAATGGTTTTAAAATTTAGTTGTGGCTCAGAGTGTTAATAGTGTAAAATTCATTAGTCAGACAGGATAAAATTCCATAACACTTTCCAAGGAAAGTGTATGAAAATAGTTTAATTTTACCAATTTGTGCAAGTAAATCCCTATTTGTTCTGTGATGACTGTACAACAGCACACACATTCTACTGATCAAAAACTTATTTATTATTCCTTCTTAGCAAGGCACTTACACTGCATGAAACTTGTTTGAAATGCAGCAGCACATATGCTAACTGGTTTTACTGATTGAGATCATCTTATCCCAAATTGTTCTTTATTTTGGATCCTCATAAAGTTGCCTCATGCTTGTATGTTGTTTCTGTCACTTGCTTCCTGCTGTTCTCTCAGACCTGGAGAGGGATTCTAAGAAGCTGTGTCCCTCACATCAACACTAGCTTTACCCTATGGTTCAGCTTGTGACATTTCCAGGTTATTTGCCAGAACTCTTCTCTGGCACAATATACAATTTGGAAGCCTTGACACAAGGACCACATCAAGGACCAGCCTTATTTGAATTGCTTTCAATGTGTTGAGTTTTTTTTCAGAGAATTTGTTGATAAGGCTTTGAGAAATTCTTCTGACCTGAACCTGATTATACTTAAGCAGTCCCATTAGTGAGACTCCTCTAGAGGGAATGTGTAATACCTTTTGCTGAATTACTAACTACCAACATTACTAAAACAATCAGTCCTTTCAGTCCTTCACCAATTCAGCTCCACTGGCGAATGAAAATACTTCCCAAACACCATCTAGAGAAGGCACTCCAGAAGTAACTAATCTAGTCCATTAGACACTTTCTTCTCCTGGACTCTTAAAATTGTTTAGACTGACCTCCTTTAAGATTTTCAGGAATACCTTCCTCTTAACTTCTTTTCATTGCCTCACTATTGGGATCACAAGACGTGACAGTCAGTTATGGACAGCATGGTGAAACTTATCCAAGGGGCCATTGTCTTTTCCAGAAGAAAGATTACTTGGTTTTGATAGAGATTCTTCATGATGAAAAAGAAAATAGGATATTTCTGTCCCATCCTGGCTTTGTGTGGGCTGAATCTGGGTTCATGAAATCTCACTTTGTACAGAATCCTGGCATTCCTGATACAAGAAGTTTTCTATTAAGACTACTTACATTTCATCTGATTTGGATCCAGAAGAATCCCAGGACCAGTATAATAGTACGAAGTTACTTACGGACCCATGGTTTGAGGGAGATGTCATAGCATCTGATAACGTCCTCAAATTATACCGGGGAGGGGAGGAAGAGTACTAATTGTCTGTTTTGAGGAATCTCTCGATAAAGGAATCTTAGAAACCTCAGTACAAGGACAAGAAAATGTTGCTATTGGCCAAATGCCAGAAGAGAATTAGATCTTCAGAGAGTAACAGTCCTCTCCAGGTTTCTTCTCATACAGATTCTGCAGATGAGACAGTGACTGAATTAGATAGCAGTTGAACAGATCATGAGGTGAAAGGTCTAGAAGCATCTTCTCCAGACAACCCTCTACCAACCACAATAATGTTTGACTTGTCCTCTTCTTCTGTCTGAGAGATCGGACTCTTGAGCAGGCATCTCTGATTCTCAGCCAGGAGGGATGACAAATGTTGGAAATATTCAGTCAGATGCCCAGAGCTTAGTAAAGCATAGCCAGAAGATGGCAGATTATAAACTACTACAAAGCTATAGAGATGTATTCACCTTCCTAGTCCCCGTATATGGGGCTTAAAAATGATCCTTGTATTGAAGAATTTGCAGAAATCATTATAAGTATCAGAATTCAAAATAAAACATTAAAGTCCATTTTGACAGCTGTTTTTCAGATCAGTTTCCTAATCTCTATCAGTTTCAAGAAGATTTGCCTATGTATCCTGATCAGACCATCACTCTGGCAAGACATGTTCTTATGTGGTCAATAGAGTGTCCTATGCTTTGACCTTAATTACTCTCTAACATATTCACAGAAATGTACTACTTGTTTGGATGGAAACTCTTTAGGCCTGGACTTCACGCAGGTTTTGTACCAATATAACTATTTTGGTTGGGGGGGGTGTTGGTTGGTTTTACCTATCTGTATAAGCGCTAATGTGGATGAAGTATTACTGGTATAATGTATTCTCCTTCCCTTATGGGAATAATCTGTACTGGTATAAGACACCTTTACTCTGATATATCTTTGTCCATATTACAGGTGTTGTACAGTTTTAATTATGCTGCTAGAATGTTGTGTCTATACAATCCATTAGAAAAAGATTTGCAGCCTGATAAGAGCATCCTTGAGACACAGGGCAGAACAGGACATCAGTTTTATGGTTCATTTCTACTATGTAAGGGGATTCATGGTGAATTAAGAAAAAATCTGCTTAATCCAATTCAAACCATTCAGAACTTTGAAGTCACTTTCAATACCAAACTTCAAAGGATGTTTCTTCCCAGGGGAGAGAACAAAATAAAGGAAGTTATATGCCATGTCTGTGAACAGCCCCTAGCTTTCAAAATATTATTGAGTTTGCTAGGTAATCTGATTTGTTAGATCTGCTGAGCTGGCAACATTTCTGATATATCCACTTCAAAGATTCGTGCTACCCTTTCCATCAGATGTTCTTTACCCCCTTTGCAAATAGAATGCCCCTAAGGACGTGTTCATCTAGCCTGGTGATTTGTGACTAGACCCCTAAATGATGAATTGGATAGAACTGTGTTTATTATGGATGGAAAGAACACTTTTTGCTGGGGGAGCACATCTTTCACATCACTTTGGGGAGATGGTCCCAGAAAGAAATGATGAGGAAGATCAACTGGCTAGAACTCTGAGACGTTTGATTAGCTTTCCTTGTACTGCACAAATAAACAAAACTTGAACATATCCTAATAATGACAGACAACACTATATGAGCAGAGGACCAGGTCATCATATTTGCACCAAGAAGAGAGGTCCCTCCTGTTCTGGGGAATTAATATATAATTGATTTGGGCCCTGCATATCAAGTCGAATCTAAATACAGTATCTGATTGGCTAAGTAGGCAAGAAGCAGACCCAGCAGAATGGAGTCTCTGCTGCTCTTCTTTTCTGTTGATAAGAAAGATTGGAGTCTAGGTTGGGATCTCTCTGCAAACAAAATGCCAAGACAAGAAGATACTACTTCCAATTCTGTGTCATCCAGCAATGCCCCTTGAAGCATTTCTCAAAATTGGCTATTAGGCGAATTCTGTGCTTCCTTGCCTGCTGCTTTGAGCAAAATTTTCCAGAAGAAAGCATCAGCCCCATTCTGGACTCTGAGACAATGTTTTTTCTACCTTTGAAATTGTCGTTCTCCCCTATTCTATGACATGCCAAAAAGAACCACTAAGTTAAGGGTCAATAACTTACCCAGGGAAACTTCATCTGTCAACCTGAGTTTCTGTTAGCCATGGTAATTTAAATTGGCTTTTAAAATAGCTAGCGATAGCTGGTGACAATTCCCCTTGTGGAGGGTTGCTCTCTGCTGGTAGAAAGATGTGAGGGAATGTGTTAGGGCATGTAGTAGGCAAGGCAGGTGCATGGTGGAATTGAACTATGCCTGAGCCTTTTGCAGTGGCAGAAGTTAGAGAAACTAAGTAGCCTTTCTCTTGCTCTAATTCTGCTGAGAATGAACAACTGAGGGTCAGGGAGCCACAACTAAGTCACAGCAGCCACCTCTCTCTTGTTTGTCAAAGTGGAGAATCTGTTCATGAATATTTATTTTTTGTTTTCTGGTTTCTTGTTTTTTTATTTTTTTTAATATGTTCCATATGTTGGCATAGTTTGTAGGCAGTTAATCCTGATTTCAGAGTTCAAGAGAAAGTGATAGTTTGCTTGAGTAATAAATCATTTTAGAAAATAAAGTTTTAAGTAAAACTTTTCATTTTGTGCGTATTTGTGAACTCCATGAAGTATTGATAAAATTATAGGTGCTAGCCAGGGATGCTAGAAATAAATTACCATTCTGCACTTCCTCACCCCAAATCTGAATAATCTTCTGGGAGATTAATTTATTTTTCTTTTCAGCTGACATGGTTCCTACTTTTATATTTTAATTTAATAGGGTCTTCTAAAATATTCATAGCTGCTTGGACTAAGGTAGCTGGAGGCTTCTAGACAATCCACTTGCATTTTCACAACTCTGGATACTTATACAGAGTCAGGTTTTGGTATGAAAAACAAGGAAATGTGTTTATAATTCAATATTCTGGTCCACCGTTCACATATTTTAATACACAACTATTATTACAAGATTGTTGGAACAATAATTGGGATTTGATTGTAACCGGGGTAATAATTACATCCAGTGTATTGTCTTGCAAGGCTTACATGTCATCTTGTAAATTCTGCAGTCTTAACAACATTGAGAATAACCATTCCATTATAACTTATTTGGTATGTATTTGTGGAAGTTTTCAAAGTGTCATGGTAGTGATACTATAGTTAAAATGTACAGTGTCATTTAGTTTTACTCTTATTCTGGCACTTTTAACTTTATCAATAAATTACTTTCGCATGGAGACATATACTTTTCAAGTTCAGATCCATATATTTTTTAACTTTAAGTCCTAAATTCTTTAGTTTTGTAATATCTGAAGTTCAGGATTAAACACCAACTGTGTCCCTTTAAATAAAACATTTAAAATAGTTGATAGCATAGATTATTTGAGTAGTTGAGTATACACCTCAGCTTTTATTATTCTTATTTTGTTGCTAAACAATTTGCAAAAAGTTGGAACCAAGTTAGTAGTGAACGTGCGTGCTATGTTCAAAATGTGTAGTATAATTTAGCACTTTATGTTAGAGTAAATTTGAGATCTTTTAGTTTCTGGTATTCATTTGGGGTCAAAAATTAATTACTTACATGTTTGGATACTCATAATTTTACATTGTGATAGATTTTTCTACATTAAATCTCTTGTTGTTAATAGGTGCAACAGAATCTCCAGGTCTAAGCAATTACATTCTGAGTCTTATGTTTATTTTTAGAGTTGCACTTGGGGAATGGTGGTGTCCCTATTATGGAACAAGTTGTAAATTCACGGTCTGTGGCATTTGAATCTGAATCCAGTCTTGGCAATATGGAAAACCGTTCTCCTGGTAAGTCCATTTTCTTTCTTTTATTGAGCAGAAATCTTGCTAACACATCCAATTTGTGTGTTTCTTAACCAAAAGATAGTTTTTATACTATTTGCTCAAGTTATCTCTGAGGAGGAGTACAATATGTTAACGTGTGGATTCACTTTTAAGAATATAAAGAATATTTTATTTAGGAGCCCCCTGTGATGGGTTTCCCCTGGGGTGCCAGCTGCAACTGGGGTATCATTGAGCCCCCCTTACCCACCTACCTGGGCTCCCTCTCACACTGTGGTGCTGTGATAAGTTGCCAAGCTCTCCAAGCTTGCTCTTTCACCAGCATACACACACCTAGCTGCAGAACTTACAGGCTGCTGTGATCAGTTCTGCATGGGGAGGCTTACAGCTAAGGAACTGCCCAGCTGCTCAAGAGCACACCTCTGGAGTGTAAACCCAAAATTATACCGTCCTGCACTGCACAGTGATCTTGACAGTGTAAGCTCATGAAATTCGCCCCCTCCTTCAGCGTGAAGAGAGAATATACAATATTTTCCCCCCAAGTTATAACTCCCACACGCTGGTCTGTGATGAAGCAAAAGCAAATTTATTAAATACAAAAGATGGATTTTAAGTGCTTGTAAGGATAGCAAACAAAGCAAGTTACCGAGCAAATAAACAAAAACACAAGCTAAGCTTAATATACTAAAGAGATTGGATATGAGTAGCAAACTCTCACCCTAAATGTTGATTTAAGCTGGCTGCAGGCTCTTAAGGGGCAAGCTGCACTTGCTGGCAGCTTAAGAACCCCAGATATTCCTTTCACAGTCTAGATACCTCTCTAGCCTAGGTCCAACACTTCTCCCCAGTTCAGTCATTTTCCTCGGGTGTTTCCAAGAGTCTCCCTGTCAGTGAAGAACCATGATGATGTCACTCCCCTGCCTTAAATAGCTTTTGTATATGGCAGGAACCCTTTGTCTCCAAACTTGGTTCCCATGTCTTTCAGTGGAAAACCACTGGTATTCCAAGATGGAGTCCAGTACCAAGTGATCTGGTCACATGCCCCTGTAGTGTCATAGCAGCCATGACTCCAGGCTGTTTGTACTGTCCTCAGGAAGCCTTCCCAGGAAGGCTCCCTGGTGGGAGATTAGTTTCTTCTAAGACCTTTTGTTCTTCTAATGGTCCGTTGACTTGAATGGGCCTTTTCCAGCCAGCCATCTAGACTGACAGTCTTTTGCCTAGTGGGTGTTCCCCAGGTGTAAACACGTTTGTAATAGATACATAGACAATATTCCTAACTTCAGATACCAAAATGAAACATGCATACAAATAGAATAATCATATTCAGTAAATATAACCTCTACAATGATCTCACATGACCTCTCTTGTATAAAATACATAATAGTTATACCATAATCCTATCATAATACTATCTCTAGGAAGGATATGGGATGCATCAATGTGATGTTAACTGTACAAAACAAAGAGAGAGAGAGAGAGACATGGTCACTGCCCTGAGGGATTTATAATGCTACTAGACGCACGCATATAAGTACATCCAAATTGTAATTTATTGGTTGATTGGAGAGAGATTTCGTCATAACAGATGAGGTGTTTTGTTTGTTTTTAAATGTTACTGACTGTGGCTTGCATTTAATTGCTTGCGTAACTGCCTTTTTCCTCAACCCTAACCCTGTCGCAATTGATTGGCTGACAGGCTTGAACCTAACAATCCCCTGGTTCAGACAGAGGATGGTTAGCAGCTGGGCCTTTGAGGAGTTGTTGACTTCAGCTTAATCATCTGTTGTTCTGCTAGACTCTGGATTTGGGGATCATCAGAGCTTTCTACTAGATGATACTGTTTTCTTAGGCTTGCCTAGATTTATAGCTTGTTTGTTTGTTTGTTTGTTTTGTTTCTTTAAGCTATTGTGTTTTGCTGGTTGTTTTTTGTAGAGTTCCCAGAATGTTAGTCGGGCACTTAAGAAAAAGTTGATGTTCTTTGGCAGATAGCCACTAAAAGGAATGATGCTATGTGACGATAGGTGGGATGAAGAATTATCTGATCACTAGTTTCAGAGTAGCAGCTGTGTTAATCTGTATCTGCAAAAAGAAAAGGAGGACTTGTGGCACCTTAGAGACTAACAAATTTATTTGAGCATAAGCTTTCGTGAGCTACAGCTCACTTCATCGGATGCATTCAGTGGAAAATACAGTGGGGAGATTTATATACACAGAGAACATGAAACAGTGGGTGTTACCATACACACTGTAAGGAGAGTGATCGGGTAAGATGAGCTATTACCAGCGGGGGAGGGGGGGCGGGGGACGGACCTTTTGTAGTGACAGTGAAGGTGGGCCATTTCCAGCAGTTGACAAGAACATGTGAGGAACAGCGGGGGTGGGAGGGGGGAAATGGGGAAATAGTTTTACTTTGCGTAATGACCCATCCACTCCCACTCTTTATTCAAGCCTAAGTTAATTGTATCCAGTTTGCAAATTAATTCCAATTCAGCAGTCTCTCCTTGTAGTCTGTTTCTGAAGTTTTTTTGTTGAAGAATTGCCACTTTTAGGTCTGTAATCGAGTGACCAAAGAGATTGAAGTGTTCTCCGACTGATTTTTGAATGTTATAATTCCAGACGTCTGATTTGTGTCCGTTTATTCTTTTACGTAGAGACTGTCCAGTTTGGCCAATGTACATGGCAGAGGGCATTGCTGGCACATGATGATGGCATATATCACATTGGTAGATGCGCAGGTGAACGAGCCTCTGATAGTGTGGCTGATGTGATTAGGCCCTATGATGGTATCCCCTGAATAGATATGTGGACAATTGGCAGCAAGCTTTGTTGCAAGGATAGGTTCTTGGGTTAGTGGTTTTGTTGTGTGGTGTGTGGTTGCTGGTGAGTATTTGCTTCAGATTGGGGGGCTGTCTGTAAGCAAGGACTGGCCTGTTTCCCAAGATCTGTGAGAGTGATGGGTCGTCCTTCAGGATACGTTGTAGATCCTTGATGATGCGTTGGAGAGGTTTTAGTTGGGGCTGAAGGTGATGGCTAGTGGCGTTCTGTTGTTTTTTTTTGGGCCTGTCCTGTAATAGGTAGCTTCTGGGTACTCTTCTGGCTCTGTCAATCTGTTTCTTCACTTCAGCAGGTGGGTATTGTAGTTGTAAGAATGCATGATAGAGATTTTGTAGGTGTTTGTCTCTGTCTGGGGGTTGGAGCAAATGCGGTTATTTCGTAGAGCTTAGCTATAGACAATGGATCGTGTGGTGTGATCTGGATGAAAGCTGGAGGCATGTAGGTAGGCATAGTGGTCAGTAGGTTTCCGGTATAGGGTGGTATTTATGTGACCATCGCTTATTAGCACCATAGTGTCCAGGTAGTGGATCTCTTGTGTGGACTGGTTCAGGCTGAGGTTGATGGTGGGATGGAAATTGTTGAAATCATGGTGGAATTCCTCAAGGGCTTCTTTTCCATGGGTCCAGATGATGATAAGTCATCAACGTAGTGCAAGTAGAGTAGGGGCCTTAGGGGATGAGAGCTGAGGAAGTGTTGTTCTAAGTCAGCCATAAAAATGTTGGCATACTGTGGGCCATGCGGGTACCCATAGCAGTGCCGTTGATTTGAAGGTGTACATTATCGCCAAATGTGAAATAGTTATGGGTGAGGACAAAGTCACAAAGTTCAGCCACCAGGTTAGCTGTGACATTATTGGGGATACTGTTCCTGACGGCTTGTGTCCACATAGCTATTCAGGGGACACCATCATAGGGCCTAATCACATCAGCCACATGATCAGAGGCTCGTTCACCTGCGCATCTACCAATGTGATATATGCCATCATGTGCCAGCAATGCCTTCTGCCATGTACATTGGCCAGACTAGACAGACTTTACGTAAAAGAATAAATGGCACAAATCAGACATCAAGAATTATAACATTCAAAAACCAGTTAGAGAACTTCAGTCTCTTTGGTCACTCGGTTACAGACCTAAAAGTGGCAATTCTTCAACAAAAAAACCTTCAGAAACAGACTACAAGGAGAGACTGCTGAATTGGAATTAATTTGCAAACTGGATACAATTAACTTAGGCTTGAATAAAGACTGGGAGTGGATGGGTCATTACACAAAGTAAAACTATTTCCCCATTTCTCCTCCCTTCCCCCCGCTGTTCCTCACATGTTCTTGTCAACTGCTGGAAATGGCCCACCTTGATTGTCACTACAAAAGGTCCATTCCCCTCCGCTCTCCTGCTGGTAATAGCTCACCTTATCTGATCAATCTTGTTACAGTGTTGTATGGTAACACCCATTGTTTCATGTTCTCTGTGTATATAAATCTCCTCACTGTATTTTCCACTGAATGCATCCGATGAAGTGAGCTGTAGCTCACGAAAGCTTATGCTCAAATAAATTTGTTAGTCTCTAAGGTGCCACAAGTCCTCCTTTTCTTTTATCTGATCTCTAGTTATTCATCTTTTATCTTTAGGTTAATGGTGTTGTAAGTCTCTGTTCTGCGATGTCTTAATTAATTTCACATGCACAAAAAAGCTAGTTGGAGCTGCTATCACATTCATGACTTTGGGTTTTTATCAAGGATTTGGCTCTAGGTTTTCTGCTGCCTTTAGACATATTACTGTTTTTTTAATTATCGTAGCAACTAGAAGCCATAACCAAGGGAGGTCTGTTGTGCTAGACAGTGTACAAATGCATAGAAAGGTGGAGTTCCTGCTATGAAAAGCCGATACTGCCATCAAATGATTCAATCTCTATTTTACCTTTTCTAATTCATTTTAAAGTGTAATTTAAAAGTCTCAGAAACACCTGATATATTTTTCTCATTTTATTGTTGAAAATAAAAACACTGATTTAAATTAAAATAAAACCCTATGTGTTTTAAAAGAAAATTAATTAAGTATTATTTTAGTCTTCTGGAGTGGCTTTAAGGAATGATGGTGCAGCATCCTCCAGGCCTGTGGGAGATCTTTTGTGAAATACTGACCCTATTGAAATCAATGGGAGTTTTTTCCCTTTTACTTCAATGGGGCCAGGACATCACAAATTGTTTTTAAAAGATTTAGGTTATAAAATCATAGAAATATAGGGCTGGTTTTTGAACAAGAAAATTGCTGTATTATAAATATTGCTAGACTAATAATTAATAATGGATTAATATAAATCACTCCTTCCAGAAATGTATGCACATCCTTTAGTAAATGATATTGTATGGGTTTGGGATAGAATGATTCTTTTTCCTCACCAGTGACACCCATTGCAAATATCCAGTTTTTAATGCAAATCACCAACTGGAGAGCTTGAGAGATTGGGAGAGCCTTGCAACATACAGTTGGCCAGCTATTCAGTAAAACAAACTTTTTCTAAGTTATTTAGAGATCAGAACTAGCTTTAATTGGCCCACTCTCCCCTGGTACCCAGCACTTTAAAGTCAGACATGATGTTTCTCATTTTTCTAGGAAACCTGTTTTATATAGAAAGCTAACGTTAATATATGTGATGGCATCTGGTGAATTAGGAAACTTTATAATTTATCGATCTTTGTAGACAACTTTCCTAAGGAAAACATTTTTTGTATATGACACCCTGGAAAACGATCTGGGTAGACAAATTACGCCACAGTAAAAGAGGTCCAGCAACCTCAGTCTGTAGCACAGTAGAAGAAAATTTCTGTAAGATACTGTTTCAGTGGTATCTGGCACCAGTTAGGTTAGAAAATATATATAAACACAATTTTTTCATCTCTCACACACACACACACACACACACACACACACACACACACACACACATATATATATATATGAAAAAAAAGATTTTATGCATATATCATAGAAATATAGGATTGGAAGGGACCTTGAGAGGTCATCTAGTCCAGTCCCCTGCACTCAAGGAGGACTAAGTAATTCCTGACTGGTGTTTGTCTAACCTGTACTTTTTTTAAAAAAAAAACCTCAATGACTGAGATTCCACAACCTCCCTAGGAATATGTGGTGGTCATATCCAGTCAATAGAGAATATTGGGATGCGGTCCGTAACTAAATACTATAGTTGGTTGGATATTTATGATCCCATTGTAATCCTGCTAGGGGGCTTCCTAGCAGAAATGGTCACGCAAGAAGAAATGAATTCATTTCTCATCTGCTAGTAGCTGCTCAAATATTGGTAGCCTCTCACTGGAAAAAGAAAAATAGCCCAATCATAGAGGAATGGTAAAAATAAATATGGAAGGCTGTGGTTATAAAAAAGTTAACACACCCATTACATGCCCAGGAAAATAGAGGACAGATAAATATTTGCTTACCTTTTGTTCATTACTCAGAGTACATTGACCTGCAAATAAACCAGCACACCTGTCCAGTTTTTTTTAATATTAATATTTGATACACATGCTTGGTATGTTAAATGTGTGTGTAGTGATTTTCATTCAATTTAATAAAATCACTAGAAACAACAAATTATAGGTGTTGTAATGGTCTCTTTGTAATATGGTAACACCCTGTTAAATAGAAAGATCTGATGGCTATATTCCTGTATAATATCTCTGTAAACAAAAGCTAGATTTTATAATGATTGGTTTTTTTTCTGATACTTACTTGGCACGGATTGGAAAGTTGTTAAAACATCCTAAATAAATGGGGGGAGGTGAGGAGAGAGTTCTTAAAGATAATTGCTAGGATTCCAAGCTTGCTACAGCTAGTTCCTTAAGTATTCTAGGATGAATTTCATCAGGTCCTGCCTACTTGAATACATCTAACTTATATTCTTTAACCTGTTCTTTCTCTATTTTGGCTTGTGTTATACGAGGCCAGCAAGAGCTTGGAACATTATAAGCATCTAGGAAAGAAGGAGGTGCACTGCATGAGCAATTCCTAGCTCTTGGATTATGCTGACTTAGTGTTAGATGGGACAGTAAACTACCTCTGCTGTGAGGTGGAACACTGGAGTGCAGTTGTCATATGAACAGGAAGGGTGGCTTAATATTCATCATGATCAAAAATGAAGTGGGGAATCACACATTGCTTAATTACATTGGCCGTGACTTTAGTGATCCCTGTCAATAGGAACTTTGAGAAAAAGTGTGTTCTTGGTTGTGTTCAGAGCTATTAAGTAATCATCTAGCATACCACATTTTAACATGCATCTACTCTCACAAAGAAAACGTGATGACATTTTGAAAGATTTGTTACGAAAGAAAAGTGTCAGCTGTGATCCTACATGAGGAAGTATCAGTTTCATAATTTTACTTTTATTTTAGCATCAGTTTGGATGATAAAGGTGAGCAAAGCAATGAGGAGGAACAAAAAGCTATTAAGCCCACAAGTAAGGAGTTCAAGAAAACATGGGGATTTCGAAGGACTACAATTGCCAAACGAGAAGGTGCAGGAGATGTTGATGTGGACACTAGTGAGCAACAACCACAGCAGCAGCAAAGCCTGTCCCTCCGGCGTAGCGGACGGCAACCCAAGCGTACTGAAAGAGTGGAAGAATTTCTTACAACAGTAAGACGTAGAGGTAGGAAGCATGTTCCTACTGCTCTTGAAGATTCAAGTGAACCAGCATCCTGTCCGGTTACAGATGTGGAGACTGCTTCTGAAGGCAGTGTGGAGAGCACTCCAGATATAAAAACTGGCACTCGGAAGAGTGACTCTAAAGACAATAAGGATCAACCAGTCTTGAAAAGCAAAGGTGCAAAAAATGATGATGATGATGATGATGATGATACCTCTGATAGTGATAGTGATGGATTGACACTGAAAGAACTACAAAATCGTCTAAGAAACAAACGCATTGAACAAAAACCTGCAGAACTGACACTGAAAAGATACAGAACCGCCTCAGGAAAAAACACCTCGAACAAAATCCTATAGAAACAGTTGATGTCCAGGCAGGAAATCAAGTTAAGACTGAACGGCCTGTCAAACAAGAACTGAGTCTACCGATAGCACTGAGACTGGAAGTCAAGTAGTTGTGTCTGAGGAACATACTGAAGATCTTCAGGTTAAGAAGGAAATAAAGCCTGCCCTGGGAACAAAGGAGATCAAAGATGAAGAATCTGAAGAGTTCACAAAAAGCAAATCTGAGTCTGAGATTTATGACCCAAATACACTGTACTGTATCTGTCACCAGCCTCATAATAACAGGTGGGATATATCATATGCAAAGTATTGTTTAAAAATACTGTACAAGTAATAGAGAATCCTCACAGGAAATAAGCCTACTACCAAAGATTTCATTACCAGGTGTATGTAACATTTTTTTTTTCTGTTGGGGTTGTAAGTAATAGGGTAAGCTAATAAATACTAAATTTGAATGAAGTTTGTAAAATTAATAAGTTATACAAAGCTGCTGGCTTCCTGACAAAATTACAAGGACTTTTTTGTTTTTGAATTTTTCAGTATTTTATTTTTTAACCACGTGTTCTTTTTTCAGGTTTATGATTTGTTGTGATAGGTGTGAGGAATGGTTTCATGGTGACTGTGTGGGGATTTCTGAGGCTCGTGGGCGACTGTTGGAAAGGAATGGGGAGGACTATATCTGTCCAAATTGCACCATTCTGCAGGGGCAGGATGAGACAGTTTCAGAAACAGATTGGCAAGAAACTAAATCAAGACAACTAAACGTGGATGGCACAGAGCTCACAAGTGTAGGAACAGTTGAACAAAAGTCCAGTGAGGATCAAGGAATCAAGGGTAGGATTGAAAAAGCTGCAAATCCAAGTGGTAAGAAAAAACTGAAGATATTTCAACCTGTAAGTATTTTAGTTGTTCTCTATTGTTCTGTTGAATGTGTTGAGGCATATCAATTATTTATTTTTCACTGTAGGTGTCCAGTTAGTATTGGCAAACTTGTGTGCCTATACACGTTCAAGCTGTGCTTTGTACTTCCAGCCAGTCTTTGACATTGTGTTTTGACCTTATTTCTTGAAGCTCTTCATAAACAGAAAAGCGGGATTGATAGACTTTTTTTAAAAAATGGCTCTGAAAATATATTAATAAAAAAAAAAATCCTTTCAAATTGTTGCCAGTTTCTACATACAATTATTACAGGAACTTTCTTTATATTAGCTAGTCTGTGTGCCATTCTAAATGCAGGCAAAAAGTCTCTTAACTTGAACTTAAACTAGTTTAAAACTTTTAATGTCATAGTAATTGACCTTTCTGTTGCTGGTGCTATTTTAGTATTTGCAAGCACAGGCATCCTCCTTGACTGTTGTCTCTACTTTATTTCTCTTCAGCAAGTTTTTTAAAAAAAATCCTACATACTTGCTGACAGCAAACTGCAGTAATTTATTTTATGGGTTTGTGTGCATTTTAATGGTTGGACAGGAATACCATTTCCTAGCTAGTAGCAGAGCTGTTGTATTGAAGCCTGCCATTGGCACAAGGTTTGTAGACTTTGGAGTGAAATTTTTTAATCACGGACATTTTCAGCAGAATACTTGTAAATTAAAAGAGAAACTTTTTTTCAGATATATTCTGTAACTTTAAAACTACAATTATCCCCAGTGTATGTATGCAGATTTAACATAAAATACTAAAAATTTTTAATATATCATTTCCCATTTGTTGATGTTTAATTTTGTTGAGGATAAAAACTGGAAAACAGAGTGGCAGATCCAACCAAATTTCGGCTTTAATCAATTTTTGCCTTTATTTGTACAATTTTAGATGGAATTATTGTAATTTATAGTGTCTGAACATACATTTATTCCAGACGAATAATAACAGACAAGAGGAATTGTTTAATTGGCCCAAGTTACCACATTCCAGGGCACCAGGAAGTTCTTCTATGATACTTCTCGTCACTTTCTGATCTCCTGGTCTAGTCCTTCAATCTCTTTTCCAGTGTTTCTCCTTTTAGGCCTATGTTCACTTGGGTCTTTTATACATTTCTATGTTACAGATTATTAAATCTTTATCCAATTTACTTTTAACACACAAGCCCTTTGGGTTTTAGGTAGGCTGTCAATTAATTGCAGTTAACACCTGCAATTAACTGAAAGCAAAATTAATGCATTATTTTTTTAACATGTTAATTGCATACCTGTGGGTGGGTTGGGAGGCATCGGTAGTGGGGGGGCGGAAGCCTCAGTCCACAGCTTCCTAGGGGGAGGTGCTGAAGCCAAGAGCCCCAAGCCCTGACCCTATATTGAAAATGTAGAAACCCCCCAAAATATTTAAATAAATGGTATTCTGATACTGTTTAATGTGAGATTAAAACTGCGATTAATTGCAGTTTATATTTTTAATCTCAGGGTTAATCATGATTAATTTTTTTTAATTGCTTGACAGCCCTAGTTTTAGGTAACCCATACATTATGCATACACAGGTTTCAGTTACTCAACTTCTGCATTTTTTTCTGCTGGTTTTTCAGTTTCAATGTCATCATGGTTTTGTGTCACCCTGACTTGTCTCTTCCCAGAAACTTCTTGTTGGCTTCTTGTTGGGCATTTTCAGCCCAAAACCCTGTGCGACATGTTACTTTGGTTCTATCAGCAATAACATCACTTTAAGCAGATTAGCAAGTCTGTGTAAAGAAAAATTAGCAAAACCACAAGTATGGCAATAGGGTCTTGGCCTAAGTGTTACATCATTTGTACTTATTCACTATCCATAATTACAAATCATTAAAAATATAGCTATCACAACTCTTAATCTTACCATTAACAATTCTTCATTTATATTTCATTGTTATAAATCAGTATATGTATGTTACCTTGTGCTGTCCTTTTAATCTATTAGAAAAGTTGGGGGGAGTTATGGAAAACAGGATGATTTTTTTAATGTCAGCATTTCGTATCTTCTTGAAACTTGGTTTTTTTTAATTCAAAGTCTAGTTTTGTTTGTGAACCATGACAAAGAAAATTTAGTAGAAATTTTCCTCTGAATACATTTTGAGGGATGCCTCAATTTAGACCATGATATTTAATTGATTTTAATGGTACCCTCAACATTCTGTAAAATTTAGAAATCGTTTCACACAGATAATTTTAGTGTAAAGAGTGAACATAAGAACGGCCACACTGGGTCAGACCAAAGGTCCATCTAGCCCAGTATCCTATCTTCTGACAGTGACCAATGCCTGGTGCCTCAGAGGGAATGAAGAGGTAATCATCAAGTGATTCATTCCCTGTTGCTCATTCCCAGCTTCTGGCAAACAGTAGAGCCAAGATTTCACCCACTAGCCTCTGAAGTAAATGGGAGTTTTGCCATTGACTTCAATGGGGCTAGGATTTCACCCACCACTAAGTTTAATATACTATTAAATTCTGGTTCTACACTTTCCCCAAATTTTCTTTAGGTTAGTTTCTACTCTAAAGGATGAGTATGCAAAAGTGGCACCTTCTTACTCAACAGACCTGATCCTTGTGTGCATTCAGTGTCAGATCTGTTAATTTTTGTGACAGAATAAACCCTGTGTAATAAGTTGCACAGGTTTCAGTGTGGAATGATTTGAAAACAGTGGGGTTGTACTAAAAGTCTAATTTGGCATGCAAAGCTTTTAGTACTGTTGTTGATGCATGAAGAGGAACGACTCCAATTGACTTGAGTGAAGGTAGAGTTTTATAAAACAAGCATTTGCGGGGGAGGAGGGGGAGAAATTTAATTGTACACTGAACACACTTGATACAGAAATAATTGTAGGAAATAAACTTGGAACCTCACAATCACTTATAAGCACTCTTCAGAGTAGAATCATACTTTAAGGTTGAATTTTCAGAAACACTGAAAAGATGTCAACAAGATGGTCATTACCACTTAAGAAGAGTAACATTCTGTCAGTAGCATTTCTCATGCATTTTATTTTGAGCTGTATTTTACAGATGGTTATTTTAAATAATTCAAATTCTTGTAACAAACATCGTAGCTAATTAATACTTTTAATCAGAATGTCATGGCTTTCAGGAAAGCTTGGTGCTTATACCCTGATCCTATACTATTGAAAAATGGATTTTTTACCACTGACTTCAATGATGCAGGATTGGTTCTTTAATAGTTATTTGTGACACACTACAACTGGACTTGTTAGATATTTAAAATATAAGATGCCTCCTAGGAAACACTTATGTATTAATTCTTGTAATATTTTTCTCCGCTGTTTGTGGAGATAATCAGATGTGAAAGTGGGCATTTGTAAAGAATTATCCTGAAGAATAATATTTATTTCTACAAAATACATTTTATGGTATTTGGGTTTTAGATAAGCAGCACTATTTGTGTCTCAGTAAATCTTAATTGAAAAATTAATTGAAATTGGCCTGTGTAGCAACACTGTCATGTGGATTGAAAATTGGTGAAATACTGTAAACAAATATTAATTATAAACTACATATGAGTTGGGGAGAGCTGTCTAATGGAGAATTGCAATATTGGATATTAGTCCAGTTCTTATCTAACATCTTCACTAATGACCAGGAAGAGGGAGCAACCATTTTTACAAACTGAGGAGAGGCAACAGAAATTAATAGTATAGTGTGTCAGCTCAGGGCAGCTGCACTGGTGTTTCCCCTCTGGCCTAGCAAGGGCACCCTTCTCAGGCTTCCAGCTCCCTAGCTGTCACCTCTCTTGAGGGGTGACTTGTCCCACTCCCTTCTGACCCCAGTGTATTTCCAGGTGCACAGTCCCTTGACTATACTGCAATATCCCAGCAAAAGACTCTGCCTAAGTAGGCCTATTTACTTTTCTTCAGAGACTAATAACTGAGTAATTGCCCACAGTTATAAGGCAACACACAGCACTTCCAAGGCAAACCTATTTTATTCTTAAGGTAAAGACACTACAGAGAAAACATTAAAAACAATAAATGAACCTATGGAGATGGTACTAAGCTTACTCCAGAGATCTCCCCAGCCCTAATGTGGTCTCTGGCGGGAATAGTATTTCAAAACCCCACTCGTGGGGTTTCCTTGTGGGTTCAAATTCATCACAACTTCAGCTCAGAACAAACACACAATCTTATGGGACTTCAGTAGGCCCAGTTCTTCCAACCCTTACTTTGGGGCCCTCTGTGGACCAGGATCCTGTTTGTTTGCTGGATCAGGAAGGAGGCCCTGAGCCTGTTTAAACCCAGTCTGTTTAACAGACAAAGAGAGGATTTTTGGATAGTCACTGGAGAAACCATTTTGAACTAGTTTATGCAAAACCTATCTAGGGGATGTCTTCAAAAGGACCGATAACCAGAGGAATTATATTAGCATCTCCATCCCCCTAGAGGTGTTGCATACAGTTTCATAATGACACATACACAATTGCATTTTTAATATAGGTTTCAGAGTAGCAGCTGTGTTAGTCTGTATTCGCAAAAAGAAAGGAGTACCGGTGGCACCTTAGAGACTAACAAATTTATTAGAGCATAAGCTTTCGTGAAGTGAGCTGTAGCTCACGAAAGCTTATGCTCTAATAAATTTGTTAGTCTCTAAGGTGCCACCGGTACTCCTTTTTTTTAATATAGTGGATCCCAAAGATATTAAACCTAATTTAACAAGGTTTAATGTAATTTAGTAAAGTTTATATTAATTCCATGAGGTTTGTCCAGGATATTTCCATTTTGTCACATCATTTCTCATCTTTAGATACAGAGTGCTTTGCAAACATGGATAATTGATGTTACCCTAATTTTTACAAATGGGAAAACAGAGGAAGGAAAACTTAAATTCCTTGCCTCACACCTCACAAAGATCAATATTTGTAGGCTTTTAAGGATCTTACTTGATCTATCTATCATATTTCTGAGGCACCTGTTATTGGTATATGTAACACTGAGGAGGAAGAGGATTTATTTACATGTAAACCTATGGTGAATGAAGAGAAATTTAGACTGAGTATTGGGAAATTTCTATCCTGACAGTGGGAAGTAAGTATTAGGCTGTGATGGAGTTCCCTACGGACGTGGGAGTAGTCCTGTCACTTGGGATTTTTAAATGAGACTGGATAAAACGATGGAAAAATGTATTGCAGAAAACAATTCTGCATTATCAGGGGAGACAGCCTGGTTAATGCAGTAGGTCTTTTCCATTTTAGATATCAATAACTCCAGGAGAAATAGGTGTTAAAGCCTGGGGTACTTTTCTGTTTAATAAATATAGATGAAATGGACCTTCTTATGGCTTATTTATATTTTAATGATTTTATAAATATTTTGGTCTTGTGTTGAATTTGCAAGCATGAAGTCGTTAAGCCAGCAAAGTTGGATATGGGATAGCGTCAGTAAAGATTGAAAAATCATGTTATGCTTTTAAGACGCACTAGTTATATTCAGTTACATAAGTCCTCACGACCGGTTATATACAGTTTTTTTTAGTTAAAAAGTTGAACTTGCTGTGCTTCAATCTTTAGGTAATTGAAGCTCCAGGTGCGTCAAAATGCATTGGTCCTGGCTGTTCTAATGTGGCTCAGCCTGATTCTGTGTACTGCAGTAACGACTGCATTCTCAAACATGCTGCAGCCACCATGAAATTTCTCAGTGCAGGAAAAGAACCAAAGCCAAAAGAGAAGATCAAATCAAAATCTGAGAGACCCACAATTCTAAAATCTCAACTGCAGGTAAGCTCATGTTCCTGAATAAAAAACGCAGCATTTTTCCTGAAGCACAATAGCTTGTTGCTGTACAGTTTTCAGACATAAATATATTTAGTTTGCAAGATTTAACATTAGAGATTCACTCTTTGGTTTATTTTTGCCATTTTAATGATCTAAAACTATATTTAAGGATAAGATAATTCAGTTAAATCTTTATGATAAAAAAAGAAAACAAGAAAAGTTTGTTCAAATATAATATAGTCTCCTTTGCATAGGTGCTATTAAATTAAGTATCTACACTTCAGTACAGCTTTTCTGAAATAATTTCCCTAGTACTGAATATTTTAAAGCTAATTCGTATGTTAAAATTATTAATATTTCCTGGATTAAAAGTTTTTAGGTTTATTTTTAATGGGGAGACAGGCTATGCAGATAAGGGGGATTTGTGTCACATGTAAGGAAATGAAAGAGAATTTCTTAAAAGCCCTTTTAAATCCATATACTTAGCTCTCTGAAACCACTTTAACATGACAGGTATTGGATGTGCAGATTTATGTATATTTGATGATAAATACAACTGTGTTCAGTTTGCTGGCAGGGTCTGCTCGTGAGTAGAGCACTCAACACTCTCTCCTGCTAGGCTAATGCATTTCTCCTAGCTTTATAGACTTGTCAGAAACCCATTTTGTATTGTAACTATGTAATTTGAAATGCATTTGTAGTTATTCACTATATATGAAGACACATTTGTCACTAAATACATGCATCATGATAACTCTTTCTGTCGTTATTATTATTAGTAATTAAGGATCTACTAATTATACAGGCAGGTACTAAGCCTTTGTCCACCCAGAAGAAACCAACTCCTGAGAAAAAAGAGATTAACATGAAGAAAGTGTGGTGACAACCCCTAAAACTGAAGCAAACAACCAAACAGTTGCTAAAGAGCCGGCATCAGAAAACAGCACGCCATCCTGGGCAAGCGATCATAATTACAATGCAGTAAAGCCAGAAAAGACTGCTGCCATTTCATCTTCACTGTTATTCAAATGTATGTATCGCGTAGGGATATTCCTGAGTAATCCATTTACATTTTATTTGAATTACCCATCCATTCTTGGCTCTGTAAGATTAGGAAAATTGGTATCTTTTTCTTAATATGACACACAATTTTTTTCTCAACCTTCAAAGATTCACACACACTCATATCAGGGAAATTTTATAAGGTTCATTTATAATTTTGATATCAGTCTGTATGCAACTGGTTTCTGAATGTAAACTTGCTGAGTAAGTTACCAAATGTTTTCCAAAGGCAATAACCATTTCTGTTCTCAGAGGAGGTAAGTATCGATATACACTTCTTAAATTCAAATATTGTAAGTTACACGAGGTGCCCCTGTTATCAACAATTCACTGTACTAACTTAAATTTTATTATAATACGTCTAGCCTTGGCACTTGCTTCTCAAGTTTTGCATTTGCATTGCTAGTGCCAAGATGGGATTTTTCAACAGGGTTTGTTACAGAGCTTTTATATTTTTGCAGACAGATTTTAACTGTCAAATATATCCAAGTTCTCCTTCTTAGTCCTGCCATGAATGCAGGGGACTGGACTAGATGACTTCTTGAGGTCCCTTCCAGTCCTATGAGTCTATGATTCCTGGTGTTTTATTTACTTACGTTAAATATTTTAAGGATCAACTTTTACTTAAGTGAGGGGGTGGCCTTTGTTTCCTTGTTATCTCTGTGTTGTTCATATTTCACACATTATCCACACAAGGAAACATCTAAAGGGAAGTTGGGCAGAGATTTTGCCTTACATATTATAATTTTGCAGGTATTGAATAGCATCCATAACTTCTTGTTAGCTCATATAAAGGTAAGTAAATACTGATTTGTAATGTGAAATAGATTTTGTACTTTATCACATTTTTGATTGACTCCAGTGAAATAGTTTTATAGTGTAATTGGAATTTAAGTGAAATCATACCATTCACATTTACAAAACACATGATAAATAGGTGTGTAGTGTCTGATATTTTCTCAATTTGAAATTTAATGAACGCAAATGTTACTTTTTCTCCCAGCTTTTATTAACCACCTTTTATTGGGGTTTAATTTTTATTTTCAGAAGTAGATCTGGTTATTAAAACATTAATTATATATTAACTTAACAAATATACATTTAGAACAAGTGAATATTTTCATTTTGAAATTCATCTCGAGACCTAGATTGTTCAGGTGAAAGAACTTTTGAACATAAAGGAAACAGAAGTATTTCTCCTGAAAATTACTTTATTATTATACACAACTCTTTAGACTGTCTCAGGAATACTGTAGTATATTGCATTTAAATTTAAACTTCCCCTCTGTTTTACTGCACTTCTTTTAGAAATGCAGCCTTAGTACATGCTATTTATAGTGTTCTGGAGATTACTTTTTCCCTATTTGATTTAAATTAATAGATTTTGGTACTTTATATCCCATAACAACTACAGAGTTGCATTTTAAATTACCATTGTAGGTTTCAAAAAGCAGTATTTTTTTGTCTAAAATTAAAGATAAAAAGGGGCCTGTTATGAACTCTTATGTCTTGTCTACACACAAAAAATCTGCTTTAATGGTAATACAAATAATAATAATATACTACTCTAATTGCATGTGGTACAATTCCATTAATGCGCATGCAGTTACACTAGAATAAATTTGCTTGTATCAGTATAGCTTATTTGTGTAAGGGAAAAAAAAGCTATATTGGTATAAGGTACCTTTATACATATATAACTGCATCCACACTAAGGGTTACATCGATTTAACTGTTTTGACAGAATAGCACACCCCTAACTGAAAGTTAAATCGGTAAAAAATGTGTATGTAGATCAGGCCTTATTAATGAATACAAAACAATTCAGTAAATACCAGATGAAGAGTTTTCTCTAATCAGCCAATAGGGATGGAATTTCCGATTGCTCTAATTAAGGTAAGTTCTACAAATGTCTTGGATTCTGTTTTTACCATTACTAAACTGCCAAATATAATTTTTTTTTCTGTGGAAAAGATTCTTTCATTTTTGGTTGATAACTCCGGTAGTATAATTCGTGATTTAAGTGATCCATAGTGTCTCCTAAAAAACATCAATCACAACTTCTTTACTTAGGGAACTTCTACAAATTGTTAAAATTTAAAAGTAAGTTAGTGTATGCTTTATTCTATTCAGTGTACATAGTTATATATATATATATATATATATATATATATTAATATATATATATATATATATATAATATTTACATTGTACTGAACTGAAATGGAAATTGTCCTAAAAATAGGTGCTCTCTACCCTCAAGCTAAGGATCTGATCCTGCAAATCCTTTTTCATGCGAAGATCCCTTAATTGCCCACAGAAGTCAAATGAGTAAATTTAGTGACTGAGGGTTGAAGGATCAGTCCCTGTTCAGACTCTAAATTAGTCTTTCCTCAGTCAATATAGCACATGCATAAAATGCAGCTATTCTGTATGCTAAATATTGTTGCACTAGCTGGTGGATGTAAGATTTCAGTACGCTTTAACATGACGGTGATTTTATTGGGTGGCAGGACGGAGAGAGCCCAAACCCTTTTAGTCCTCTGTTAAATGTTGACAAATAATCTGGGTAGGAGTGCAATTCAGTACACTTGTATGATAAAATGATCTCTTCCTTTGAAATTGGTTCATATACAGAAACGCTTGTAACATGGTTATTTGAAGCACGCAACACACAGTTCTAAAGATTTCTCCTCCTCCTTCCAACCCCCCCTGCAATGGCTGCTTCAGGATTCTCTTGGATTTTCAGATTCATACTATTTTGTGGTGAGAAATTAGGCCCTACTTGCAAGTGGCTTTTTTTATTAAATCCACCGAAACATACGGGCTGAGTATTGGTTTACACTGTCTAACATCTTAATAGTCTGAATGGAAATCATTGGCTTTATTGGTTCAGCTGTACTAATTAACTGGGAAGCATCATGCACATATGATGCCACATGAATAATAATACATTTTATTTATTTGTGTTGAAGATGTGGGCAGTATTTAGCCTGTACAGCTATGGGGAAGTAAATACACATCATATTTTTTCTCTTTCAGAAATTAGGCCTGTTTATTTTAGTAGCTGATGTGCTTTTACTCCTAGCATCTAGTGCACCACATATATAGAAAATGTATTTCAAAAATAATTTTAATTGCTACAAGGATAAGGGCCATTGAGATTGGGGAAGGTGAAACAAGGGCTTTCAAAGATGAAGGTTCGGAGTGGAGGAGAGAATCTGTAGTATTTTAATGCTTTGGCCAGGACATGTTTCTTTCCTGTACCTTTTAACCTTCAGTTTATATCAAATCGGTGTTAAAGTCCTCAGAGCTTGTCAAAGTAGAAGTAAAATGAAATAGCAAAATAGACAGTATAAATGTCAATCCAGCAGATTATCTTTCAAGCAAGAAAAACACAGCCCCAACAAAATGATTTCTAAAATAACCTGATAAAGTTATGGTCTTTTAAAAATCATCTGCCATGTTTTATAATAACAATGCATTTCTAAAAAGAGTTAATTTTTTGATGCATATGTTGAGGCAGGGAGTTTAGTCTACTAGCTTGATATTTCATTCATAAGGTTTTTATCAAAAATATGGGACCGCAAAGGAAGATGATTATTCATTGTTTACTTTGCTCTACAAAAGAGCTATTGTCCCTATTTTTTCTCATTTTTAATATGTCATGCATTGAGTTCATAAGAACTTAATAGCGGGGGCGAGGGGTGAGGCTCTTAGATATATGGAATAAGTCATTTGTCAGTGCACTTCATAAAAAAAACCTCTCCAGACGGAAGATGGAGCTCCGGATCATATGGCACTGATATATCTGGTTGTCATTCAACTTAACAGTGAATTGTAAATTATATGTATATTTTTAAAGTGTGATCTGCCCCTTGTTTGCCCAGTGTATTTAAAAACTTGTACAAAATAGATGATCACAGTATAAAGTGAAAAATGACGGATCCCAGAAGAAACACATCTGAAAGATGTCTGGATCCAGATTTATATTTAATAAGGAAAGTCTGCATATTATGTTAAAGCTGTGGTCCTGTCAAATGTTCTAGACTACTTTTAAAGTCTACCACAAGGATTTAATACCGGTACTGAATTGATGGTTTTGTTTTTTCTTTTTCTTTTAGTCATTTGAGCCTTTTGACATCCTCATATGTCAGGTGGGCTAGGAGTGCAGTTTTATTTTTCAGTTTTGCTTGTATAATATTTAGTCGACCAACATTCTGAAAGGTTTATAAAGCTTTACTTTTTTTAGCTGAACAAGTTAATATCTACAACAAAAATTTCAGACAAATATTGTCAAATGAAGATTTAAAGTAGAGAATGACGGATCTAAAGAATGTCAATGATAAATAGTAATTCTCTCATTATTGATACTGTAGTAAATGAGGACAAATTATTCTGACAAATTAGCCAACTGTTATATTTTTAATTCAGTATATGAAGTGATAATTTACCCTTTCACTGGAGGGGAAAAAATTTAAATTGCTTCATTGGTATTTAACATCTTTTGTAAAGGTCACTAATTACAGAAGAAACCTCCTATGTTTCTATGTGGGTAAAGGAAGACTTGAGGAAATACCAAATATTTTGGTTATAACAGTGTGGGTAGTGGCTGGGCCACTTACTGATGCCGAAGTTCATTTAGTAGCATGTCAACATGCACATATCTAAAGACTTCAATGCAGATTCTTTGATAATAGAAGAACATTTGGAAGAGAAAATGAATTTTTGCCATTTTTGTTAAGTGGAAATCGACTGCAAATCTTTCGTCATTTTCAAGCTGGAAGATTAATCACAAGGAGGAGAAAACTGAAGGTAAAGGTCTGCCGTATCCTAATTTTAAAGTACCCAGACAGATCTAAATTGATATTCACAGACAGTTTAATTTCTCATTTAAGCTTGTCAGGCTACTTTTATTAGGCATTAAAAGTTATTTGAGCTGATTAGTCACTTATCAACTGAATCACAGTAAACATAAGTTTTATATAAAATCATAACTCCATTTGGTAGTAAGAGGAGGAGCGCTTACAAGACATAGTAAATATATTTTATTAGATGAACCAGTGTGTACACTAAAGCTAAACTATTTTAAATTCATATGCTGGATCTTGTGATATAAGTCACTGAGTTAAGATTTTTATCACAAAGCCAATAAACTATTTATTGGCTTAGCTGCAACTTAGCTATAACTACTAATTTACTATGAATTCATAGCCATTAACTACAATACAGACACTCCCCGGGTTACGCAAGACCTGACTTGCGCAAATTCACACTTACGGAAAAAGTTCCATGAGCCAGAAATAGGATTTTTGAGTTGCTGAAATTTTTGCTTAACGTACGGTATACATTTCCGACTTACGCAAAATTCGAGTTACGCAAGACTTCCCAGAACAGAACAATTGCGTAAGTCGGGGGGGGGGTCTGTATTCTATTTGATGGTAGTATTTCTTATAAATTATTAATGAATTGGACTTTAAAGCGGAAATAGTTCATTGAAAGGGGCTCTGTCAGACTAAAATTTGCCATACATCTCTCCTGCCATCCTACAACAGTGGATTAGGGGACAGAACTTTATGGTGCTCCTACTGGGAAGCAAGGGGACAACTCTGCCCTTGATTACATTAGCCTCCTTTTAACTACCTGCCTCCATTTTTCTTTGCCTCCTCTATGGTTTAGGTTAATCATTGCCTTTGTCTAGATCTGAGCCTTATCCACAGGCTGAGTAGTGCTTGCTCACATGAGTTGTCATCAAAGGATTCCAGATACAAAGGGCTTTTGGGTTGCTTCTGTTCCTACACAACTGTAACAAAGTGAAGAGACATTGTCAAAGGACAGCAGTGAGATGGGAGCCCAAAATCAAAAAGTCTGATGTGCATGTGATGATTGTTCTTCCGCAACATTCTCTTGTATTTTTATTTTATTATTTTTTAAATGTAGAAGGTAGCATGGGTATGGAGGGAAAGGAAAATGTACCACACAATGTAAAAAAGAGGAAAGGGTGGAATAGAGGAGCAATGTACACATAATGGGAGCGGAGGGTGTTAAGGTGAAATGAAAGCCTGTAATACCTTAAGAATAAGTCCTTATCTACACACAGACTTCTTAGTGCCATTTTAACTAAGAGCATGTCTACACACACATTTCAGAGTAGCAGCCATGTTAGTCTGTATTCGCAAAAAGAAAGAGTACTTGTGGCATCTTAGAGACTAACAAATTTATTTGAGCATAAGCTTTCATGAGCTACAGCTCACTTCATCGGATGCATTCGGTGGGGAAAAAACAAACAAAACCATAGTTGCACTAGTTCAACTTAAGATGTGATTTTTAAACAAATTTAGTTTAAACCAGTGCAGAAGGTTGTATGGGCCCTTGTTTTGGCTTAGCTTAAACTATTAGGAACAGGTTTAAAGTAACTGACGAGTTACTCTTAAACTGCAGTAGCAGTGTTCACAAAGGGATTTGCACCATGTAGTTAAACTAGCGTGAGTTTGTGTGTAGATGCTTATTTCAGTTTGAGTGGCTTAGTTTGGTTTAGCTTAATCTTGTTCTACAGGTTTAATTTAAACAAAAATAAGTCACACTCAAACTGAAATAAGAATGTCTTTGTACAAACTTGTATTAGTTTAACTAAACCAGTTTTAAAATATACCTTTAGTTAAATAAGTACAAGTTTGTATGTCGCCAAGGCCTAAGAGCTAGTGCAGAGACATTTTGTCTAGGCAGATAGCGAAGATCCACTCTGTCATTATTTTTCCTCACCAGTGAATAATTGAGATTGTCCAGTCTCCTGATTTAAACCTGTCTCATTCCATGGGATCTGTTATTACTTGTCCACCATGAGTCCCTAGCATTGTAGAATAGGGCCTAAAAAATAGAAGGTACAGTACAGGGTTATTACTGTGCAAATTGCCCATGTTACATTATTGATTGAGGACTAAGGCCCTTCATAAGTAAAAACTATTGAGGGGGGTTCAGAGGGCAAATCTTGCATCCAGAGTACCTAAGAGGACTCTGTCAGAACTTCGGGGAAATACATACTGGAGCTCTGCCACCTTTGGGGAGGAGGGTGCATGCATCCTACTCCCCCTTTCAAGCAGTTGTCACCCTGGGGGCTCTTGGAGGGCAGAAGGCCAGCACTCCACAATCACACTGTGTGTCTGGCTCCTGCGTGAGGAGCCACAAGAGTGAAGGAGGAGGCTTGGCACAAGTGTTCGGCACAATCTGGCTCGTAGGGTGGTTCTTTTCTACTTGTTCGTCGATACCGATGGAAATTTTGATTAAAAAACTCACCACCCTATATTGCTGTTTGCATTTTTTTTTACTAATGTTCACTTGGTTGTATAACCAATGGGAAGTCCTCCCCTCTTCCCTCCTTCCCCTCCACCAAATAAAAGGGGTTCTTGAGGTGGTCTCTTTTGTATTTCCACTGTTGGATTCTGATGATTGTGTTGATCTGGGTGCAGAAGGCTTTGGAGCTGAAGATGGCCTGTAATGTCCTTTGAATACAGAAGTGGTTCTGAAAAACCAAGGCCTTGTCTACAGCAGGTATTGCCCCCATTTCAACTAGGGAGGCCAGTTGCGCAGGTCTAATCCCCTAGTGTAGACAGGATGAACTGCTATAAGGTGATCTGAAGCAGGGAGCAAGTTGTAATTGCACATGGTAGCTTTGCCTGTCTACACTAGAGAATTGCATTTGTATAGCTATGTTGTTGGCTTGCAGCATGACAAATCATCAGTGTAGACATGGTCTAGCTCCAGTGTTTCCTCAATCAAGTGAGAATGGAGACTGTTACCTAGTCTTTCAGTACCTGGGTTGTAAAGGCCTGGCACACAGCACCAGTTTAGGCATCGACATCTTGCAGCAGACCAGACACCTGATACGGACATCCAACTTGAGAAAAAGAGGGGCGAGATGTGTACCTTTTAAATCTGGATTTATTAGGATCTGACTCAGTTTTGATAGTAGGAACTAGCCCAAATCCCCTAGTGCACAATGGCACATAAATACTAAAATTGCCTAAAAATGATAGCATATTGTAAAATAAGTAAAAGCTAACTGTATACAACTATTTTTAAGAGAAATGGCAAGAAGTCTGACAAAAGCAGACTTCAGGCATAGGAGTTGTTCCTCTGACCACGGAAAAGAAGGAATTGAGACGCTTGTTGGCTGCACCTTCTTTTATGGCCTTGGGCACTAAATGTTCAGTGCCTCGGGAAGGTGGTTGAGTGGCACCTTACAGGCATGTCTCTTCTAGAAGTTTCTGAAGTTCTGAGGTGCCAGGTGCGCATCCTAACTGTGATACTATGCAGAAGCAACACTTGAAGAACTACAGTTACTGGTAAGTAACTTCTCTTTGTGGAGTGTTTTTAGAGCTGACCTCTAAAGCACCAGCTGAGCAACATATTTCAGTTTTCAGTTGTATGTGAATGAATTGAAGGGTTTCACTTTTTTTTTTTTTTTAAAAAACAAGCTTGCCAGAGAATTCAATAGCCCTTGCTCTGCAAAGAGATGGCTTTTTTAAAAAGTATAATTTAGTTTGGACAGTTTTTCCCATAATTAGTCATTCCTGCAAGAAGATGTGTGCACCACAGCTTCCTGAAACCTGGTTGGCTTACCATCAGTCCAGATAAGATGTCGGTGATGCCGAGTGGCAAAGGAAAGTGGAAATGGCAAAACATAGGAACATTCAAAACTGAGGAAGCGTGCCCACCCATTTGTAAAGCAGTTAACAATCTCAGTTTTACTAGACTGATTGTTGCCCTGGATTCTCAGCTAAGTGGTCAGGGATGCCTTTTCCAATTTTGACTGAGAGTCTTTTCCTACCAGTTTAGGCTAGACTACTGCAGCACATAATAGTAAAGTTCATTTGGAAACTTATAATGCAGCTACTAGCCTCTGAGCAAGATGGATCAGCAAAAACATACTACACTTGTTCTCTGCACAGGATGCCAATTAACTTTTGGGTGAAATCAAGATACTGGATACAATCTACAGACCCCCTGTGTAGGCTTGGAGGTTGGTGCACCCTGTATGACCTGCCACACTACTTGCACTCATCCAGAATCCTTAACCTACCGAGTTTAAGGGTGAGGCTAAAGGGAGTCAGGGGCACATGGCATTTCCAGTGTTAGGCCGTCTCCTTAGAAATTTACTTCTGCCAGAAAGACATCTGCATTCCAGTCTGGCCACGTTCAAAAAGCACAGCTCCATCCAACCTGTTCACAAACTGCTGGCTGTGGTACCCAAAAGTAAACCTGCTGGCAAGGAATTTTCAATCTTTGTTTTTTTAAAGTTGCTATGCTGCAATGGCATGTAGTGGTTTTACTTCCTATACTTGGGCAATGTTTAACTACAGAACCTATGCCGGCATAGTTTTTTGCGACAGCTAAGACAGCTTAAATTCCTACTGTAGTACATGCAGCCTGTGCTGCCAGAGAAAGTTTTCTGTCGGTGTAGGAATACCACCTTCCTGAACAATGTTAGCTATGTCAACAGCAGTACTCTTCCATTGTTGTAGCTGTGCTAATCAGGGGTGTGGATATTTTCATACCCCTGACCAATGTAGCTATGCTGATACAACTTTTAAGGGTAGACTGCCTGGAACATTTCTTTTGCTTTTTAACTTACTCCTGTAAAGTGATCCACATCCCTAAGTGTGGTGGGTGTCATAACTAGTGAATAGATAAGATCAGCAGTAGAAAGGAATACCGAGTTCTACATTCAGCAATATTACCCCGTTCCAATTATTTTCCCCCAGCACTTCTCACAGTGAATAGTTACTAAACTTGCCTTCCACAACCACAAAAAGATTATTTGTAAATATTCTTTCAAGTAATGTATTGTACTGTTACAGTTCTGGGGGAGGGGCTAATTCAAATTTTATGAAGACCTGCAAAAACGTCCCCATTTTCACAGAGAGATATGCATGATAGACTCTTCACCACTGTATCTAAGTTGTATTGTTATATGGTCATACAGTTTAGAACTGTCAGTGTGACCTATGGCAAGAAATCGAATATTTGATGGAAGTATAATTCAGATAACACCCAACCCCCCAGTAACCTGAAGTGAATTTTATTTTTTAGTGTTAAAAGCTTGTACTAACTAGATGGTTGCACACAGCTTACTAAACTAAAATCATAGGGATTATTAAACGAAAGACCATGAATGGTGATCACACAGAACTACCTGACTAAACAGAAATGCAGAGGATTTTCAGAAGATGTGGGTTTCTAAGGCCAGACTTCCATGGAAGGAAATGAAACAACAGTGGAAAAACTTGTCTGCAGTGTTGTGATAGCTGTGTTGGTCCCAGGATATTAGAGGCAAGGTGGGTGAGATAATATCTTTGATGGGACCAGGCTCGGTGAGAGAGAGGCTTTCAAGCTCACACAAAGCTCTTAGTCAGGTCTGGGAATTGACTCAAGAGTGTAACAGATAAATACAAGGTGAAACAAACTGTTCCTTAAATAGTTAACACATTTCAAGGGACACAATAGGTGAAGTAATATATTTTATTGTACCAGCTTTGTCTCTCTAATATCCTGGGATCAACACAGCTACAATTACACTGCATACAACATATTTCAAGGGCCTGTTCACGGTGAAGTAGCCAGTCATAGGAAGAAAAGGGAGGGAGGTAAGCTTGGGGGGGGGGAGTTAGTGGGTGATTGTTGTAATGAATCAAATTTTAATTAATATTTTTCTTAAAATGGTTTAGAGCAGTGTCCCTTTAAATTAAAAAATATTTAAGGTAATATTCAGTAGGTATTTTTAAGTCACTGAGCGATTTATAAAATTGAATTAGAAAGTAAACACGAGTTTGTGCTTGAGAAATCCTGTTAACTTCCAAGTTCTATAATCAAGAAGTCCCCTTAGGTAGAAATTTTTAGTTACCACAATTTAAGATGTAGACTGAATTGTTAAGTATTGTGAAATTTCTGAAGTTTATTTCCTCATTTTCTGGTGTCTGCTGATCTGGAGAATTATATCACTTGACTCAGGAAATTTTTACAACTTCAGTAGTAATGCCAATGCCACAGAATAAAAGATGCTACAGCATCTTTTTCACAACAGTGCATCGGTTGAACAATTTCAGAAGCTGAAGTTTTATATTTGACAATGTTTTACTTTAGGGTTGTTGGGGGTTTGTTTTTTTTTTTGCATTGGCACAATGCCAAGGCAGTCTGCAACGAACCACCCTAAGTAGCCTGATGTTAGTCTAAATATGGGAAGCAAAGGATTGAGCACAGTATTAACTTTCAAGCTCTGTTTCCTTTTTTCTATTAAAGTGCTGATGAACAAGTTTGAGTATCAGCTGTGTTAGTCTGTATCCGCAAAAAGAACAGGAGTACTTGTGGCACCTTAGAGACTAACAAATTTATTAGAGCATAAGCTTTTGTGGGCTACAGCCCACTTCATCAGCTGCATGGAATGAAACATAGTAAGAAGATATATAGATAGAGATAAAGATACACACACACACACACACACACACACACAGAGAGAGAGAGGGTGGAAGTTGCCATACAAACTGTCAGTGGCTAATTAAGATGAGCTGCTATCAGCAGGAGAAAATTTTTTTGTTTTTAGCTCCCTTCCTGTAATATATAGGGTAGATGGAGATGCCTTCATTATCACTTCCACAATAATGGAGAAAGTCACCTATAGTACAACTCAGATGAGTGTGCGTGTGTGTACTTAATTATATATATAATTTAAAATCTAGCTGTACTGAATGCTGTTCAGATAATTATCTTTAACTTTATATGAAATATATTTTAAAAAGAATTTGACAGCATACTACTTAAAATATGATAAACCATCACTGACTTCACTTATAACTTAAAACTGACTCCTTAATTCAGTTTGGCTCATTTTGAACCTGGTACATTTATAACACATCATGAATATTTTTTAGCTATAAGAATAAACAACAAATGAATACTGCTAAATTTGAATATACATCTTATGTATGCATACGAACATTCCTAAATTTGCATAAATATTTTTGAGCCAAATGACAGTTCTCGATGGAAAATTTGCAATAAGGTACATTTTTTTCTGTTGAATGAACTGTCATAATTATTGCTGTGTAACTTTTTACAGTTTGATTACCTACCATTCAGTGTTAAACTCCTCCAGCACCAGCAGAAAAAAAATCCTTTGCTACTGTCAGATACAAAATTCTTCCCAAACAAAGCAGCTGTCACTTAAATGGGAGAAATACAAAGTCATTGCAGCTTTACACCAGATCATGATTTTTATATCAAAATCATGATTCTTGATATCAGACTTGTAAAGTTTTCATAGCAGGGAAGGGGAAAACACTTCTAAGCTTCCAGAGTTTAGTGTTTGAAATATTTACTTTGAAAAAAGCAATTAAAACATTCCATGAAAGCTAGGAAACATTTACTATTTATTTAACCCTGAGTTTGATGTATAGGTTGACAATATTTTTATGGGGGAGTGTGTGTGTTTAAATACTTGACTTTGATACACAAAAGCCAGGGAAGCTCAGATTTCTCAATCAGTTCTTTAATAGCGCTGGTGTGCAAAATATTTGCAGTACATACATACACACAATAATATCACGTATTGCTTTCAGACCCCCCCTGAAAATTCTAGTCAACATAGAGTTTTATATGGGATGATTAAATATCTATGCTTTTGTGGGTGTTGATTATAATAGGATTTTATTCAATTTTGAGTCTGATCAGATATTTCAATGGAATTACTACACTACGACCACTAGGTATCTGGACCAAAATAGGAATGTATGAGCCTACCTTATGGTGCACGTTGAGGCTTATCACATCTCACTTCATTTGTCAAGCGCTATTACCTAATTTACAATGTCTGTTGGGCAAAAGACTAACATTTTCAAAGCAGCTGTTGTGCTTAATTGTTGTGAATGTTAGAACAACTAGGTCAAAAAGGCACTTCTTAAGGGAAATATGGATGGTTCTAGAATATCATCAATACCTAAAAATGTGTTATCCCCATTGTTCTGTGGAGGCAATATCTCCCTCAGCAAAAATAGATTAAAAAAAAATTAGGTGAACCACAGAAAGGGCAAAATCGAGAAAAACTGGTAACCATGTCTGTCTTTGTAAGTAGAAGACAAAAATTTTAACACCTCTTAAGCTTTCAAAAATGTCAGAATGCTGGGACTGATGCATTGGGGGATTTTGCCCTTTATTTTAATTGCTTTCTTTTACAACTAGAAGATTTCTCACCATTTTGAGCTAGTTGCTGCAGTTACTTAATCTCTGCTTTGGCTGAAATTTGTAGGATTTAATTTCTGTGCAGATAGAGGCCATTTTTCATTAAACGTAATGTCTTATTTATAAACACTTATGTAATTTCCCACAAACTTGCCATTTTTCTGATACGATCAGGTTTTAGATTGTCCATTTTTTAAATGAAGTATAAAAAGAGGATCAACTGCAATATAAAATATTTTAAAGGGGGACGATAACTCCAGTTATACTACAGTTGGATCCTAGAAAAACTGCAGTTGAAGATTTTTGAGTTCAACTTCCTGCTTTGAGTTATGATTACATGCATTTTTACCTTGAATATCTAGGGCATTTCTATAAAATTAATCCCTTCAGCATTCGTATGTCAGAATTGTTTCATTTGTTTTATAAAACTGGATAATTTGCATATCACACTGTTTAGCCACATCACTTGTCCCTACCTGAAGAAGTTTACAATCTAAGTTAGACATAAAGCAAAGCATGGTAAGCCAATGGTGCTAGAGGGAGTTGGGAGGATGATGGTGGCAAAAGTATTTGTGTATGTTTTGTATTCATGAGGTCACGAGTATGTATTAAGCTTCAACACGATCAAAAGTCATATTTGAGATATAGAAATATAAAAATCTTCCATAATTTTTTGTTGGGTAAAATGCTTTTGGGCTGACACACGTAACTGAATTTCATATGTATTCTTAAAATTCTTACACAAATCAATGCGACCTTGGGAGACCTGCATAAAGTTGATAAATATGAACCATTTATAACTGCATACAAAAGACTCATGTTGGTAAATATGACGACTTCATCTTTTTAAATATTCTACACAACACTTACAAATATAACAAATACAAACAAACATCTCTCCAGAATAGTCTTTTATTTTATTTCTACAACTCTAATATACCAGTCAAGAAGTGCTGAGTCGTTCACTGTTATCACATGAGTAATATAGTTGCACTGCTCAGATTTCCCAAAAGTCTTGGCACTGAGGAGGACTCAAGGTTTCACCCAGTTTGTTTTCAAATCCCAGATGTGCTCTGCCTTACTTTGTACTGACCAAAAAACCATGCTTCTGCCCCTTTTTACTGAAAGAAATAAGAAAAGATATGAACTCAAAATGAGTCAGAAGTTCAATAAACCAAGAAAGAAGGGCTGGAAATGATAGTTTCTGCAGCTACATCAATACATGGCTCTCGGGTATATTTGCCTCTCTTGTTCCCAACACTCCTGACTGTTGACTGAAGTATCTGGGCTTTCTGCCTCCAGTAATTCTGATGAACATGTTTTGGCCAAATTGAAATGGTAGGAAGCCATTCTCTGTCTAGTTTCTAGGCTGGAGATATGTTTTGGTACTATTGAAGTGCTTACGTACCACAAAGAACGTACTATGGAAACCTCTAAGATAAATAATCTTTACCAATGAAGGAACTAAATTTTGAGAGTTAGGCGCAAGCTTATTACATTGAAACATCAATGAAGGCTCATCACATTAGACTGTTGGGCCCTTTTCCTCATCTCCCAGTCTAACACGTATTACTATTATTTCATAGTTCCTGTACATCCTCACTTTGGCTAATATTGTCCCAGTACACCGAAAGATGGGACAGCAATAGTTACAGTGAATCATTTTCAGGACACAAAATTACTCTAGTTCACTCAGTGAAGAAATTCACTCATTCATTCCACTTGATCACACTCAAGATGTCAAAAGGAAGTTTTCATCCTGGACTGGAAATGGTTACATTTTGCCCCACAAGAGTCAGGAAGGAGTCACTTGGAATGTGATTATTGACTGAGCGAGTGTAACTAATCTGGCGCCTGTGGATCTTCAAGATGCTTACATTCATGTGCCAGTAGCTACTTCCAACTACAATATTGTGTCATCTGGTTCATTAGAACATCAGTTCCCTGAGTTCTGATATTTCGTAATAACAGACCATCTAAAGAAGGTGTGGACCTGTCTCTGTGTCTCTAAAAAAAGAAAAGGAGTACTTGTGGCACCTTAGAGACTAACCCATTTATTTGAGCATAAGCTTTTGTGAGCTACAGCTCACTTCATCGGATGCATCCAATGAAGTGAGCTGTAGCTCACGAAAGCTTATGCTCAAATAAATTTGTTAGTCTCTAAGGTGCCACAAGTACTCCTTTTCTTTTTGCGAATACAGACTAACACGGCTGCTACTCTGAAATGTCTCTCTAAAGATAATGGAACTTTTTCAACACCGTGTCAAACGAATCCAAAAGTCTATCTCACCTAGGAGTTAACACATCTTGGAGTCCATTTCAAAAGAGATGGAAACATTTATCCTAAGAGTCTGAACTTTGCCACTGCTTTCTGGTTCTATTGCACTGGGTGTGGAGGGTGAAGAACAAAACGTGTTTGGTCTCCTGATAACTTGTCTTGAGGGCATTCTATGGGAGAGGTCCAAGAAGTGTACCAAATCCTCTATGTTAAACTTGACTTCTTCGACTAAATCTTATATTTAGAAGTCCTACTTGTTTAAAGTGTTCTCGGTCATTAGAAGGGTCTACATTAACCAGTCTAGCTATTTCTAATCTGAGAGGGGAATCACAAAGCCGCAACTTGGTTTTTCCAGCATTCTTTCAGAAGGAAGTAATAGAATGACATTTCAGGAGTTGTTCCTGAGTAATCTCCCACATCCTCAGCCCTTCACATAAGGGACTATTCAATGTATCATAAAAGATCCAGGATGGTGGTGTAACTATTAGAATTGTTATCTGCAAATGATGTTTCTGTATGTAATACCCCAATGTGAAACTGTCCTTACCTGCTTTTGCTGATTTTACTGATCCTGCTGTGCTGAATCATTCCCTAACAGCTCCAGGAATTATAGCATGGGCACCTTTCTCACCACCTTATATCCCCTAGTGGAGTTGTAGCACAGTTGAGAATTGGGGCCTTCATTTGCATAATCTTGTACCTTTTCCTGACATCAAGTTGCCTGTCTAATATCTTACAGCTTTGCAGTGGCAGAGGGAGAGGTTGGCAATTAGAAAAACTCAAATTTAAATAAAAACTTGTTAGAGATGTCAGATTATTTCACTTACTTTCAACTGGAGCAATTAGAATGAGATACTGTATGGAAGCTCAGTGCAGCAAACAGTGCACAACTCCATCCTTAAATCATGTTGTGAAAAGGAAAAGTAATTGATCTTTTTAAAACAATGTTTAGTTTAGTAAAATTCAGTCAAGCTCTTGGAAATGATTTCGCCACTGTGAATTCGTTCTCTCAAATTTACAAAATCTAGACAATAACTATATGTACTGGAAAAAGCGTTAAGTAAATTGTTATAGCTTGATTATTTAATTCAAATAGTAATACATGGTACAATAAATGTTCAAAAAATACCGGTGAAGTCTTTTCATTGTCATGCAAGTTGAATATTAATATCTGATTGTTAATGAAACCCAGGTCTGGACTCTTTGAGGGTGGTGTAACTTTTTAAATGTTTTGTATATATTGTGATGTATCCGCATAATTTTTCTTTGAGAATCTTAAAGGAGTTTGTCTGAAATGAAGTAATCTCAATCTCCATATTAAGCCTCCTCTTTGTATGGAATATATTCTGTCCAGTGTTTAAATGCTCAATTTATTCCAAACCAAGTTAAGATATACCTATGCACATTTTTTCCTATTTTAATAAAAGTGAAAGTTAAAGAATTGTGAGCTTGTAATAGATTGTATGACAAATTGAAGTTGATGCCTATTTGAAAATTAGACTGGAGGCATTGTTTCCCAGATTGTTCTTTCTGAATGAATAACTGGTTTTCATTACTAGGAGGATGTCTCCCATTTAAATGAATGTCAAAAGTAATAATACAATTATCAAATCTGTTGCAGAATGAAGATACTAAGTGTAATTTTTTTTTATATTTGTAAAGCTTCTTTGGTATAGTTTAGGTATTACTGTACATAGCCATTATTTTATAGCCATATCTTTTATTGTTTTTCTGTTTTGTTTTAACAGCCCAGAAGGAAGAGAAGAAGAGTGAGGATAAACCAGTAGAACCTACTACAGCATCAAAGAAAGGGGTTGCTTCAGCTTCTACAGTTGAGAAACAGACGTCTTCCCTGTCCAAAAACCTTGGTCCAAAGAAGTCCCCATCATTTACTAGCACTTCACTAACTAAACACCCAACTAAATATTCTGCCGCGAGCTTCAAAGGTGTAATTCCTAAGAAATCTTGGCTTTCATCAGGCAATGTTTCCTCTTCAAAACAGTCACCTCTTTCCCATGGTTCACCATCAGTTTCCAAAAAATCAGTTGCGTCTTCCAGTTTACCTGGAGGGCTTAGAAAAACAGCAATGTCTTCCACTTCAGCTACGTCTACAATCACACAAGCAAAAGGAGCAGCTAACCCCACTCAATCACAACCCAACTCTCAAATTCGACAAAATATACGACGATCCCTCAAAGAAATTTTATGGAAAAGGTGGGAATTCAACACACTTACTTTGTAAAGGCATTAATAAACTTTGAAATAAATGTTTAGACTGCACTGCTCTTTAACAGTGATAAGGAGGCAGTGACTTCATTCTTCAAGTGAAACAGTTGACATAAGCTTAACATTAAAGTGAAGTAAAGAAAGTTTTTGGTAATATCTCACATTCAGAGGTAAAAATTCCAAATGCACAGAATCAGAATTGAATGTTAATGTTCTTAAAGGGGAGGGGAAAAAAACCTGAAGTATTATGATGGCAATTTTAATACGAAGTCTTAAATCACAACATAGAAACTTTTATAATGCAGTTGTTACTAAGTTAAAATCTAAAGAAAATATACAGAATACAGTATGGTTAATATACTTTCCTGTTGCCAAAGGACAGAAGTGCATGATGGATAGGTTTACCCCTTCCTCTGTCCCCCTCCAAGAAAAAAATGTTCTGTGCGATAGTAGTAATCACACCATTTAAAAACAAATCAGTTATTGACAAACACTAAAGCACCACATAATTTCAAGCGATTGCTAATTAGTTTTAAAATAAAAAACCAAACAAAATCAGAGAGCAGTTACACAACAAGTACAATGTCTCTTAACTTGTTCCTTTTTAGTGGTAGGGAACTAACTTACTGTAGTTCCCGTCAAAAGTGAAAACAAAATACTGTGTGTGGAGAATGTTGCCTCTAAGGCTTGAACCTGCAAACATTTAAGTATTGATTAACTTCATGGCATGTGAGTACTTCATTGAATTCAGAAGTTTTATTTTATTTTTGAGATTTTACTCACATTAAAATTGCCAACGTATTAATATCAATGCGGTTTTTAGAGAAGTATAATATTTATTTGTTTATTTATTATTTTGTACAGAGTCAATGATAGTGACGATCTGGTCATGACAGAGAGTGAAGTGGGCAAGATAGCACTGAATATTGAAAAGGAAATGTTTAACTTGTTTCAAGTTACAGACAACCGATATAAGAGTAAATATCGCAGTATCATGTTCAATCTTAAGGACCCAAAAAATCAGGTTTGTGTTCTTAAACACTGGGTATATGCTAAAATACATGAAACCTCTTTGACACTAACAGTTTTAATTTCCATCTCCAAAACTCTACTAGCTCTAAATTTTGAGGCTGTAGAACTTACCCGAAGTTACTCCAAAATCATTCACATCTTGACTGAAAAAAAGTGATTTTATCATACAGTTATCCAAAATGTCTTTGTGTGTGGCTCATTAATTCCTAGAAAGCTTGTTTACTTTGTTTGATTCAGAATACAGTACTGCTTATAATGATATACTGGGCAAAGGTGGCAAGAAATTCCAACTCTCTCTACCTTTCTGGCATTGTGTGACACGTTGGATGACTTCAGCCAGAGTGGATCCACAAATTCACTGGAGATGACCAGAGTGATGATTTTTTTAAAACATGAATTGAATGCTTGTGAAAATGTAGACTTGAGAGCAGAGTAAGCTGAGGTCCTTTTTATTCTCAGAACAGGTCTAGCATGGGTAGTGGTAGTGGAAATGCAGTTCACCTTACACTGGAGGATTTCTTTTAGTTATCGGAAAATAGTTCATCT
Source organism: Dermochelys coriacea (assembly GCF_009764565.3). Taxonomy (NCBI): domain Eukaryota; kingdom Metazoa; phylum Chordata; order Testudines; family Dermochelyidae; genus Dermochelys; species Dermochelys coriacea. The sequence goes on from NC_050080.1 coordinate 7,280,884, forward strand.
GTATGCCCATTCAGTCCTTGGTATCTGTTCGTACTAAGCCTTTTCAATTTTGCTTACACCTAGTTAGTACCTTTTAATGGGAGTTCATAAATTAAGGAATAAACTTCATTCTTCTGCAAGAATCTCCTTTACTAGTTATCTAACTCTATTAGTATTCTTCAACATGTCAGTAAAGTAGGTTTTTGTTTCAGGGACTTTTCCATCGTGTTCTTCGTGAAGAGATTTCTTTGTCAAAGCTAGTGAGAATGAAGCCAGAAGAACTTCTCTCCAAAGAGCTGTCTGTGTGGAAAGAGAAACCAATCAAATCAGTAAGTAGTGTAATGCTGTTTACCATGTATTCACATAGGAATTATTGATGGGTTTGTGATGTTGTTAAACTACTTTCTAGAGTCATATGCACAAAAGTTCGTTTGTTAACATTTGCTGAGGGTGAGAATTTTGGCAGACCAATACATTTTGTAGCCATCAGTGGTTACTGAAAGAATAGGTAATAGGGTATAAAGTAGTGATACAAGTACATATGTGGCTTTTTGATGTTGGAATATAATTTTATGATTTTCTTAGATAACAGAGTCAAGAAGTAAATCTCATGAAAGCAAGAAGTCAGCCATAAAACAGGAAAATATACCAGACGTAAATATGGAAGATTCTCCACCGGTGTCTGACTCAGATGTAGGTATAAACAGTTGTTTAAGTGCTGAACCACGGTGGAAAATATGACAACTAGTTCTGCATACCATTCACCAAAAAATGAAATTTTCTAAATATGTAAAATAACCATTTGTGTTTTACAAGGATTTGCATTTTAATTTAGGAGTGCAACCAAGCGTAATGATGGGCATGCTACTGCAGATGTTCTTTAAAAATCAGGCACTATATTATCTACCTTTTGATGCTCCTTTTAAAAAGATAGTATTTTTAGAATGATCTTTGTTTTGACGGTTGAAGTCTATTGCTTTCTGCTAACTTTCCTAGAAAACACAATCGATAAATCACAGTTTTGGTTGCTGGGAAAACTTCTGATTTGATAGACATATTTGACGTCAGATGGGGATTGAGAGCAGAATAACTCTTAAAAAGAGAGCTCTTGATTTCCTGTGATATGTCCTTACTAAAGACGGAGGGGGGAAAAAGAAACACAGGTAAAGTGCAAAAAGAAAAGGAGTACTTGGCACCTTAGAGACTAACAAATTTATTAGAGCATAAGCTTTCGTGAGCTACAGCTCACTTCATCGGATGTATTTGGTGGAAAAAACAGAGGAGAGATTTATATACACACACACAGAGAACATGAAACAATGGGTTTATCATACACACTGTAAGGAGAGTGATCACTTAAGATAAGCCATCACCAACAGCAGGGGGGGGGAAGGAGGAAAACCTTTCATGGTGACAAGCAGGTAGGCTAATTCCAGCAGTTAACAAGAATATCAGAGGAACAGTGGGGGGTGGGGTGGGAGGGAGAAATACCATGGGGAAATAGTTTTACTTTGTGTAATGACTCATCCATTCCCAGTCTCTATTCAAGCCTAAGTCATTACACAAAGTAAAACTATTTCCCCATGGTATTTCTCCCTCCCACCCCACCCCCCACTGTTCCTCTGATATTCTTGTTAACTGCTGGAATTAGCCTACCTGCTTGTCACCATGAAAGGTTTTCCTCCTTCCCCCCCCTGCTGTTGGTGATGGCTTATCTTAAGTGATCACTCTCCTTACAGTGTGTATGATAAACCCATTGTTTCATGTTCTCTGTGTGTGTGTATATAAATCTCTCCTCTGTTTTTTCCACCAAATGCATCCGATGAAGTGAGCTGTAGCTCACGAAAGCTTATGCTCTAATAAATTTGTTAGTCTCTAAGGTGCCACAAGTACTCCTTTTCTTTTTGCGAATACAGACTAACACGGCTGCTACTCTGAAACAGGTAAAGTGATCATGTATAAAGAATGTTTTCAAAGTGCCATGCCTTTGCAAAGATGCTAATGAGACCAAATGATTTTTTACGGTTTTTTCTTGTTAAAACAACTAAAATTCAAATTATGGATTCCAAAGGCTTTGATATATTTGAAATTAATGAACAACCAGTAACTTTGTTTTTGCATTTGTTCATTTTTAGGAGCAGCAAGAATCAACCCGAGATGCACCAGAGAAAAGTAGTGCTCCCCTTCTGGATATTTTCAGTAGTATGTTAAAGGACACAACAAGTCAGCATCGAGCCCATCTTTTTGACCTGAACTGCAAAATCTGTACAGGTATACATAATGTTCCATTTAGAGATAATGTCAAACTAGTTTCATAGTAGCAGCCTTCTTAGTCTGTATCCGCAAAAAGAAAAGGAGTACTTGTGTCACCTTAGAGACTAACAAATTTATTTGAGCATAAGCTTTCGTAAGCTACAGCTCACTTCATCAGATGCATTCAGTGGAAAATACTGTGGGGAGAGAACACATGTTCTCTGTGTATATAAATCTCCCCACTGTATTTTCCACTGAATGCATCTGATGAAGTGAGCTGTAGCTCACGAAAGCTTATGCTCAAATAAATTTGTTAGTCTCTAAGGTGACACAAGTACTCCTTTTCTTTTTGTCAAATTAGTGTTGCACATAAGAAATCTTATGTATAAAGGGCCAGTCCAACACTTACTGAAGTCAGTGGGAAGTTGTCTATTGACTTCGGTAGGCTAGGACAAAGCCCATGTTGTTTGATAGTACTTGTTAATTGAATAAACTGGTCCTTTTTGTAGTTGTGTAGAGTTAATTGATATAATCTTTTTTTATTTAGACCACCTTAGCTCTATTTATTTATTTAGTATAGGTAGTAAACTTTATTTTCTGTTTTGAGAGAGAGAAGAATGCTCAACTGCAGATGCTATATAAATTATTTGTTTTTTCTTTCCAGCGTGATTTATTATACGAGTAACAATAAATAAAACTTTTGTTTGTCTAATTTAAAGGTCAGATTTCAGCATCTGATGATGAACCAGCACCAAAGAAATCAAAATTATCTATGACTTCTGCTAAAAAGATGGAGACACAATCAAAGCCAGAAGTAAAGCCAAAATATGAAAGTTCTACATCAACTGCAGCACCTGAAACAGAAGCAGTATCTGAAAACACAACAGAGACTCTTGCATCTGTAACAGAAACAGTCTCTCAGTCAGTCTTGGAAACAACATACTTTCCTACAGCGCAGGGGCATAATGCAGAATCTACTTTGCCTGAAGAGGTCTCCATTTATCCTACCTCTTGCATTGCAGGAGTTGTCACAACAGTAACTGTATCTGGCAGGGACCCCAGAACGGCAATGAGCAGTTCATCTGGAACTGTAACTTCAGCATTGTCAGGTGCAGGGCTCGAATGCAAAGTTTCCATGGTGGAATCCAGACAGGAAACATCAAAATCTGTTTTAACAGCTCCTAAATCAATATTAACAAAACCAACATCCTCACCAGATCCAAGATATTTGACAGTTCCACCATCACCAAATACAAAGTGCGTAAATTTTATAGTAAACCAATCTCCTGAGCCTTTGACATTACTATTTTCTACCAATAATATTTTTTTTTCTATATTAAGAAGAAAGGCAGTTCAGATTTTAAAATATGTCCTCACTCAGAAAATCTTTTGATTTATCATCCCCTCATTTTTCCTCTCCAAATGGCATACTATGCCTACATTAAAAGTAAAGGGTGTTATGAATGTGAGATAATGGGTATATAAACTTTAGTATAAATAGAGAAAACCAGTGGATTTACTCCAAATTTACGTTGGTATAGCTAAGAGCAGAATTTCATCCTAAAATTAAAACGTTCTTAGACTTCATTTTAGGGGTGGTTGGAAATTGTCTCACTAATTGACCCATTTAGTAAAAGGACAAGGGTCACTTACATTCAGTATGCATAACAGGGAAAACAAACATATCCTATAATTTGGATGAAATTTTTTTGTTTGTTTGTTTTTGTTTGACTTAAAAAACTGAAACACAGTTATAATTTATAGTCATATTCAGTTCTTTACCATGAGCATGTTTTCATACATACAGTATCATTCACTTACTTAGTGGAAGATGCTTAAATTTACTATAGAGTCTGAGATAATATAATCACATTGCTAGCCTGACTCTACAAAATATGTCCCTCACAGTACCCTTCATTCCCTGTCTCTGCATATATGCTTTTATCTTCAGTAGCTCCTTGCATTCTTTCACCAGGATTCAGTTAATTTCCAAGCATAATTTAGATAAGTTATAATACGGTCAATTTGTCACTTATTTGGATTCTTAGTAGAATTGGGTGTTTAAATTTTCTCAGAATATCTATTCACACTTGTTTAAAATGCCTAAATAGTTGAGGAGTTGGGGGACACAGAAGAAAGAAGGGAAAGTGTCATTTCTAACCTTTTTCTCTCCCCCAATTTTGTTTTGCAGCATCACAGAGTCACGGTCCCCTCAGGATGGAGATACTTCCCTCTTTCTCTCTCGTCTCAGTACCATTTGGAAAGGATTTATTAACATGCAAAGTGTGGCCAAGTTTGTCACTAAAGCATATCCTGTCTCTGGGTGTTTTGAATATCTTAGTGAGGTTAGAACAGATGTTTGTATGTATAGAATATATCTGTATTTTTCGCTTGTTGCAAAGATTCAGGTCACTTGTTAAATATTGCTACACTGAAATTATAACAATGCTAATGGCATCACTTTACTAAAAGGAAAAACTATCTATTTGGCTCAGTATGCCAGTGTGAAAGTTTTGGAGGTAGGAAGCATTTTAACCATGAATAAAGTAGTTGATATTTTACAACACAACTGTCACTGCTGAGCATATGATGGGTGTCTATTTGGTATAAAACAAGCAGACAGTCCTGATACTGACTAGAGATGGTCAAATAATATTTGCAAAGATTGTCAAAATTATTAAGCAATATTTTTGAACAGTTTATTCAACCATTTACTTTTAAATTATTCACCTCGCTCTAATACTGAATTTAACATTAGCATATTGGCACTATGGACACTTTGTGCAAAACCATTTCTGAGCTTTTTAAATACAGGTAGCAAGTATAAAAATAGCTTTATATTTGAATACATAAACAAAATACTGACATAATACTTTTAGAATAGCAATTATAATGTCAAGCAATGCATCTTTTAAAAATATTTTCGTGTACTGAACTGAACAAAAACTAGCTGTTTTCTGTTTGGTAATATGATCATAGAATATCAGGGGTGGAAGGGACCTCAGGAGATCATCTAGTCCAAACCCCTGCTCAAAGCAGGACCAATCCCCAATATCTGCCCCAGATCCCTAAATAGCTTCTTCAAGGATTGAACTCACAACCCTGGGTTTACCAGGCCAATGCTCAAACCACTGAGCTATCCCTCCCCAAAGGAACCATCCCCCCCCCCCATTATAATCTCCCCTTTCTAGGGGACAACAAAAACTGTAAAGTTTAAGACTGATGTCTTAAACCTGCTTTCTTTTGCGCCTGTAATATCAAACCATGTGGGTAGGATTTTCAAAAACACTTGGCATTGGCCTAACTCTGCTCCCACTGAAGTCAGTGGGAGTTTTACTATTGATTTTCTTGGGAACAGAATTAGGCCAATTTTGGAAACTTTTGAAAATTCCACCCTGCACCTAGAAATTAGGCCACTGGAACCAGATCCAGTGCTCATTGAAGTCAACAGAAAGACACCCACTGACTTCAATGAACATTGGATTAAGCCTCAGCTGTCTGTGTGGCTCCCACTAAAGTTGGAAAATTTCTGTTGTAGATCCAGTAAGCCTATATTAAAAGTCCAGTTTTCAGTGTTGTTTTTGATCTTTCTGACTCTTAGCAGTCAGACTTTTAAATATATAATATATGTAGGGCTTCTGTTTTTCAGGGTTTAGAGATGTCATTTTGGGGAGTTATTTTTAACAATTCTTTAGTTTTATGTATCTGTCCAAAATCAGGGTTTTTTCCATATTGTCTGTTGGATACACTGTATTGAATAATGAATATATAAATTACTCATTACAATAACATATACTTTAGAATGTTTCCTAATGTATTGAAAGGTAATACTATTTCAAATAGCACTATTTTAAAGTGCACAACGGAAACTATAGTGTGCACCCACAAGGTTAATGCGCAACACGGTGCGCTTTAGAAATAATCCCCCCATAGTCCACATCACTGCTTTGAGTAGACAAGTCCTTAGTACTCAGTAATCCTATCCAGTGTTTTTCTGGTGTTTATTCGATAAACACTACTTTCATTTTTTTATTTATGTATAAATTTGTTCTCTTTTGCGTTGGATGCATTTTCTTGGTTATCATCACCAAAAACCTCAAATCCGAAGCCCTAAGTATATGGCAATGTATGCATACATTCAAACTGTTGTTCCACTCAAAATAGAGACTTCACATTTAAAGAAAAATAAATCATTATATAAGTTCTGTAGTTCTAAAATAAGAAGCCCATTTTAAAAGCTTAAGACTTACTTAGTTATTAAAAGGCTTCAGAATCCTTAGGGTCCTCTAAGAGCTAAAAATGGCCTTCTTTTGGCTTCAGTCCCTGAATTGCGTATCTGTGACTGTCTTAAGCCACTCTTGGCAAGGAAAAAGCAGCAGTTTAAAAAATGGACTCTGCTTAAAACTTTCTTAGAGACATAATTTAAAAAAAAAATTTTTTTTCAGGCCAGGTTTGAGAAGTATGATCTTCTGGTGTTAGATTAGATGGACCATGGGTCTGATCCACTTTGGCAATTTATATGGGCCTCTGAGAAGTGGGATATTGCACTTTTTATTATTTTATATTGATTAAAAACAAATGGTAGAGGGATATTTTATTTCTGGGAGTATGCAGATTTGAGTGACCTGATGTTACAAAAAAGTGTGCATTTGTTAATATAAAAACAGATTGGAAACGTTCTCCCTTTTTAAAGCACATTTTATGAGGGTATTTATATTATATTTTGTATATGAATATAAATGTGTGTTTTAGGGCATTACTTTATTATTTTTAGTTGTAATATGGGAGCCATAGTGGTAATCACTTACAGTATTTGTACTGATAAAATTTCCTGTAGCATTCTGACTGAAAGAACCTAACTAGAACACACATGGCTCATATTCATGGGGCATAACATTCTGTAAAATTGCAAGTAAGGGGAAGAATTTATACTGCTATACTGGGTGTTAAAAAATTCACTTGTGTATAAGAATTGGTGCTTACCTGCCCAAAGCAAAGCAAATGAGCAGATTTAGCTAATGGTGCATATGGAAGTCCTTCAACTTTCACAGTCATTCTGGACTGCCTTTTTCCTTGTAATATACTGTCACCCTCCCAGTAATGTTCAATAACTACACTCACCTTGCAGTTGAGAAATAAATATTATAATGTTATAACCTCCTCTTCCTGGAGTGAAGGCTCCAATAGGCTATTGGGATAGGGCAATCTGCATTGCTTTTTAACAACATATTGTGTGTTTATGATGCTTTCTCATATTACCGTGTAATACTTCTTGTTTAGGATTTACCAGATACAATTCATATTGGTGGGAGGATCTCACCGAAGACAGTCTGGGATTATGTTGGCAAACTCAAATCTTCCCTTTCTAAGGTACTCACTTAAAATCCTATGTATAGCAGTGAAGAAGAAAACTAATTTTATAAAACGTAATCCTAGAAATGTAGGTCTGGAAGAGACCTTAAGAAGTTATCAAGTCCATCCCCCTGTACTGAGGCAGAACCAAATTGATGTAGAGCATACCTGACAAGTATTTGCCCATCATAAAAACCTCCAATGATGGGGATTCTACAACCTCTCTTGGAAGCCTATTCTAGTGCTTAACTACCCTTATACATTTTTTCTAATATCTAACCTAAATCTCCCATGCTGCAGATTAAGACCATTACTTCTTACGTGGACATGGAGAGTTGATCATCATCCTCTTTATAACAGCCAATTTTAGATAAAATAGTGAAATATTTACATAAATAGCATTTTTAGAAGTACTGACCGGTTACCAGACACTAATGAAAAAATACAACCATTTCATAATCAAAATGATTAAGAACTCGGAAGCCTGCTCCTCTTAAGCATAAATGGAATATTTTTGAAGACCATTATCAGGCCCCCCCATGCCCATATTTTTTAAGCTTTCCCCATAGGTTAGGGGTTCTAAACCGGTTATTTTTGTTGCTTTTATCTGGAGTTTCTCCAATTTGTCCATATCTTTCCTAATGTGTGGTGTCCAGAATTCAACACAGTACTCCAGCTGAGGCCTCAGCAGTGCTGACTAGAGCAGGATGGTTACCTCCCATGAAATGCATACGATAAGTCCTGTTAATACATGCCATAATTATCTTGGCCTTTTTCACAACTGCATTACATTGTTGACTCCTATTCAAATTTGTAATCCACTATATTCCCAGATCCTTTTTCAGCACTACTACCACCTAGTCAGTTATTCCCCATTGCATATTTGATTTTTCCTTCCTAAATGTAGTACTTCGCACTTGTCTTTATTGGCAATTCTGATATAGTTTTAATTTGCTAAACCTCCAATATTATCTGAGATGATGCCCAGGAATCCAGGGGAAACATTTAAAAGTTAAAGTTTTTAAATTGGATTTATTGAAGAAAAATGTAAATTTGTGTATTTTGATCATTTTAAGCATTTTGATCCTCTACAATTTTGAATGGCTCAAATGCCTTACTTGCTCTTTTGTGAGTAAATGAGTGTACCAAGTGAATCAAGAGAATTTAATTCTTTAGTGTTAAATATTTATATTCAATTTTAAAAGGGGACAAAGTGATTATGTAATGTAGGCAAGAGGCTTTACTATTAAAAATACTGATGAAAATGGAAAATCCATGCATTACAATATTAATATCTGTCATGATGCATCACAGTAAGAGTATTCCCTTCTTCAATATTGCTGGAATGCTCAGACTACTGACTTATTAAGAGGCAATATTTAGATGCAAGATACACAAGTAATGTTTGTATTCAAGATTGTGTAGGGCTTAAAACTAATTCTATTTTTAATTTAAAATAATAGTTTGGGCACAGTGATATTCCTTTCAATTATAGTATTGCCCTAAAGTAGACAATTGGCGTTGATTATTGCCACAATTTATAGAATATTGTTTTTCTTTTAATTAGAAGTGAAGTACTTTCCAATGTGGAAGTACTTTCCAATGTGGTAACATCCCATTTAGCACTTCATTTGCTAGTTTAGCACTAGATCAACAATTTCCCCTTGTACTTTTGTATTGTAGGAACTGTGCTTGATTCGTTTCCACCCTGCAACAGAAGAAGAGGAAGTTGCATATATTTCTCTCTACTCCTATTTTAGCAGTCGTGGTCGTTTTGGTGTTGTAGCTAATAACAACAGACACGTCAAGGACCTCTACCTGATCCCGCTGAGTGCTAAGGACCCAATTCCATCCAAACTCTTGCCCTTTGAGGGACCAGGTAAGCACATACTTTGTGGGGGGCTAAATGGTACCCAAAATTAAATCATAATTTCAAACATTCTAACCAAGACAAATGATGTTACTGATTTTATGTGTAATACATGCCCTCAAGTAAGTTCCAATGGAAAAATAGTTCATTATGTAAAAATAGTTGTAAAAATGAAACCTGTAAATTGGGAGTAGCAATAAGTAAACTCTTTGCCCTAAAGATAAAATAACTTGTAATCAATACAGTTCTTTCTGCAGTAGGGTTGGCTTACCCATTATTATGAGCATGAATTTATCCATAAAACTTGGTATATAGATCAATCATTCTATAAAAACACCACGGCCAACACAGATCAGCACAAAACCAGCAGGAAATCCTAGCTTTGGAAAGCACAGGAATCAAAATATCTACTAAAATGAAAGGTAATGTTTGCTACAACTTCACAGCATCATCATCTCACTCTAACTATGACTTTTTTCCTGCGTGCTTGTGTTCTAATGGGTATAGGAAACTCCAGTTAAATCACAAAATGTCGAAGACTGGCTTGGTTTTTAAAAAAAAAAAAAAAAAAGCCATTTTCCCACTCCATAGGAATGTAGTCTAGCTGCACAATGGGTAGTTATAACTGGGTGTAGGAAGATTACATTATCACAGTCCTGATCATTGTCATATACATCTTCTTTCATTCCATTTTATAAAATAAAATGGGGGAGCAGGGGAGAGTGAAGTTCAGCTTCAGTTTGCTCCTCTGCCTGTGTGGTAGGCCCGATGACCGAGTGAAGAAGTAAGAATGAGTGTGAATTCATCCTTCAGATAGCATTTTTTATACTGACTTGAATTTGATGTCTTCTAAAACTGAGGATGAAGGAGGAGCATAAATTCAGTCTCTAAACAAACATTTGTTTTTGACACAAGGTAGCAGATCAAGAGGCTAAAAGAGTGTGAGTTGAGATCCAGGCAGCACTCAGTTGTTGTTCTGATGTTTTTAAAAAATGTTTTAAAGAATGAGCATCAAAGACCAGATCCTGCAGTGTGCTGAGCTCCTTTCTTGAGAAGCTGAATGTCCTCAACTTCCATATGCTCATACGATTAGGACCCAACTAAAGAATAAAATGTTCTCAAACAAACCTCATTAAACACAAATAATGGAGTATTTCATATTTGGATGAGCTCTTTGTGCCAAGTGTAAAAAAAAAAAAAAAAAATTGGTGTCACTCCCTTCCTGTCTCTTTCACACCATTTTAAGCCTATTCTGAAGATTCCCAGCCTTAGAGAGTGGGGAAGAAATGCTAGCTGTGTAACCATCCATGAAGGGATGGTCCCCATTCTTGGACTGCAACTGAAGGGGCACTGTCTGTTCCTACCTATCAGGTACTTATGTGGTCCCCATTATTGTAGTATTTGAACACTTCACATCGTTTAATGTATTTATCCTCACTAGGCCTCTGTGAGGTAGGGGAAGTACTGTTATCCCTATTTTACAGCTGGGGAACTGAGTAACAGAGGCACCAAGTTATCTGCCCAAGGTCACACACGCAATCTCTGAATCGGGGAACTGAAACTGGATCTCCGGAGTCCCAGGCTGTCAACCTAACCATTTGACCATTCTTCTTAGCACAAAAAAAATTCCTACACTTCCACTGGGGACCATGATGAACAAGAGGAATAGGACTGGCCCATCAGTCAGCCCGAAGGAGCCCACAGTCTTTTGTCGTGCATTTAAACATATCTTAGGGGAGCACTTAAATAATCTACACCTAGTACCTGCTTTGTTTGACTTTTGATTTTTGTCTAGCTTTGTAAGTTTCCTTTTTCAATTAATTTTAGTTATTTGTCCCTGCTCTTGAGAATCTGGCAAATGTGGATAAATCAATGCTTTTAAATCTTCTTAGTAGGAACTTGCAGATATCACATATGGGCCTTGTGTTGGCCTTCTGCACTGGAGTGAATTATACCCAAGACAAGTTCACAGATTGATTAGGCTCTAGTTGGACAAAGGTTACATTTCTAAATTCTAAAATTAAATCTTTCTCAAGTACTAGAATTAAGGTATACCATGGATAAAATACATGGAAATTGAAACCAGCTATTGATTTTTAAAATCAGCATTATTTTTATAGAACATCTGTCCCTTCACAAATATCATATTAAGAGGTTGGTTGGCTATTTTTTGTGGGGGGGGGGGAAAGGGGGGGAGAGTTGACCAAAATTTTCAAAAGTGATGAATGATTTGAGTACCTCAGTTCAGGTTTCCGAACTAGACACTCAAGGGGCCTAATTTTAACATCACTTTCTGAAAATCAGGCCCCTTTAAGGTGTCTGATGTTGGGCATCCAAAATCACTAATTACTTTTGAAAATCTGGGCCTTTTACTTTTGTTTATCATTTGAGTTTTTATATGGTACAGATATGTCTGCTGATTTTTCCATGCCAGCAAAGGTTGGAGTGTTATAAAAAACAATACACTGTTTCTTGAGGAAGGGGTATACTTTTTGTGATTTCAAGTGTACGAATCTAACGTGATGGTGTTGGACTCCAGAGGGAATTGCATCTGCTACCAGGGCCTTCAGTTGTTGGTGGTGAAGTAAAGGGAGAAATGAGGGAATCTTAGAATGACCCCTCTTCAGCAAAAGAAATGTACTTCAAAATGGGCAAAGATAGTAACAGTAAGCAAAAGAATTCCATAGCCAATGATCCTGACTGCATATCACTCACTGGCCAACAGATTGTATCAGATTCTATACCTGAGAGTGTCCAAATGAGCAGTATCAACTACTTTGAAAGGACTGGCTTTGTTTTCATAGCATACAACATATTACTGGTTAAAAGATTTGTACTTGTATGGACGTATTTCTATTTCTTGTCCTGTATTTGCTTCTCTCTTGAAGTATATACAGTGACGTGCATTTTCTTACTAATGGATGGTTATGCCTTAATTGGAAGTAATACAACAATTTTGCAAATGCAAACTATACTATTTCAGCCATTTCCCCTCTTTTAAATAGTCCATGATAACTGCATTGGAAGAGTTTTGATTTTCTGTTTTCGGCTTTAGTGGGCCAATATGCTTTGTGGCATCAGTTTATTAAAAAAGAAGTGTTAGGAAAGGGAATTGTATCAGTTTGACACTCACTAAGCTAACCACCTAACTTCTGCAGGTCAGAAAGGATTTTCTAATTGTTTCTTTGAAGTATCATTGCTTTCCTACTTTGTGTAAAATTAAAACTTTTTTGGTGGGTATCAGACTAAATTAATTGGCATTGCTAACTAGGTTAGTCCAACATTTTTAACTAATTATTTACAGCATGGCTTTAAACCTAGAATTACCGGAATCAAAACTATAGATCGGGGTGGCTAAACTTACTAACCCTCCGAGCCGCCTACGACAATCTTCAGAAGTTCGAGAGCCAGGGTGCACCTGCCGGGGCTTGAGGCTTCAGCCCTGCGGGAGGCACATGATGGGATCATGGCGGCAGCCCTGCTCCTGCTAAAGCCCCGAGCCCCGGCAGGTATTTCCCGTGGGGCTGAAGCCCTAAGACTCCTCCCTCCCCACTGAGCAGACGCCCCTACCCCACCACCCCACTGCAAGGTAAAGGTCCTGAGCTTCTCTACTCCCCCAAGTCTGGTAGGTGGAGATTGGGTGTGGGGCAGGCCAGGGGCTCTGTGAGCAGCACTTTAATGGTAAAAGAGCCACATGTGGCTTGCGAGCCACAGTTTGGCCACCCCAGCTATAGAGAATCTGAAAACATTATATGCTTTAGATGAAAAGAGATGTTAAGTGCAGATCCCACTTTTAGGTCTGAATGATGGGGAAGGCATATTGTTTAAATAAAAGACCTTCCAACTTAGACTTCTGCTACCGGACATCCCTAGCAAGTGTGAACTGATAGTTCAGTGTTCGTTTCATAACAGTGCTTAATTGCATTAATATTTTAAAACTAAGATACAGTAAAGGAATATTTAATTTTTTCAGGCAAGCACTTTTTCTCTGTTCTTCTATGTATGTGTATATGTATCAATACCACTGCATAAAACATTGTAATCCACATTTTCAAGTAATATCAGATGGAATTTACTGCTTTCTTTTTCTTCATAGTCAATAAAAGTATTTTATGGAAAGTGGTCATTGTCTCTTTAAATATAAATGTTTTCGTAGATGTTGGGTAACAGTCTCACTGTACCTTCAATTACAGTTTAACAAGAAACCAGAATATATCAGAAATCTGTTAAGCAAAATACAAATATAAGTGAGCAAGCGATAAGTAGATGATGTAGTAAACAAAACCTTTTTCTGCCACCGTTTCAAAAATCCTAGCTAGAAGATATTAGAACTATGCTGAAGAGTTTCATTATACAAGTAGAAATATACATTTCTCTCCCGTTTGTGGTGGACTGACAAAATGAAACGGATGACTTCTAAACTACAATTGCTTCATGAAAAACTTCCACATCCATTTTCTTGCATTTAATTGGGATTTAAAAATTGAGGGAAAATGGGGATATGTCCATTAGATATATTCATCAAAATACTATAGAATCTGAAGTATTATCAGCTGGCAGTTCCAGATTATTCCAGTAGAAATTTACTGTCTTTCACTGTATCTTCCATAAATTTAGTCTCAATGACTCTCGCACACAAATTAGCACTTTTCCTCTGTAGATCTCAAAGCAGTTTTCCAAGTAGTGTAAGTACAATCATCCCTATTTTACATATGAGAAAAGCACAAAGAAGATACGACTTATCTAAGGTCACACACTGAGTTAGTGGCTGAGCTGGAATAGAGCCTAGGTCTCCCGACTCCTACACCCTATCTGCTGGACTATGCTGTCACATAACATGCTTCCTTTCCATTACATTTTAGTTCACCAGGTACACAAATCTAAAGGAGGAAAACATCATGAATTAATAATGACATGTCGGAACACTTTTTGTGTTCAGTGGAAACACTTGCATTTTTTCTGTATGATTGTTCACTTTTTTTGATGACTTATTCATGGATTTTTTTTTTGTTCTTTTTTTTTTTTTTTTTGGAAAGAGAGACATCAGCTGGATCACTTAGTCCATCCTGCTGCAGTGTGGCAGGATTGATTTAATTATCGTTGAATCATCCAAGATTGGTGACAAATTTGACCTTGAATCTGTAGTGACGGTGATTACACAATATTTTTAAAATTATTTTAGTTACAAAGGGCCCTACTCATGGACCAGGATCCCAGTGTGCTGGATGCTTATTTTATTATTATTTTTGAATTTATAAACATACGTTTTTTGCTGCAACATAACCCCATTACTTTTTTTTTTTGGTCCTCCTTAATTGATGGGGGAAAAATTGCTCCTTGGCTTTATCATATCACCCCTTTTACATACTTACGATACTATGTCTCCCTTCAGGTTTTTTACATTTTACTGTGGACTGAATGTAGTTACTTTCTTCAAAAGTCTCACTTCAGTTGTTGTTCTGTGTACTCTATCCAATTTGTGGTTTTTCTTAAAATCTAGTGTCTAAAGTTGACACAGTGCTCATGCTGAGTTCTGAGTGGAACTGAAATGACTCTTCTGATTTTTTTTTCTATATACATACTAACTCCCACAATACAATCGTATGTAGCAATTGCCTTTATTTTATTTTTGCAACTATGTTGTATTGACTTCATTAGAATATTCCCCACAAATTCTTCTCTGTGCCCCTACTGCTTGACCTCAGTTTTCTCCTACCCTATATGTAATTTTGTTCTTGCCCCATTAAACTGGCTTCATTTTGATTTCTTTTGTAATATAGTATTTTTTAACTCTCCTGTCTTTTGTATTGTCTGTAAATATTAATGTATTCACACATCCATCTGCCACGTTGATAATGAAAACAGCAAATAGTAATGGAACCAGAATGGACATCAGTGGAACTCCACTCCGAACCTTCTCCAAACCTGACACTGAAACTCCTGCTATCAAAGGATGAATAATTGCTGATTGATACAGTTTTTATCCACTTCTACATCTCTGATTCAAAGTTCTATAGTTTTCCTAGGAGAATGTGACATGAAATCCTGTCAAATACCTTATTAATTTAAAGTAGATTCATTTTAATGAAAAAACAATGTATTCTGTCCCCGTAGAAAACACGGCATAAATGTTGGCATATCGATTTGATCAATTACAATGGTAAATATTTTTTTCTGAAAATGTGGAAGAATACAGATAATTTCTCTGCTAAATCTTTCCACTTATAGTGCACTGAAATACCTGAATATCAGACTTCTAAAAAGATAAATCTTTACAATAGTTGGAATAATAACATTAGGTATATCTTTATGTAGAAGTAGACTCTTTCATCTCAGCAGATATATTAAAGACAGTGGAGGAAGATGGCACAAATATTCATCATAGAAAAAGAAACTATTCCATTCAGCAAGTATATTTTAACCTACTGTGTCAGTGCATACTTTAAAACCGAGAACAAAACTCTAGTGGCAGTTTTGAATTATCTAATGTGCTACAAGTGAGAGTTTAATTTGAAAGTAAGAGTAACCTATCTTGTGGTTTATACAAATTTTAAAAAATGTGTTGTAAAAGATGTATGTAAAGAGTAGAAAGGCAAGCATATGGGGAAATGAGCATTTAGCATATCTTGTATTTCTGTGGCCACAGTTTAACAAAATCAGCAGCTGGGCTTCAAACATGTAGTGGGATAAACACCTTTTTATATATAATAACTATAACTAATTCATCATTAAAATATACCTACTAAATTCATTTTAAATTACATTAGTTTATAGCACTTTTAAAATGCCTTACCACATGAAAACCAGTTGTTAGGGATTAGTTTGAGAATGGGGTCAACGTTTTCAAAATTGGTTTCTCAAATTAGACACTTAAAGCAATATTTGGACATCTACATAGAAGTTGTCTGATCTTTAGAAGTGCTGGTCACTCGCAAATCCCTTTGAATTCAACCGTTACTGTAAGTGCGTAGCACCTTTCAAAATCAGACCACTTCTGGATACAAGAGTAACTTTTTGGCCTGGGTTTATGAAAATTGATGTAAATGAGATGCTAGCATAGTTCTGATTACAAATTTTTAAAAAATTCCTATTTTGCTGAAATTTGGAATATATAATAATTGAAAGGCAAGGGTTATGTACAATTTGATATGAACTATTGTTAAGTTACAATATCAAAGATAATCATGAATTAGGAGTAGTATCAAGCTGTAGACAGCTCTGATTTATTGAGGTAAATATTTAAAATACATGTTATGAAGTTTTTGAATGCTATTAGTTTTTTGACTAGAGCTGGTTGAAATATTTGTTTCAAATATTTTGTTACAATTTTGACCCCCTTTTAGTTAATCACTAGTTTGCAAACAGATCTTAATTTCTGCTTCACCAAGTAGTTATACTGGATATTTTCCATCCTATGGGTGTTGTATTTTTTTTTTTGAGTAAATTATTCAGTGTTTTTAATTTGTGTGGTGACTGGTCACTTAAGTCACAAGGCATTGTCTCTAGTCCTGTTTAGATAACTGAAACTTTAAAGAGAAAAAGAGAGCAAACTTCTAATGAGGATTTTTGGACAACTAAAAGTTGGTGAAAGTTTCAGGATTTGTCAACATTTACATGACTATATAATGGTCATCCGAATACTTGCAAATAAGAAATTGACCCCTCAATTCATAGTGAACCAAACTCAACATTTATATCCACAAATATTCACAAATCAGGGGTATTTTCCTATTTCACTAGCTCTACTTTTGAATGATGCAGTTATAAGAGATAGTAAGAGAGAGAGAATCCTTAACCAAGCAAATCTCTGAATTTATCTAATAAATTTTATAATTAATTTTAAATGGGACTAAAATGGTCTTTTGCTACATTCCTGATGCCCAGACTAATCAGAACTGCTGCTGCTTAAAGTCAGCTGTTGAGTGCAAGATAGGTTGTTTTTGGACAGAGCAAAGATTTCTAAGATCTTTTCCCAAGAGAATGCTGTACGTTTAGTTTCTAACCTACCTGATCCTATCCCACCTCAATACCCATGTGATCTTTTTTTCTACTAGAAAATTCAGATTATCTGCAAGTCCCAGTGTCTTCCAGTGCAGCTTGTCTCTCCTTTCCTATGACTGATTTAAGTTTATTTTAAGTTTGTCATTTAAAATAAATTTATGGAAGAAGGGGAAGAAAACATAGTGTTTGTGAAACCCTAAACTTATGTCTTGAGTAATATTCCTATGACACTGAATTCACAAATGGAGCGCAGTATTTATTACAAAAATCAAAATAAAGGAATGTTTATAATAATATAATGGGTCAAATACCATCCCCGGTTTAAAAAAATAATCTAAATGTGGGACTTTAACTCTCCACATTTTACCAGCGATTGGGTTGATGTAGCTTATGCAAGCTGGTATTGTGCCAGGAGCCATGCTCTCAAAAAACAAGAGGGGTTACATACCATACAAGCAGCAATACTTGAGAAAACTGGGTGAGTTCACAAATCAAGGCATGTAGGTTTATGTCTGAATTCTATAAAACTTTCATTTAAATTCTATTAGAAGAGAACACTCTGTTTTTCAATACACTTAACCCTATGCTGAGACCCACTTCCAGTAGCTAACCAGTTCTTTTAAGCAATCACTGTAGAGTAGCCCCAAGATTTTCATTACAATTTTTTTTATAAAAACCACTTTTAGTGCGCAACCTTTGCAGGTTGCTTGGGTATTCACTTAAAACAGATTCACTGTACATTTATCAGTTGCCATCAGAATTATTCAGAGTTTTTAGATTAGTGCTATTTCCCCCACAGTTGACAGTTACTCATGATAAGATTTTAAATTCTCTTGCTTTAATTTGTAAATCTTAGCAGTGATGTCCTTTGAGGAATGCCGGCCTTCATACAGTTACAATAAGCACAAGAGCCTCAGTTGTTGCTGAAGGATGAATGTTTAACAAAGTGGGTTGTTAATTTGAAGCCTAGGAATATCACACAGGATAATTTTGAAAATACTGAAAGCAAAATATAATTTTTTCCATGTGTGGGTGTGATGTGGACAACAGTATCAGTTAACTGAAATATGCAACATCCACCTCAGTAGAAGACTTAAAGGAGACTCTCATCAGCCCAAGAAAAAGAGGCAAGAGTTTGAAGAAAACTGTTCCCCGCTACATTTGAAGAACAAAATTAGAAATTTAAAACTGTAGTACCATCATAAAAAGCTGTTTTAAATATACTAAATTACATTAGTCCTCACAATGTGCTATTATACATGCTCACAAGTGTTCTAGAAAGACTTTAAATATAATCACAGAGCTTTCTAGATTTTTACGCCATTATGTTACTTAAGGAAATACTTTTCAGTTTTACAGTATACAAACAAAAATCTGAATGCTTGTATAGATTACATTTATAACCAGAGGCATGTTAATGGGTTTTTTCATTGCCCTCTATCCTGTGTTCACTTGATTAACCTCCCCAAGTATCAATTGAAGTTGCGTGCATAGGGAGGGGAGAATAGAATTAAATAAGATAGTGTGAAGCAGAAGGAAAAAAAGTCTTTATCATAAAATCTTCCTGTCAATTTAGCATGTGCTTTCCTAATGACCTGATCCTGAGGGCCTTTACTTAGGTGAGTAGTCCTATTAATTTAATGAGACTACTTGCCGATGTAAGAGCTGGAGCACCGTGCCCTAAATGGTTAACATTAAATTACGGAAGGGTTGTACATCACACTGTCCTCTGTTCTGCCAGACCCATACTCCTGTTTGTCCATTTATCTCACAAGCATCTTAAAGCTTTCTTCCATGTCACCCCATCTTGGAATGCCCTCTCCAAACTGATCCATATTGCCACTTATCCTCTCCTCGAGATCTGTTTTTACTATGAAGACTACAGGAAATTGCCCACAGGTAATGCTACAAAGAAGCCCTTTGGAGTTTACTAATATTTATATATATTTATTAAAGTTACTTGGAATCAAATTGTGCAATAGCTAATTTATGTACACACACGATTTTCTGATACTCTTGTCCTGCCTCTCTTATCCCCTTTTTAGTGTGTTCTGCATTCATTTGTGTCTCTTAAATTAAATTGTAAACCCTTTGAGACAATGACTTTGTCTTGCGACGTGTTTGTACCAACGCCAGCACAATGGAATCCCAGTCCCAGTAGGGACTGTCATAATACAGCTAAAACGATGATAATCCAGACATTCATGACTGAAACACATATGTACAATGTATAGGCTCCAGATTATCCATATCTACCCTCTGTCTGAAAGCCTTTAATAAACTGTGAATTTATGTTCCTGTCTAATTGTGTTCTAATTATTTAAACATATCTGGAGTTGGCTCAGTCATTCAGATAATCGGTGTCTTATTGTATAATGGCCAAAAGGCTGTTCCACAGTACAGATCATATTTTTGGTAGAATTTTCAAATCAGTTTTTAAAATATTTTCTTTTATACCTCCATGAATACCAAACTTCGTCTCTACTTTATCCTTAACTTGCTTGGTAGGGCTTGGTATAATATGCTAGTGAGCCTCCAGCTTCCTTGCTTTTATTACGCTTCTATTTTAAAAAAAATAGCTTCATCCTTAAAATGAGCTGAAATTATCAAAAAATTTTCAACCAGGAAATGATTTTAGTACTGTTACTATTTACTTATTAAACACATCTCAACTAAGTTTTTGAAGCTAATCTAATACCAGTACTCTGTTAACAAGAATAAACAGCTTTAAGTGTATGATTATCATTTAGAGTAAAAAAATGTGGACGTATCTTAATATTTATATAGTCCCTCTTTCTCTTTGATAATTTACTATGCTAGTTATATGAGCCTTTTTATTAAGCATTTTCCTTTGAAGCTAAACACAATTTTGACCTCTTTTAAAAAAATGTGCTGTTAAAGACAAAGTTGCCATATTCTCAATGTACTATAGAATACAGTTGGAAATATTCAAATGACATGAGACTAATGTTTTAATAATTCTTTGCATTTTTTATTGTTACTTAGGTGTTCTGAATGCATGTATTGTTGTAGCAGGCTTTTCCCATTTTATCTCCATTAGTTACAGTATATTTACTGATAAATAATTTGATTTTTTTTTATCAAAAGCATGTTAGCTTTGAGAAGTGAACAAGTGAAAAAAGAATATTTAATGAAGTATGTTTCCAATACAGAGATCTGATCTGATTTTTTATATTAATAAGGACGTCACTATTTTAGTACCGCCACCTATTGCTAGTTTGTTCAGTTAAAAGTATTTTACAAGAAAAGCATCAGAGAACATATTTTTAACTGAAATATCCTATAGTGTAATTCCTTTAAAAAAAAAAAAAAAAAAAGACTAGTGAAAAATCTGACAATTACATATAGTGCAATTCAAACAGAAGATGCACACTATCTGTATTGATCTTATGTATTTTCTCTGTTGTGTGCTTTCATTGCTGTTGTAGATCAATCGGTTACAGCTTTAAGGATAAATAACTGACTTATAACAAAGTCTTTTTTTGTCTTCCAGGTCTTGAATCATCACGTCCAAATTTAATTCTTGGATTAGTGATTTGTCAAAAAGGTAAACGTCCTGCAACTGTTCTGGATTCGGACAAGATGGAAGAAAAACGAAGCAGAATTCAAATACAGGAAGAAACTGAAGTATCAGTGTACCCTAAAGGCCCTAATGCTTCCCAGCAAGAAAAGAAACCTTCAAAATACACACATTATTCTGGAGAAACAGCTGTAAGTACAACGCCACCTGTATCTCCTCCACCACCACCACCGCTTCCCATTCAAGAACCATCTACAATAACACCATCAGTGTTAAAAATACTGTCATCGATTAAAACAGGAACCACAGCAACCATGACACTGCCAGTTCCAACTTCAGCAACAGCAACAGTCACTGGCACAACAAATTCATCTTCTACAACTTCGTGTTCTTCAAAAACAGCAACACCTCTTGAGCACATCCTGCAGACTCTTTTTGGAAAAAAGAAAGCTTTTGAGTCTGTTACTAAGGACTCTGAAACTGTTCAGTCTTTAAACCAGGAAGCTCAAGTTACAATAGATGGAGTGTCAGCTGCTCCTTTATTAGATCCAATTGTACAGCAGTTTGGGCAGATGTCCAAAGATAAAGTTATAGAAGAGGAGGAAGATGATAGACCATATGATCCTGAAGAAGAGTATGAGCCAGAGAGAGCTTTTGAAATACAGACTGGTGAAAGTGAAAAACAGTATGATCTTGAAAAGCCTTGTGAAACATCTGAACTAGAGGATGAGGCCTATGATCCAGAAGATGAAACTATCTTAGAAGAAGCAAAAGTTACGGTTGATGATTTACCTAATAAAATGTATGCAGATGTGAAAAGCAACGCTGTGGAAACATCCGCCCCATATGTGCCTGATCTGTCTGCTCCCTCATCCTTGGTAGAACAGCAAAAAATGTTGGAAGAATTAAACAAACAAATAGAGGAACAGAAAAGACAACTGGAAGAACAAGAAGAAGCCCTCAGACAACAAAGAGCAGCTGTTGGCGTTTCAATGGCTCACTTTTCAGTGTCTGATGCTTTAATGTCACCGCCACCAAAGTCATCCATAACAAAGACTGACTTATTCCAGCAGGAACAAATTACAGAAAAATCTGATTTACCTTCATCCTCAAATCACCAAGCACAAGTGCTAAACCAGGGCTCTGATCTGAGGCAAAGTAGAGATCCTCGACAGGCTAGAAGAATGGTAACAGAGAATAATGATAGTGCTGATTCTCGGATAAAGCCACAAATAATACACAATGAGACGCCTACAAAAGAAGTTATTCCAGCCAGTTATCCAGGTTCATTACAGACTTCACTTGACAAGGAAGATAAAACAATTTCTGCTACCTCGGCTGGGTATAGTGAGGAGAAGTGGGTTCCAGGTGAAAAAGTGGCTACACTATCTGAACAAGATGCACCTAATGTCAAGTTTGAAAACACTGCTAAACTTCATCTGGAAAGTGTGAATCAAACAGCTTCTGGAGAAACTTCCACATCCAAGCCTTTACGTAAAGTACTGCTTCCAACACCTCCCAGTACATCTTTTCAGCCCAATTTCCCTACACCAAATGATGGTCAGTCTTTGCAAGATTTGCATAAAGTACCTTGGTCAAATGAGTCACAGGATGCTAATTCTCCATCAGTAGGAAGAGATTCTTTTTCAAATCCTATCTTTACACCTCAGGAAAAGATAGCCGGTCACTTTGAACCAGAAAGAAATCTCTCTTCAGTACAGTATGAAGATCAAAGAAATTCTCAGTCCCGTCAGTTTGCAGAACAAACTGAATCTCCAGCTGTTCAAAGTGAGGGAGAAAAAGGACCTCTCCTTCAACACTTAGAAGAAAACCGAGGTGGGCCTCCATTTCCTTTGTCTGGGCAAAAAGGAGGGCTTCCACCACTGATGTATGGTGCATCTGGGGGACCTCATGGACCCAATTTTCTTGGGCAGAGAGGACCAGCACCACAGTTTTCAGAAGAGCATGGTTCTCCAAATAATGATGGAGAGAGAGGACCTCCACCTGGCAGATTTGGAGGACAAAAAGGACCTATTCCTTCATTATTTTCTACACAACATGGACCACCTCCTCTTTTTGGTGATAATAGGGGCCCTTCACCTTCCTATCTTGGTGTTCCAAGAGGAATGTCGCCATCTCAGTTTGAAGATCGTAGGGAACCTCACATGGAACAAAGAGACTTCCCAGATTCCCAATATAATGAAATGATTAGGCCTCCTGGACAATTTGAAGGACCAGAACCACCCCAGTTTATGGGAAATAGGGGGCCTTCACCTTTTCATTTTGGAGGTCAAAGAAGACCACCACCATCTCAGTTTAAAGGACAGAGAGGAGGCCCTCCACCACCTCAGTTTGGAGGGCCAAGATGTCCTCCACCTTGTCATTTTGGAGGATCAAGAGGCCCTCATCCAAATCAATTTGAAGGGCAAAGAGGTCCAGCTCCAAGTCACATACCAGGGCCCAGGGGACTTTTGCCACCGCCTTTTGAAGAACGGAGAGGGAGTCCACCACCCAGATTTGCAAACCAGAGGGGGCCAGCACCACCTCATTTTGGAGGACCAAGAGGAACTACACCTGCATTATTTCCAGAACAAAATGAACCTCCCCCTTCTAGATTTCATTTTCAAGGGCAACCTCCACAAGGTATGAAACCAAGCCCTAGACCACTCCTGGAACTTCCAAGTCATCCACCACCACACAGGAAGGAGATGTGGGATGAAGCAGGGCCATCTACCTCTCTTCCTAATCTTTCAGGGCAAGGACCTGAGTCAGAAGCACAATGGCCGGTGTCCGATTTCCGAGAGGGCAAAAATATTGAATTTAGAGGTCAGACTTTTGAAGGGAGGCAGAGGGAGAGGTATGAAGGAGGAAATAAAGAAAAGGTTCTAGATCAACCAGAAGGTCAGCAGTCAGAGAATCGACAAGGCAGAGGGTTTGAAGAAAGACGAAGGGATCGGGAACATGGCAGACCTTGGGAAAGAGATCATGGCAGAAACTGGAATAGAGACAGGGAAAGGGACTGGGAGAGACACAGAGACAAAGACTGGGATAAAAACAGAGAGAGAAACCAAAACAAAGATAGGGAGAAAGATTTGGAGCGGGCAAAAGAATGGGAAAGAACCAGAGACCGAGAGAGAGCCAGAACCAGAGAGAGAGATGCCCACAGAAGACGTGATAGGGACAGATCAAGAAGCAGGGACAGGGATCGTGACCGAGATCGAAGCAGGGAGAAAGAAAGAGACCGAGAGAGGGACAGAGACCGGGACAGGGACAGAGGAAAAGATCGTAAAGCCCGAAGTAAAAGTAAGGAAAGTGGTAAAGATTTGAAGCCCGAACCACAGCAGGAAACTCAAAATCCAGCAGAAACAGAAGTTGCTTCATCTTCCACTAATCAGACATAGAAACAATTCATAATTAATTGTACCCAATAAATAATGATTAATTTTTCAAAAAAAAGCAAGAACTCACTTGAGATCTCCTGTATATACTGTATATTCTCATCTTTACAAGAATGCCCTTGTAAAGCAAACCTTACAAAATGTGTTGACAAAACAGTTTTTTAACAACTGGGAATGAGAATATTCAAACAGATAAGAAGCAAGAACATACTGGACTTTAACTTGCCGAATTTTGTGCATAATGTTTTTCTTACAAAAATTCACAGCGTTAAGAGTTATGAGATTTTCTTTTTTTTCTACTTACACCTTTATCTTAAAATTTCCATTTACAATGAATACAGAAATGGAAAAAGTCTACAAAGAGCATATTGCTTTTTAAGATTACAAAGTTATGTTTTCCAGTAACTTGAATTGTAATTTTATAAGAAAATCTAATCAAGACCTTAGGAGCCATATCTTTACATCTCATTTATGTAGTATTTCGGTGTAAAAAGTTGTTTCTACAGCACATGCTTTACAAGAGGAGTCTGATATTGTTGTCTTGTGATCTTACAATGGATGGGTTGTATGTATTTAAGAAATGGCTGCAAAAGAACAGTGTTATTACTTATTTGTAACTGACAGAGTATTTGAATATGAAATAAGTTTAAAAGTGCACTATCTTCCTTTTTATATAAAGGTATTTTGAGTTATGGAATCCAGTTGCTGAGAGTTCAACCAAGAAACACAGGCTTCTACATAAATAACTTTTTTTTTTCATGAGGCTGCAAGGTTTTAAATGTTGCATTTTTACAAAAATATAATTAAAGAAAATATAACACCTCTGTATCCAGTGGAACTCTGAAATTTTAAAAATAACATACATTGGCAAATAATTAAAATTTATAAATGAATAAACTGGTAAACCAAAGGACTGGAAAATAAACTGGTTAAATATACTACTAAAGCTATTTTTTTGGTTATGCTGATTCTTGCAAAGCATTTTGTTTGCAGAATGTTTCTGTTTAGAGGTTTAAGGATTTTCTCCACTTTTTCTGTAATTTATTGACAAGAAGTATTTTGCTCCCAAACTAAAATGTCAGTGCTTTTTGGCAATCCATAATAATGCTGATGGTGTATTTAAATGTTGGCCATTGAAAATAAACATTTGCATAAAGCTTGAAATGGAAAAGGTGATAACTAGTTTAATGCGGTAGCTTGAGGGAAAGTGTTTCACTGTGCAATACAGCATACTGCTACTTTTTATGTATTCTTCAAGTATATAATTCTGAAGTGTGAAACAGAAAACCCTGCTAATTTATTTGAACCTGTAAATTTACAGTTGGGTAAATATTTTGATATTTTTATAAAATAGTTTTGCAAATGTAAAATTAGATTCCTACTAACATTTGCATCTTGAAGTCTACATTATAAGTAGCACAATTCCATATACATCACTACAGATTTTACACTTTATATTGGTGCATCTTTGAACTCCTTAAATATCAAGGACTCGGCTGATTTAAATGATGGGCTGTATTCGAAACTGGTAGTCAAAATGATAAAATGCAGAAAGAGGTGGTATTAAATGCAAACATCTACTATGATGTAAGATTTCTTTTTCTTTTTCTTTTTACTGGGATGTTTCTAATTTAAAGACGTACATAAGAGTATGCAAAAATCAAGTGTTTGTTTAGGTTTACTTGATAGAAATTTCTGTAAATTGTATTTTATATTGCAAAATATATCACTGTACATTAAAATGTGGGACTTCACAGGTTTTTGTTACTATAAGTAGAATAAACATCTACAGAGATTTGTCGTCTTTTTCTTAAATCCATGTACATATTTTCATTATATCATTACTACCTTTTAACAAGACAAACAGTATTACAATTTGAGAGGCTTCAGAGAAGAAGAGTGGCATAAGAAACAGTTACTGAGCACTGGTGGATGTTTTGCCAATATGATTGATCAGTTTCTCTAGCATTCTGAACAAGGATGGTGCTTTCAAAACACTTTATTTAACAACTGACATTAACTGTAACGGTTCTGAAAGGCAAGTGATATCTTTGTTGGGCTTGTTTATGATTTTTTTTAAATTAGCCATTCAAAAACATTTTCTGTATGTTCCAGATTTTTTATTTGAATTATGAGGTTGTCTTTTGCAGTGCATACATCAGCAGAACAAATGAGAAATTTCTTTGATGAACAGCTCAGCTGCTCTCAGCCTTTGCAGAGGTGGAAGGGGGAAAATTCATCCCATTCATGAAGAACAAGGCCTTCTGTGATTTGGAAGCAGGGGCAGTGACTCTACAAGGGACATCTGTGCTTCCCAGGTGCTAGGATGGTGATCTCCATAGCAATATCAAATAGGCTGCTGCAAATGTTCATGCTGGGATTTGGTCAAGCTAGGGTCTAGTAGGTCTGTAGGTCCATAGAGCCAATAGCTAGGAAACAGTATCTGTGCCATTGACAAAATTGGTGGTGGTTCCCTTTCATAAGCATGGTGTTGTTCACTCTGCTGGTGAGCCAGACTTGAATCTCTGCTGCAAGATATGCTGTCTGGATTTCAAAATCTGGGCCTGAAAGAATGACAATATTTAGCCTAATTCAGATAAACTCTAAAAACAAGACTGAGTTTTTATCATATAACTGTAGGACTGGAAGGGACCTCAATAGGTACTGGACTGAGGCAGAAAAGTATTACCTAGACCAGAGGTTCTCAAACTCTGGTCCATGGACCACCTGTAGTCCGCAAGCTCCATTCACAAAAAGAACAGGAGGACTTGTGGCACCTTAGAGACTAACAAATTTATTAGAGCATAAGCTTTCGTGAGCCACAGCTCACTTCATCGGATGCTCTGAAAGCTCTATTCAGGTGCTCCATGGATGGTTCCCTCTAAGGTGCATTCCAGGCCCCCTGCACAGGAGAATGAAGGGCCACCCACCGAATTAGTGGAACCTCACAGGCCTGGCTCCGCTAATGAGGTGCTGGACCCTGGAGAAGGCACACATGGAAAGGGAGGCGATGGCCTTGGAGGGAATAGGGGGCAGGTGGGAGGCTGCAATGGGGGGAGAATTGGGGGTGGGAGGAATTTGGGATGTGCAGGGCCGCAGGGGGTTAGAGAAAGGTGACCTTCCCCAGCTCCAGGGCTGCGGCTGCTGGGGAGAGACGGCCCTCCTTCCCAGCTTCAGCTCTGGGGTGGGGGCGAGAACCCCCCCTCACACCCTTCCCAGCCCCACTTCTAGGGGCTAAGGCCGTGGGAAAGGGAGAGACCCCCCCCCCAGCCCCAGGGCTGCTGCGGCTGGGGGGGAGGGCGAGCACATCCATCGCATTCCAAAGGGGAAGCTACTGATATTAAAATGAGTTGTCTGCTTTTAGTTGCAGAACAAAAAAAGTTTGCTTTCTGTATGGCGCTGAAGGGCGGGAGCGGAGGGGGCCGCTGGGGGCGTGTGGGTGTCTCTGAGGGCACAGGGCCGGCCTGCCACCCAGGCACGTGCCTAGGGCCCCCGGCCTTCTCAGGGGGCGCGAGACTTCGAAGCGGGTTTACGGAAAACACAGAGGGCAGCGGTAGGTGGGGGCAGGGGTGAAGGCGCGGCGCCCAGGGGCGCGTACGGTGTAAAGCCGGCCCTGCGAAGGGAGAGGGTCCTGACGGGGGAGGGGAGACGGCTCGGGGCGCTGAGGTGGGTGTTCCTGACGTGACTGGGGGAAGCTGATCGGGCGCTGTTTAGCGGTTCTGGGGGCGGGGGAACGGTGTGCGGGGCCTGCCTGAGGAAACGTGTGTGTGTACTGGGGGAGGTGCGGCGTTGCGGGTACAGCGGAAGCGAAGCAGCTTGGCCGGCGGCGAAGGCAGGCGGCACACGGCAGCCCGCTGGCGCATGCGCAGCGGCCCTCTTTGCCCCCGCGCTAGCGCGCGCACGTCGGGGCGGACACGTGACCACGAATCGGCGGGAATCGCGCCCTGCCGCGCCTGCAGTTGCGGCGCGAGGCGAGGACACAGCGGGTGGCGTGCGGGCGCGAGTCTCCCTTGGCCACTGGGGGGAGGGGCGGGGAGAGGAAGGCTCGCGGCGGTTAAAAAGCGGCGGCGCACGCGCACGGGTAGGCCGTCCACCCCCCCCCCCCCGGCGGAACTGTACTTCGCAGACTCCCACCCCATCCCCCCATCTCCTGCCTGTTGCTAGGCAGACTTCGCACCTGGCCGATCCCTGTGGGGCAGGCCTTTGGGGGGGGGGCTACAATTGCTCCTCACTGAGCACTAGAAAGGGGGCAAGCTGCACTAGGGCCGAGTTTACCCCCTCCCCCCGCCCTATTTTGGGGTGTTAGTGGGATGGGCTGAATTTACGCCTCCCCCCTGCTTGGTGTTATTGTTTTTTGGAGGTGCTGACCCCTCTCCCCCCTCCATTTTTTGTGGGCGGTGGGCTCCATTATCATCGGGGCTGGGCCCCTTCCCACTCTTACTTGACAGCATCATTGGATGGGTAGTGCCTTCTCTGGGGACATTATTGGGGGCCCTAGCCTCCATTCTGAGGGGGCCGGTGTTGGGAGATTACACCCTGTTTTGGAGGTGGTGTTTCTGGCGTGTTATTCCCTCTCTTTTTGGAGGGGACCATACTGGGGGTGGGGCGGTACACTCCTCTGTGGGGGATCGCCAGGTGGGGATGTGATGCCCCCTCTTTGGAAGCAATATTATTGACTGGAGTAGGGGTTGTACTCTCTATCTTGGGTTGGATGTCTCATTTTTTTTTACAGGGTGCTTGTTCATTGCTCTCTTGGCGCTGTTGTTACAGGGGAGTACTACATTTACTTTTTTTTTTTTTTTTCTTTTGAGGGAGTGGTATAACGATAGCATTTGCTGGAAGCTCACTTAGTTGTTGAAGGATTTATTAGTGATTGATTCAGTTTCTAGTTTGAAGTCATGTCAGGATCAACTCCAAAACAGATCTCCAGTCCGCAGACAGTTGCTCGTGTTTCGGATCCTGCTCCTGCTGGACCTGAAGGCCCAACTGACAGCTCCTTTGGTGAGCAAAACCTTAGCTTCACCACCACAGACCTCAACCTGGTGGAAATGACGGAAATAGAGTACACCCAGCTTCAGCACATTCTCTATTCACACATGGAGGCACAAGCAAACGAAGGCGAAATGGAGGCTAGGCTCAATTCTGCTTTCTTCTCAGCTAGTAATCCTGCAGATCAACCTCAACAGCAGTCCTCAGTGAACACCAATCAAACTGGCTATTCATCGTACTCTGGGAACCAGTCAGTTTACCCAGTTATCTGTCAGGCAGGTCTGTCTTCTGACAGCAATTTAATGGGTTCAAACCAATGTCTGGGGCACATTGACTTTCAAGAGCTCAGAATGATGCTGCTTAGTGAATCTAATCTCACTTCTAATGAAGTAGATAAAACACCTAATAGTAACTCTGTAGAAGTCACAGGGCACAGTTTAGTAAGAGTTAAACATGGTGAAAATTTTGGTGGGACAAATAAAGAAACTGTACTTGTTGAAAATTCAGCACCAGCTCCTGAGCCTAGATCTAAATCTGCAGTTCGTGTTCGTTTGGAAGACAGATTCAACAGCATCCAGACAGAAAATCCCCGATGTCAAGAGCCCCAAGAATCTGAAGTGACTCTTAACAAGTGTGTTGTCATTAACTTCAGTTTAAAGTTTACTGTTAAATTATATGTTTTCATGTAGTTCATTGTTAATTTAGGCGGATTCAAATTTATGAACAGTGTTATGTTTTTAATACTCAAAATGACTAGCTGTTTGTTTTGGCACAAAATTAAGATCTTGAAGAAATGAGGGCCCAATTACCATTAACTTCAAATTGTGTTTACTTACAGTAGGTCTGAACTCGGTCAGTTATTAACACAATATAGTTGTCAGAGTAGCAGCCGTGTTAGTCTGTATTCGCAAAAAGAAAAGGAGGATTTGTGGCACCTTAGAGACTAACAAATTTATTTGAGCATAAGCTTTCGTGAGCTACAGCTCACTTAATATAGTTGTGTAAATTTATTAATTTTCAACTTTATTTTTGACATCAACATCAAATGTAAGCAAAATATATAAACCAGAGTTTTATTTAGATGTTGCATCCTTCTTACTTTGCAAAAAGTAATGCAGATTTCACACCCTATTAACAGACTAATCAGAGGACTCTAGTTAATGTTGTAATGTGGAAGGAGCTCCATGCTGGTGCAGGAGCTTGTCTACACAAATCCGCTTGCAGCAAGATCTGAACCTAAGACTTGCACACGCTGCCATTTATCTGAATATTTTTGTTACTGAGCCTGTGGTTTTTTTTATGTATACTTTTTTAGTGACAAACTTAGCTGAAGGAAGTTACTTTTATGAAGTCCAACAGTGTAATTTCACTGTACAGAATAAAATAATGTATTAAACAGATCCTTTTTGCCATTGAAGTTAGTGAGATAAATAGTTGGTCCTTAATGGCGATGTGTATTTAAAGTAAATGGACATGATTTTTTTTAGTTATTGTCACTAGAAGAGTAGATAGCTGAAAAGATTTCTACAGTTGTCATTTTCAAGTAACTGGTCTTGTTTTATTTTATTTTTTTTGTAGTTTAGTAACACTAATTCGTCAACCAGCAGAACTAATGGGTATGCCTCTTCACCAGCAGCAGAATAAATGTACTACATTAGTGAAAAATAAGACTGCTGCTGCAGCTACTGCTTTACAGTTCACATATCCGTTATTTACTATGAATGCCTGTTCTACTTCTGGAAGTGCTAACCCTTCACAAACACAGGTAGTTTTTTGTTTTCTATTATTAGTTGTAGCCTTCTCCTTTAAAACTTTAACAATAGTCTAAATTTGTAAAAATGCTGCAAGATTTAACTGAAATACAATTTAATTTTAATTGATCAAATTGGAAGTTATTTTATAGGGTTTTGTTTAAAAGCAACTTACGTAGGCATGTTCAGAGGGATTTGTAATTTATGTGTCTTTTTAATATTCTTAAAGATGAAATATAGTTCTCAGTCATTTTGATTAAGTCCTTATAGCTCTTACATGAATATGTACCCAATGGCCAGGACCAACAGTCTATTAGATTTCTTTCCATAAAGGTACTTTTGTTTAAGTCACTCAGTTCACCGCTACATCAGTTTCCTTCACAAAGCCATAGCTAGCTGCAAGTAGGTGGTTAGGAAGTAGAGTTTTCTCTTGGTTCCTTCTTTCCATTTTCTTTTGACAAAAACTCATGAAATTTCATTTTCTCAGTTACTATAAGCCAAGAATAATAACCAAAACTGGCACGCAGAAACTGCCAGAGGTACAACAATAAAACTACACAAATGGTCTGGATGGTGAAATCACGACTGTGGTACAGAAAAAAAATCACAATTGGCATTTGATTTATCAATACAACTCATGATAGGATGAGACTAATGTTAAAATACATATCAAAAGTATTATCCTCTGCTTTTCACTTAACACTCCCTAATTTCCTTTTCAGAACTCTGGCACATCATGTACTATCCTGGAAACTGCCAAACATCAAGACCTTGGATTACCTAGAGCATTCTCTTTCTGTTATCATCAGGAAATTGAATCCACTAAACAAACAGTAGGCACTAGGAATAAAGCTTTACCTGAACAAGTTTGGATTAAAGTAGGAGGTAAATGATTTAGCTTCCGCTCACTTTGCTTTCTGTGCCACTCAACCTCAAATTATATTTCTTCTGACTTACTTAGTCAGTTTGCAAGGATGAATGTGTTTTTACTGGTTCCATATATGCAATTTGAACTCTACAAATAATGTACAGAATCAGTAGGTATCTGACAGACTTTCAAAAATGATCAACATCCATGCTGGTTTCTGACTATAGTGTTTGACCCTAAGTGCTGGTGTGGCAATCCATTTTGTGAGGGAGCCAAAACTATCAGCGCCCCAGCGCATCCATGGGAATTTTGAAACCTAAATTATCATTATTTCTTCAGGTCCCTCCCTTGTAGTAAGTCTCCACCTGAGGGGCATCAGGGGGATTTCAGCAGTGAGCACAGGGCAGGCCATGGCAGCAGGGCTTCTATAAAAATGTGTTGCTATATAGTCAGTCTCATGTAGCAGTTTGAGAGCAGTTCTCTCTCTTCCTCCTGCCCCACATAGTGACAATAGTTGTGCTACTGCAACAGGGAAACAATTAGAAGGAAATATCACAAGCTGAAATTCACTGAGACCTATGACCAGTGTACAGGACTTTCCCCTTTTTGGGAGCATCTGATCCTTAATTATTAAATTGATATTGCTCATTTATTGATTGACATTTTTTCCTTTGAATAGTAGGATGAAAAAGTTGATTGCGTCAACACTAGTTTACATTTACTAGTGCAGCAGTAATTATCTTGAAAATGTGAATTTCATAGGTATAATAAAAAGTAATATATTTACAGCACTTTATATTTTCAAAGTGCTTTAGTAGAATTAATCACTTAATTTCAGATGACGGTATGAATTCATTTGAAAATAAGAAGAGTTACAATTACAGAGGTCTAACTTTTTTATATTAGTTACGGATTAGTCCATCAAAATGAAAACTTACAAAATCATAAAGTTTCAATGAAGCTTAATGTTTATTAAATAATGATAGAGTGGGAGAATGAAAAATAAAGTACTGCTTTTTTCCCTTGTTTTGCAAAGAAGAAGCTTTATGTAAACAAGCAATAAACAAAAGAAGTCGCGGCAAAATACGCCAGTTGGATGCAAATGTAGACCGCAAACCTCTTGGTGAAATTCAAAATATATGTGATAGCCAAAATACTGCATCTGCACAAGGTACTTGGCAGTCAACACAGGTAAATTCAAGTATGCAGGCACAGAGTGGAACTCAGGGAGGAATCTCTCAGCGCAGGGAGAGGCATAACCGCATGGAAAGAGACAGAAGGTAATTTCCATTGCTCTGTGAAGAGTTCCAGCAAAAAAACATTCTTAAAGCATAAATTAACTACAATATACTAATTATATAATTTTGAATGGATTATTGGACATGTTTTGCTTACTTCGTCAGCTGTGGAAAGCGGCGTTCTCATCAGGGTGGATTTGATTTAAAACACTAGTCAGGAAGACTCGATTTAATCATGGATTTCTACATAAAAGTGCATTCTTGTTGGTTGTTATAACCTTAATACATATTTTTCACAGCTCAGAGATAGATGAGACCCAAACTGGGTCTCTTTTATGGCCTGCTGCCATTATAGGTTTTCCCTTCTAGTGAGAGAAGGGTATGGTAGATCTCAAATCAATGAAGGCTACACTTAGAAAGACCTCAAGACTTCTGGAATATGCTGCTCAAACAGTTTCATTTTTGTTTCCACTGCCTGTCCCTCCCTTCTCACATTTATCTCCAGACTTCTTTTCCTTGTCCAGATCTATTCTGCCCCTAATAATCTTCTGTTCATTAAACTTTTTGAAACTTTGCACTTTTAGAGAGAGGTAAGGGATTAACTCTGTGTACACAAATTTGCAGAGGGACCATAGGGTTGAGGTCTGTTATTTCTCACCTCTGTACAGGTGAAAGTAACTTAAAGGACTTACCAGTACACAGGAGTCCTGAGCAGTGGGGCAGGGTCTCAACCAGAAGAGGCGGGGCCTTTAAATCCCTGGGCCCTTTAAATCGCGGCCGGAGCTACCAGCTGCAGAGGCGGCTAGGAGCCCCGGGGCTCCGATGTCAATTTAAAGGCCCCAGGGCTCTGGCCACTGCTACCGCAGCGGAGCCCCAAGCCCTTTAAATTGCCTCCAGAGCCCCACTGCCGGAGCCTTGGGGTAGTGGCAGCAGCCCAGGGCTCTGGAGGTGATTTAAAGGGCCCGGGGCTCTGGCTGCTGCTGGGAGCCCCAGGCTCTTTAAATCGCTGGCTTGGGGAAGCTGGTATGGCAGTATACTGGCTCTTGCCAGTGTACCGTACTGGACTGTACCGGCTTACTTTCACCTCTGACTCTATATATTTATTTATTTATTTATTTAAAAAACATTTTTGCAGGAGACACAAATCCACAGTTTGAGAACTGCAAAAGTAAGCATCTCTGATGGTATTTTTCTAGATTTAGCACTGAGTTCCATTGGGTCGATAGAAAGATTAACCTAAATAATCTATACAGAATTCCCTGGAACTCCATAAAATTGGGTCCCTAAAACTCATTTACAAAACTTTTTGTAAACATTACATGAATATATTGTCTCATACTATAGAATTAGAATGTATAATCCCTATTCCATGATGAGATATCTTTGAGCTGTAATGTATCTTAATTAAAACTATCTTTAGATAGGTTTTTTCCCCTCAAAAAGCATTTTATCAAAAACTGATTTAAATTAAAAAAAATTTTTTTTAAATATTTTTTTTTAAAAAATCAGTGATTTTTATCCACCCTGCTTCTCATGTAGAAAAGGGAGTGGGAGTCTGCTGAAGGCAAATAAAATTCTGGTTTAGGTGTTTAGGATTTTTTAAAATTATTATTCACTCTCTAATAATATAAGATACACCAAAATGCTTTAACAGATTCTTTCACAACATTGTTATTTTATAATAACAGAGGAAGTATGCAAACTTCAGGTACATAGGTAACAAAAGATGAATAATCATGACCGACATATGACAGTGATTTCAAAGTAACTGTAACTGGCTCTCTCTCTTTTGCAGCTGATTAATGGAAATGAAAATACAATGTTTCTAATTGTGATTGAAATATAGTTAGAATTATTCTAAGACTAGTACAACTATAAATAAATATACTATACTATAAATAAATAAAGCTGACATAGTTGACTTGACTTCACCTACTCTCCCACCTCATTGGACATGAAGTGGCAGGTCCAGAACATAATGTGCTCTGGTGAACCTCAGCTAGCAGAGTGGTCTATTGAGAACCACTCTGATCTAATTTAGCCTGTAGGCTGCTTCAAATTACAGTGGGGGCCATTTCAGCTCTCAGCCATCTTCAGGATCAGGCAAGCAAAGAGGTGGCTTTAAGTCACCTTCCCAGCACTCCCAGGGTTCTGTGCCAACTCACAGTGCTAACGGGACAATTGAACACCATGGAAAAAAGTGTCATTTGCTTTTCACTCCTAAATTCACAGGTCTTTGCACAGGCTATGACTGAGTATAGATCCTAATTTGATACAAACTTTTTGTGTCTTAAAGGCAGTTTTAAGAAAGACTTGCGCTAGTAGAAATGAATAATGAGTGATTGCTAATATTGTAGAGCAGCCATAAACTGAAAGCTGTTTGAGTAGGGATTGGCATTTATTTATATATTCGTACAGTGCCAAGCACAATAGGGCTCAACCTGATGTGGTCTTTAGACACTATTGCACTGTAAATGTTAAATAATGACCACAAAAGCAAAAATACAACCAACTAAATAGAACTATTAAAATTTCTGTCTAAGGTTTAGCGCCCATGTATTAGGCTGCAATGGATTCTCTCCATCGTGCAGTGATTCAGCACAGATCCTCAGAACTTGACGCCTCTGCTAGCAGTCAAGCCCTGGCTAAAAACTAAAGCTGGTGTCCTCTTCCCTGCCTTAAAAAAAACTCAGAGGAAGGTTGCACTGGCAAAATTGTCTTAGGGTGACTGCAACTCTTTGGAGGCAAATTATCTGGCACACAGCAATGTAATTTACACTGACCTGGGCTAGCTTTGGTGAATCTTCCAAATATTTGTGTTTGTTCCTATTCATACCTATCCAGTGTTGGTCCCCTCAAAATGCAAAACAAATATCAACATCTAAGCAGCTGTACAACCATATATCTATGTCAGCTATCTGTGTGAATTGGCTGCTAGAAATTATTATTTTGCGTTGACTTTAGGCGCAGAATCCGGATTTGTTGTGATGAATTGAATCTTCTGGTTCCATTCTGCACTGCTGATACTGATAAGGCAACAACATTACAGTGGACAACAGCATTTTTGAAATATATTCAGGAAAGGCACGGGGATTCCCTGAAAAAGGTTAATAAATCTCATACAATCCACCTTTTAAAATTTTTCTAATAATGATCTTAAAATGGTTAAAAATTTGAACTAAATCTGAATTGCATCTCGACAGACGCATGAGAAACCTGTGTTGAACATTTATTTTGTCTGTTAAAAGAACATCCACTTCATTGGCTTTGTATCCTTCAGCCACGTTTTCGATTAGGTATTACTAAAATGGTTTCAATTGAACTCAGTCTATGTTGTATCAGATCTCACAAGCTAAGTAAAGTTTCATTTGGTCAATTAGAGCCACACTCAGGGGAACCAGAACTGGCTGTAGCTTTGAAGCCTTCTCTAAACATTCCACTTTTTAATCCATATCTGTCCTGCTCACTCATACACACGGAGCTTTTTTCCCATTCCATCTTCTGCTTCCTATTCCAGTCTCCCTGGTTTTATAAGTGAATTTATTTGTCTTGTACTTTATTTTATTAGCGCTTTCAGTAACTCTCTCTCTCTCTCTCTCTCTCTCTCTCTCTCTCTCTCTCTATATATATATATAGGGCTGTTGATTAATCACAGTTAACTCAAATAATTCATCTCGATAAAAAAATTAATCACAGTTAATCGCAGTTTTAATTCTATTGTTTAACAATAGAATACCATTGAAATTTACTAAATATTTTGGATTTTTTATATATATATATATATTGTATTCTTTGTTGTGGTTGAAATCAAAGTGTATATTATTTTTATTACAAATATTTGCACTCTAAAATGATAAACTAAAGAAATAGTATTTTTCAGCTCACCTCATCCAAATACTGTAGTGCAATCTCTTTATCCTGAAAGTGCAACTTACAAATGTAGATTTTTTTTGTTACATAACTGCACTCAAGAACAAAACAATGTAAAACTTCACAGCCTACAAGTCCACTCAGTCCTACTTCTTGTTCAGCCAATTGCTCAAACAAGTTTGTTTACATTTACAGGAGATAATGCTGCCTGCTTCTTGTTTGCAATGTCACCTGAAAGTGAGAATAGGCATTTGCATGGCACCTTTGTTGCTAGCATTGGAAGGTATTTAAATGCCAGATATGCTAAACATTCGTATGCCCCTTCATGCTTCAGCTGCCATTCCAGAGGACATGCTTCCATGCTGATGCCTGTTTAAAAAAAAAAAAGTTAATTAAATTTATGATTGAACTTCTTGGGGGAGTATTGTATGTCCTATGCTCTGTTTTACCTGCCTTCTGCCATATATTTCATATTATAGCAGTCTCGGATGATGACCCCAGCACATGTTGTTCATTTTAAGAATACTTTCACTGCAGATTTGACAAAATGCAAAGAAGGTACCAACGTGAGATTTCTAAAGATAGCTACAGCACTCGATCCAAGATTTAAGAATCTGAAGTGCCTTCCAAAATCTGAGAGGGACAAGTTGTGGAGCATGCTTTCAGAAGTCTGAAAAGAGGAATACTGCAATGTGGAAACTACAGAACCCAAACCACCAAAAAAGAAAATCAACCTTCTGCTGGTGGCATCTGACTCAGATAATGAAAATAAACCTACATCAGTCTGCACTGCTTTGGAATGTTATCGAGCAGAAACCATCATCAGCATGGACGCATGTCCCCTGGAATGGTGATTGAAGCATGAAGGGACATATCAGTCTTTAGTGCATCTGGCACATAAATATCTTGCAACACTGGCTACAACAGTGCCATGAGAACACCTGTTCTCATTTTCAGGTAACATTGTAAACCAGAAGCGGGCAGCATTATCTCCTGCAAATGTAAACAAACTTGTTTGTCTGAGCAATTGGCTGAACAAGAAGCAGAACTGAGTGGACTTGCAGTGTATAAATTTGTACATGATTTAATTTTTGAATGTAGGGTTTGTTTTTTTAACATAATTCTACATTTTTAAGTTAAACTTTCATGATAAAGAGATTGCACTACATTACTCGTATTAGGTGAATTGAAAAAATACCATTTCTTTTGTTTTTTTACAGGGCAAATACTTGTAATCAAAAATAAATATAAAGTGAGCACTGTATACTGTTGTGCTGTAATTGAAATCAATATATTTGAAAATGTAGAAAACATCCAAAAATATTTTAAAATGGTATTCTATTAATAGTGCGATTAATCACATTTCATTTTTTTAATCATTTGACAGTCCATAATCTTTCTGTATGCATATTATTTTATCCAGTGATGACTTCCAACTGAGGTGATTTTGACACCCATGCACAATGGCCATGTAGCAGTAGCCTTCAGTGGTGTCTTTTTTTTAGTATATGATCCTTCCTTGGAGGTGGTGGCGGCGTAAAGCACTTCAAGAACTGATTTGTTCCTTAGTCTCTTTTCAAAATGACATCTTAGGGCAAGCACTATGAAAAGTAGCATTGGTATGCAGAAGTCTTTAGGGTTGGAGCATTTGTGTCTCCAAAGTTTTGTCCACTTTAAAAGCTGCCCAATTGGTCATAAAATTAAGTCTTAAATTGCAGAAATGTAGTCAAAAATAAAAGTTCTGCCTTCAGCTACATACAAGCAGTATCCATTGACTAATGGGATGCATGTGACAAGTTGAAAGTAGAATTTTCTCCTAAAACGTTAACTGATTTGACACACAAAAATTCATATAAATGAAGGAACAAATCCTTCCCTAATAGTTGTGGCAGGTTCTGATTGCAGCAAAACCAATAAGATTCCAAGCAGAAGGGAGCACTATGCTGGGAGCCAACTTAGAGATCCATATTCATTTAATGCTACATTGCAGGGGTTTCTTATGTTCCACTATGAAGATGGGTTTTGGGGATGCAGTTGTGCTGGAGGCACAAGTGCAAACATTCACGATCCGAACAGTTGTGGGGGTTAAGGGTCACATTAGCTGGAAGGCACTCCCTACTAACTAAATACTGTAGAACAGCCACATTTTTTTTTTGCCCATTTCCATTATTTTCTAAACATTTCACAATTGTTAATGTATTTAGCCTCCTAGCATGCCTGTTAGGTAATGAAACACTATTATCCCAATTTTACAGATGGGGAACTGAGACAAAGAGGGTTAAGGCCCAGATCCTCAAAGAATTTAGGCACTTAACTCTCCTTAGGTACCTTTGAGGAGTTGGGCCTAAGTGACTTGCCCAGGGTCAGTCAGGCTGTCTGAGGCAGAGCAGGACTTTGAAACCAGGTCTCTCATCGCCCAGGCTAGCATCCTAACCACTGGACCTTCATTCCCTCTAAGGTTAACAGTTGCAGGATTTGCCTGCCTCTTAGTAGTTTAATATTTTATTTAAATATGTATTGCATTAAGCATGATAATAATTACTTTGTATTTTTGATTTTAGGAATTTGAGACTGTGTTCTGTGGTAAAACAGGCAGGAGACTAAAACTAACAAGAGCTGACTCATTAGTAACATGTCCAATGCAGGAAAACATACAGAATAGCACACCAATGGAGATCAAGTAATTTGAACTAAATACCCAGCGTTTTATGGAAAGTATTGATACCTAATGATGCTCCATAGCAATTATTTTATGTCCACATACTGGACTTCTTCTCCTGTGACTATTTTGAAATTGAAGGATCCGAGAGTGACTTGCAAAATATAATTTGTAAAAATACATAAATAGAACCGTAAAGAAAACATTCTTTATTCAAAATGGAAAGATAAATGAATTACCAACAATATTAATTGATCAGTGTCCTCTTAGAGAGCTTTGGCAACAAGAAAATGTCATGTCAGCCACTAAATATCCCCCCCCCCCATAGCTACCAAATCCATTTTAACTTGATATAATATAGTTAGAAATTGTTATAGACTGTCAACCTGTCCTATTGTATTTAGTCAGTCATGAACGTACATTCCTATTAAATGTAAAATAAATAAATAAAGATGCCATTATATTGCCCATTTCGCAATTGGAACAGTGAGAAAATTAAATTGGTTAGTGCTTGTATAATAAGTATACATCTTACAAACAATATTATATGCATTGGAATTCAGATTTGAAGTTCATATTGAACCGTACATCCCCATAGGACTAAAGAATCATACAATGCTGTTGGCATTGCTTTTAAAATACAGTAGTATTTTAAATACTTTTTGCACAAATGTCCAACAATTTTCCTGTATTGTTGCTTTAGTCCAAAAGTGGTATATTGTAAACAGTGAATTATTTAAGTGCACAAAATATTTTCATATTAAAAGAGTAGTAATGTCTCTACTTGTTAATAAGATGCAATGTTCAGGACAGAAATAGTATATTTTATGAACTGAAAAAGTGGCTTTATTAATTTCTTAAAACAGATGATGCCGACAGGTTTTATAGTACAAAAAAGTCACCCCAAAATAAATACTGTTTTAAATCACGGATATTCACAATTTTGCAGCAGTTTATTTTGAAATAATTCTAATAAAAACAATTGGGGGAAGATGGGGTTTAGCAGAACAAGCTTTGATGTGTATAATGACAGTTACATCATCACAAAAAAAGGTTAAAAAAAATCTCATTTTATTTTTACAATAGTTCATACAGTAATTTTAGCTGGTGTTGAGAAGAGCATCCTTTCTGACTTGGGATTTTTTTCACAAATTCTGTGCAAATAGCTGAAGTAGATGGCGTGAAGATGCTGTTATTGAATATCCTTTGTTATAACATGGAAATATACAAAAACTCTCCCCTGTAAATTATAATATATACATTACACCCTTTGCAGAGTTAGATTGCAAGAATGCAAGGGGTTTAACATTTACTAGCCATGGCAAATGTTTGAGGTACAGTCTGATAATTCATGGTGGACAACAAATATACATGGACAATGATGTTCAATTAGTGCCTGAATCACTACTGAATTCAGTGAGCATAGAGTAAAGCCTTTATGCAAAATAGCCACAAGCTTTTGTACAGTTAGGGAGATGACAGTAAAAGGAGCAGCGCTTCCTCCTGTAGGTCTCTTCAACAAAGTGGGGAGGAAGGGAAAGTGAGACTGATTTGCAGTAAAAATTCTGGAAAATAAGGGGTGGGGAAACAATTGTAAGCATCTTTTTAGTTAAGGTTTTTGTCAGATGCTTTCCTGTGTCATGGAACTGAATTACTGTGTCAAAGTCTCCATTTTATTCATTTTAATAAAAGGAATATTTGTCCATTTATCACTAGGAGGATCCTGACTCTTTTCATACAATTCACTGTTTACTTAAATATTCAGTCACTTCTCCAGTTTCAGTGCTGATGATTTTTTGGATCCTCCTCCAACAGCACCCATGCAGGCTGATGTATCACAGATTCCTGGAGTTCCCTGAGCCCCTGTTGCACCAGGTACACCAGGATCACCTGGCAGACCAGGTTCACCATGAGCACCATCTCGACCATCTTTACTAATTCCAGTTACACCTGGTGAACCTTAAAGAAGAGAAAAGAAAAATGGTTTAGGGTGAAATACTGGCTTTTATTTGCATGTAAAATTTAAAATATTAGGTAGGTATCTGTAAGCTGCAAGAGGGTTATATATAGTGCTGTATTATGGCTCTCTGGAGTATAAGAGATCTGTAGTAAATATGGTAATGGTTTGAGCCACAGGCTAAAATCTGCTCTGTTATAATGGTCTAACCCTGGAATAACTGAACTGGATTTAGTGGAGTTACTTTGGATTTACACTGTTATGGCTGACAGCAGAAGTTTGTCAATTCATAGTTGTTCCTACATATATGTCTGCTTGTTTTGGGGACTATCATACTTTGCTGTGGCTGACCATTTCAAAACTGGCTTCTCAGTAAGAGTCATCTCTCTCCTACCACATAACCTGGATCAGCATGGAAACTGTAGGGAGACTGTAGGCATCCGATGAAGTGAGCTGTAGCTCACGAAAGCTTATGCTCTAATAAATTTGTTAGTCTCTAAGGTGCCACAAGTCCTCCTTTTCTTTTTGCGAATACAGACTAACACGGCTGCTACTATGAAACCTGTAGGGAGAAAGGAATTCAGTCATAGCACAAACCACATGCAGCGCAGGCCTTCTAACAGCCTTTATTCTAGCCTTGTGTCTCTCTACTGAATTAGTAGATGCAGTAAAAATGTCCCTGTAAAACACATCGTCTCAATTATACTATGAAAAGGTCCAACTAGGAGGAGATTTATCATAAAAATAAAAGTATATTCCTGAACAAAAACAGGTATAGTCCATATTGCTGTCGTTTGGGTACTTTCCTATCATACTAAATCCTGTATCAGCTTACCTTGAAGTCCTTGATCTCCATCAGGCCCATCAATACCTATGCCAGTGGCTCCTTTGTCTCCCTTTTCACCTGTATCACCTGTAATGATGTACAGACATTTAAATGTAAATAATAGTTAGCCCTTATATGTGGAGGGGAAAAATCCTGTCAGCATAAAGGGTAATGCAAAACTTAGTGCCAAGAAGCTGCCTGCATGGATTCAGTTGCCAAATTTGGGCCCCAGGTGTGCACATTTTGCGGTTTCTGCATTTCTTGGAATTTACTACTTTTATTTTTTTATTTAAAAGTTACATTTTTATTATAATTGGCTGCATATGAATATCACATACTCTCACTATTGGAACTTTTATTAGCCAATCAGATCTCTTTACGACTGTCCATTATTTTATATTAAGGATAAAGGGTCATATTTTCCAAAGGCATTTAGGCACCTAAATGGGATTTCCAAAAGCAACAAGATGTCTAACTTTAATTTAAATCAATGGGAGTTAGGGCCTAGACACATCTGAAAATCCCATTAGGCACTTACCTGCACTTTTGAAAATCTGGTCCAGAATCCATAAATTTAGCAGCAATAATCAACTACCCTAATTAGTATAGCTGAAACTGTGGGGCGTGGAGGAACATTCAGGGGGGCGTTGCTGCTAGCTCCAATGGGGAGGGAGTGCCACGCAGCTCTGCTCCCAGCCCCACGCCAGGGACACTGCACCGTGCCTTGGGCTCCATGCCCAGTGCCCTGGCTGCCAGCCCTGCCCCCAGGGCCCCAGCTGCTGCTCTCAGCCCTGCCCCCACCCCCAACTGTGGCCCCAGCCTCGATCCCCTTACCCCTGTCCACGTCTCCCCCTCTTGGCCCTGGCTCGGGGGGTGGGGGCAGGCAGACGGGTTGGGAGGGCATGAGGTAAAAAATTTGGGGACTGCTGGTATAGCTGCATGTATATGAAACCTTTTAAATTATAATGGTCATATCTGTGTACATTCCAAAATGACATCATAATGAGACTAGGGTTGTCAGGTGTCCAGTCGAAAAGGGATCCTGGTTGGCACCTCTGAGCGGGCTGCTAAAAGTCTGGTCGATGGCGCAGCAGGCTCCTGGCAGGCTCCCTGCCTGTCCTGGCTCGGCCTGGCTCCTGGAAGGGACTGGCTTGTCTGGCTAGTAGGTGCAGGGGCAGCCACGGGGGCTCCGTGTGCTGCCCCTGCCTGGCACGCTGGCTCCGCAGCTCCCATTGGCCGAGAAACAAGGCCAGTGGGAGTTGTGGGGGTGGCGCCTGAAGGCAGTGCCTGCAGGCAGCGCGCAGAGCCCCCAGCCCCTCCTCCTAGAAG
The DNA here is from genome assembly GCF_009764565.3 of Dermochelys coriacea. NCBI lineage: Eukaryota > Metazoa > Chordata > Testudines > Dermochelyidae > Dermochelys > Dermochelys coriacea. The sequence continues at coordinate 7,324,765 of NC_050080.1, forward strand.
CTGGACATGCCAGCCACTTCCGGGAGCGACCAGAGGTAAGCCCACACTGCAAACCCCCTCGTGTACCCCAACCCCTGCCCAAGGTCGGTCCAACCCTCTCTTGCATACTAACTCCCTCCCAGAGCCTGCACTCTTCACCCTTTCTGCACCACAACCCCCTGCTCCAGCCCTAAGCCCCCTCCAACACCCAGACTCCCTCCCAAAGCCCGCATCCCAACTCCAGCCCTGAGCCCTGCTGTACCCCAAACCCCTCATCTCCAGCCCCACCCCAGAACCTGCACCCCCTCGCACTCCCCGACCCACTCCCCCAGCTCTGAGCCCCCTCCAACGCTCCCAAAACCCTCATCCCCAGCCCCACCCCAGAGTCCACACCCCCAGCTGAAGCCCTCCCACACCCCAACCCCCTGCCCCAGTCTGGTGAAAGTGAATAAGGGTAGGGGAGAGCGAGCAACGGAAGGAGGGGGAATGGAGTGAGCAGAGGCGAGGCCTATGAGAATGGGTGGAACAAGAGCATTTGGTTTTGTGAGATTAGAAAGCTGGCAACCCTAAATGAGACATTTACTAGTGGCTTCCCAAAAGCAAAAGTTAAATTTCTGCAAAACCAAGTTCTTTAGTGTGCTGCCCCTTCCTGTTTTCTCATGTATCACAGAGGATCTAAACATTACATTTAGGAGTTTGAAAATCTTCAAATGCTGGATTTGCTTTCAGCAACTGTTACCAATTTGCAATGTTTGCACATTAATTGTAAGGTGTAAATAGCTAACAATAAAGTCCCAATCTTACAGTATTTTCTCATGTGAGTAAGGTCTGTAGGCTCAGGTCTAAGTAGCCTTGAGATGCAGCACACTCTGCCTTTGTCCTCCCTTCCCCGACTTTGACCTAACTTGCCATCTTAATTGTTTAAGGAAAAACAACAAACACACTTGCTTCTAAGAAACACACAGTTTTACTTAGTCTTAAAGGTATATGTCACTTTGCAGTAGTAGTTAGGCTGGTGCTAAAGGTCTTGTGTCCTAAAAGTTTGCTATTTATGGGTAAAATTCAGGATTTCCCCATAAACCCTAAGTGACTGGGTTTTTATGGATTTGAGAAACAAGGGCAGACCACAGTGCTGTAGTGAACCACTCTGCAGACTTGCACTGGCCATCATGGTTGGATGATTCCCACACTAGAGGCACACAGAAAGTTTATGTTTAAATACAGCACTGTACGGTATTTGCTTTTTTTTTTTTTTTTTAAATGTCTCTGCTGCTGCCTGACTGCGTACTTCCGGTTCCAAATGAGGTGTGTGGTTGACCCGTCAGTTCGTAACTCTGGTGTTCATAACTGTGAAGTTCTACTGTGTTACTGAGGAAGCTATTGCAGACAAATGCAATGGCCTGGATGATGGCACAGGAACAGGAGGGGGAAATGCTGGGAGGAGTTCAGGGGGACAGTGGTCATAAATCCCCAAGACAAGCCTCATTCCTCATTATACCCCAATATATCACAGTGGTGAGGATTTACTTTGTTAACTATAAGTGCCTGTTAATGGCAAGTATAACTGGATAGCCATTTAGCTATCTCCCAGTTAATGACTGGAGCTTCAGCAGCCGCACATGCTGCAGTATATACAACAGTGCATATCCATCCTGGATGATTTGATTCTTACAAGCAGTTGAATCTTACGAGTATTAGTATAGGAGTGATTCTATCCCAGTGGTTTTGATCACTATATACAGTTGATCCATATAACAGTGATTGTTATCAATGGAGTGCACTGTAATACAGAAAATCCTGACCCCTTCCCCTACTCTAACCTCCCAAGGTCCTGTACCTGCACCACTGAAATTACCAGAAGTTTTCTCAGTGATTTCAAAGGGAGCAGGAGCAGGTTCGTTAGGCTGCCTCTGATTTCATCTCACTCACCTCTGGGACCAGGGTCTCCAAGTTCTCCTGTTGGCCCTCTATATCCAGGTGGACCACGAGCACCGGGATGACCAACACTTCCCATTGCCCCAGGTGGACCTGGGGGACCCGCTGGGCCAGGTCGACCCATCAGTCCAGGAGCCAAGGGCCTTCTCAAATTAGCAGCTAACTGTGCAATTTGTTCTGAGAAAAAAAAAATATAACAAAACCAAAACTAAGTTCTTTTAGCCTCTGCCTGTGTCTGAAGTTTGAAAACCTTTTTCTGGTATGACATTTGCCACCAAGTGTATCCAATCAAAGGAGAAGATTATAGGCTCTGGATTGCCACCAATAAAAAATTGATTGCACAGTGCAGGCAGAATTATTTCAGATGCACATGCTCACAACACCGACTGGCCTCGGTGGAAGCTACATGCACATCTGAAGTTAGAATCTGTCCTGGTAACCCACAACCAGAGGGTGCCTTGAGCTGAACCAGGTGAATGCATTTTGATAAGATGACAAAAAATGGTTTTTCATTATAGTAAACCTCTGGACTTGTGTGGTGGTTTTTGCTCAGGAACTTCTAAACACTTTGCAAACTGATTATTTTTTTCTGCTTTCATGTTATTTCTAAACTAAATGAAAACACTTTAAATAATTTTGAAGCAAAGTTTACTGGAAATTAATACTCAAGTAATTTAAATAGGTGTGCAGGTTTTAGTTTCTGTCACAAAAAGTGAATGATACAAAATCTTCAAGATGCAAAACACAAAAGACATAAAATAATTTCTTTGAAGCAATACTTTATTGCTCTATCAGGACTGAAATCCCATGACCTTTGGCATCATAAAACAGCAACTATATCAATGAGCCATTCAGTGAATGGAAACTATACTTTGTAATTATTGGTTAGTAATACAAGTCCCATTGCAGTGGAATTCCTAATGGCTCAGATTATTACAGTCATAGTTAAACTAAATAGAAACAAGTGCTCTCTGATTATAAAGTGTAGCTATACTCTGATGCAGACAATAATTAAAGTTCAGCTGTCTCCCAGTTATACTCACCATTTATCATTCCCTCACAGAGTTCTCTTATATGTTGTTCACTGGCCTCTTTGCCCTGCAATTAACAAAAGAACCCTGCTTTACACAAAATCATATTATTGATCGTCTTTCAGGGATCAATAATTTGATGACACTTATTTCTAATATACTGCAAAATAAAGCAGAAGAGTTTTTATTAAGAAGAAACAGTAGTTTCTTCAGAAAATATTAGCTTCAGCCTTAAGGTCCTGGGGTGGTGGTAATATTAATTAAGTTGATTTTAAAGTTAGTGGGAATGTTGTGGTGCTAATGTTTCAAGACATATATTTAATTTGTTGTTTATTTGGCCTTTTTTGAAAAGTGAAACTCAAGCTTGGGGAAAATAATAAACCAAAACCTAATGCGAGTAATACTATAATGACCCAACAGGAGACAGGTTTGCATTTTAAAGTTATTGACTGCTATCAATTCACTTTCTTAGTGCTATCACAGTTATGGAGAACAAACATGACTTCACATATCACATCCAAACCTAATGAATGCAGGTAACTCCTAACACCACATCACATTGAGAGGAAACTAATCCTTAAAAAGGTATACGTTTTTGGAAATGGGTCTTAATTCTGTGCTCGCAAATTGTGTGTGTGCACCTGTTTGTACAAATAAACTGCTTCTGCAAATCTGCTCGTTAGATGTGCAGTTACCTGATTTGCATGCACAAATGCCAGTGGTGGAAGTGCAAAATTAGAAGCCGGTCTAATGCTGGTGGCTTTTAATTTGTTCATGTTTGTGCCCTCATTTGCAATTCTGGGCACAGTCATTTGCACCTGCAAAGCTGAAGTCCAGGTTAAAAGTCCCTTTAATCCTTGGCCCATAATGTTTAAATCCACTGGACTAGGTCTTTTCTTTTCTGATCTGACCAAACAGTTGCCAACATTAACACACTGAAACCGACTGCCCTCTGAGAGCACTTAGCAATTGAGACTTACAGAGTTTAGTGTTACCCTTAAGACAAATTATAGAAGGCAGGCCAAGCTCCTATTATCTATTTACATTTTTTTGTTGCTTTAGTGCTGTACTGACAGCCTTGGCGATAGTCTATCTTTATTCACAGAACAGGAGTAACATAAGTAGTGTCAGTGCATTATTCTTCAACACTATTTCAGCGTGACTCAACCCTACTCTGGAGGGACAAGCAGGTATTTCAGTCTCCATATCCTATTAATTCTTTGGTCCTTCTGATGGGACCAGCCCAAGGAAGCCCATTAATACCAGCTGTGATGTAGTTTTGGTGGTGTGGACACTTGTCCATTGGGAACTGGACTGAGAACACCAAACACATTTCACACAGGCCTCAGAGTATGTCAACACTGCAATGTAAGCCCAGGGTTAGTAGAACTCAAGTTAACAGACTCTGGGTTTGTTAATCTAGGACTTGAGGGTCTACACCAGGGGTGGGCAAACTTTTTGGCCCGCGGGGCACATCTGGGTATGGAAATTGTATGGCAGGCCATGAATACTCACAAAATTGGGGGTTGGATGCAGGAGAGCTCCGGCTGGGGGTGCAGGCTCTGGGATGGGACTGGGGATAAGGAACTGGGGGTACAGGAGGGTGCTCCGGGCTGATACCAAGGAGTTCAGAGGGCAGGAGGAGGATCAGGGCTGGGGCCGGGGGTTGGGGCATGGGAGGGACTCTGGGTAGGCTCCGGGCAGCACTTACCTCAAGCAACTCCCAGAAACAGCGGTATGTCCCCCCTTCATGTGCTGCCCTGTGTGCAGGTGCCTCCCCTGCAGCTCCCATTGGCTGCAGTTCCTGGCCAATGGGAGCTGTGGGGGCGGCGCTTGGGGCGGGGGCAACATGCAGAGCCACCTGGCTGCCCCTACACATAGGTGCTGGAGTGGGGACATGCCATTGCTTCCGGGAGCCGGGCGGAGTGGGGCAAGACCCCAACCCTGCTCCCTGGCTGGAGCGCCAGAGCGGGGCAAGCCCCAGACACCGCTTCCTGGCAGGAGCCCGAGGGCCGGATTAAAACATCTGGAGGGCGGATATGGCCCCCGGGCCGTAGTTTGCCCACTTCTGGTCTATACACGTTGGTAATCCCAGGTTAGGAATTGTTGAACCTTGGATTTCATCCTGGGTCTCCTGCATTGGCGCTGCATTATCCAGGCTCACTTTCACCCATATCCCAGACTTCCTAGTGCCCTCCTACAATGTGGCCACTCTCACCATTTATTCATGGTGTAGTGTGGGAAAACTGGACTGTCCACAAAACTTGACTATGTAGAGGACAAAGAAAACTGGCCTGTGGATTGTGGGATACTTTTGGCAGACTTCCAGAGCACAAGTCCAGTGGAGCTACATCACACTGTAAAGCAATAGGGCTTGAACCCCGAGTCTCGGCTTGACTAAAGTCAGACCCACTATCTCTGTGGGGTCCTGGGACCCTGGGTCTGAGCCCGGGGTTAATGTGATTTGTATGTAGACAGAATTGGGGTTAGGCTTAAGCCTTAGTTTGAACCCTGGGCTTATATTGCAGTGTAGACATACCTTGAATGTCCATGAGATGGTAACTTTCATTCACTTCTCCCCTGCATCAGATTTGAATAGCAACCTAGAGTTACAAAGTTATATATCCTATTACAAATTCCCTGACCACCCAGCCTCCCAGAGGCTGGCATTTTTATTTATTTCTGCCATTAAGGACCTCTTCTTTACTGACTTATAGCAAAAGGAGATCTTTCCTCTCAGCCCATTAGCCTGATTTGCTTCATAATACCCATCACAGGTACTGATGCTGCAAGTACTGCAAGACTTGTCCATTAGTAAACAAAGGGGCAAAAACTTATTTTGTAAACTTATTCTAAACAGAGTCAACCCTGCACCCAAAGTCCAGCGTAACCAGTACTGCCTATTACCCATTCATCCATTTCCAATGCAGGAAGATGCTCAAGGAACAGATGATACTTACTGGAGGGCCAGGTTTTCCAGTAATGCCAGGGATACCTTGCTCTCCCTGGTAGCCCATAGGTCCTGGATGACCTGGAATCCCTTGCACACCAGAAGTCCCGTTAGGTCCTTGTATACCTTTAGGACCCAGCTCGCCTCTTTTTCCTGACTAAGGAGGAAGAAAAAACAAACAGCTTAAAACAGGAGGCTCAGGATATTGTTATTCTTCCACAGTATTTCTTAGTTAAGCTTTTCTTCCAGCTTCTGTGTTTTCTCTCTTACTGACATAGTGGCTATGCTGACCATGTATGTTCCTCATCTCGCATTTATAGGTTTACATGTCTATCATGATTAGTATGCATGTTTTAGGCCATATCCATGCTATAGTTCAAACAGTGCTAGCAGCAACAGTATCCAAACCATTCTAGTGACATAAATAGGCCACACACTAGCAGATTTACAGCATGGTTCTCAGAAGAGAAACCAACCAACAGCATTGATTCTCGCTTGCTTTCTACTGTAGTGTGGACAGGGCCTTTGATTTCAAGCGTGGAGATCTAACTGCTCCTGCCTTGTGGTATGTCAGCATTATAGCCAGAGCAATTAATACCTTCGAGGGTGCTGCTTATCTTAGCCTTCCCAGGGTCAAATTTCTGTCTCATCAAGAAGGGTTGGGAAACACAAAGTGACGTGCTAAGAGTTCTGAATAAATTGTTTTCCACATTAGACATTTTCAGCAATAATCAAGGGGACTACCCCTGTGGTTAAAGTTAAGCCTGTGCTTAAGTGCATTGCTGGACGGGGCTCATTACACACTCCCCCACTCTGCATTGCTGAGTTTGTACTCCCACTGACAGATGTGGGATTTACACACAGAACTTAGGTAGCCATCCTTGAAGACTGGCCCCAGAGCGTGCATGAAAAATTAAAGGTCAACACTAAGGGTCACCTAATGGCTATATTAATGGACCAGAGCCCCAAATAAAAGACAATGCCACCCTTGATGCTGCATAACCCAATGAGATCAGAAGCTACACAGGGATGTGACAAGCACATTTGTTTCCTTAACATTTCTGTGACTCTCAGTCTGAAATGGATGACACTTACCTCTCCCTTTTGTCCTGGGGGGCCAAAAGGACCCTACAAAAAAAAGGGGAAGTTTGATTTTATTCTTCTCTAAAGAACAATAATCAGTTGCAAAGTAAACATCTAAAAGCAGATCCTTAAGCTCTTGGAAGCAGGGATCACCGCTGTGTACCATACCTAATGTAATGGGATTCCTGAACAGGGTCTGTGGGTCCTACATCAATGCAAATAACAATACTGCAAACTGGAACATAGCCCAAGGAAGCCAAAGGGCACTGATAGGGGGTAGGATCCCCCGAGTTGAAAGATATCAATGGGGTTGTCGGGACCCAAAATTGGTCACCAGAATGTTTCGAAGGGTCACATGGCAGCTCCTGTCCCATGGGACTGGCTGCGCTCACCTCCCTGCTCCGGGCACTGCAATCTCTGGGGTCCCAGTGCCACTCAGATTTGGCGCAGCTGTCATGATGACAGGAGTCTGAGTAGGCCAAATTTGAGTGAGTGGCACTGGAACCCTGTGAGCCAGATCACAACTCCACTCAAACAACTGCAATGCCGAGAGCCAAGCGCAGCTAGCCCCACAGCACAGGAGCCGTCACTGTGGGGTGAGTGCCAAGAAGGACCCAACCCCCCCCCACTAGGGGGCAGGATCTGACTGAAACCACGCCAGCACCTCCACCCCCTGGTCACGGCAAGCCATAAACATTTACAAATGGATCCTGAGCCCAAAAAGGTTGAGAAACACTGGACCCCTGAAGATCTGAAGAACAGTGCTGGGTTCATCTGCTCAGCAATGCAATTCCTCTTATTGCTGGAGGGTAGGGTGCAGCAAGAGTGGTTGCAAGGGTAGGGTGGAGGGCTCAAGGTAAGGGGATAAAACAGGTTTAGGGGTGGACTGCACTTTAACGGATCGGTTTAGTTTTACTAGTAAAACTAGAGGATTCCTCACCTCTATAGACAGGGATTCATCATTAGACCCACATATATCAGGGCTGAACTTAGCTCCCTGGCAGCGACAGCCTCCATTGAACCAAGGTGTGGAAAGCCTAAATACCCGAGAACAGAAGAGACTGTCTGCTTCTATGCGCTGTGCAGTGCACCTGCTCTCTCCGAGGGGCAGAAATAATGAATGATGAATCCCTGGCTACACACATGTGAAATCCTCCTCTAGTTTTACTAGTAAAACTAAAATGGGCACAGAGCTGATGGTAAATGGAATACTTGGTTTGGTTTCACAGGACACAGTTCTCTTTTCACAATCAATAGTGCAACTAGCCTTTGGAGCCCTCGTGTATTCAACCCTGGCAGGTTTTAATAGTCACTGGTTCATTAATCTCTGGGCTCCCACTGTTCGATATGTTAATTTTGTTGTGTTTAAATGACACCTACCTGTTCTCCTTTGTCACCTGGTAGGCCATCTGCTCCAGCAGCGCCCTGAAAATGAGGCATAACACATGAGAACCTCACCAGTGGGTTTGCAATGGTTATTCACACACATGCACTACACTCTCCAAGTGGGATTTACTCTGTTAGGGCCCAGTCCTTTGAGCCCTGAGTACCCTCAACTCCTACTGGGAGCAAAGAGGATTCAAGGCTTTCTTGCTGTTACAGTGAGAAAGTTTTCCGACTTGGAAAATAAATGTGGCAAAATTAAGGTACATTCCACAATAGCTGTTCTGCTGCTCTGAATGGCAACCACGGTAACAGGCAGCCCTCTGCAAGAGCTAGGAGCCCTTTGCCTCAAACTCGCTGTGGCAAAAAAGTACTTCTAGAGTGACTTGAGCAAGGGCTGAACCCATAGGAGACAGGGACCTGGCAAGTGCTGGGGCGTGCCAATGAAGCCATAACAGGGGTCCACAGTTAACATTCTTCGCTACAGGAAGAGAGTTCCATGTCAAGTCTGTTCATCAAACAAAATTCCTTGTTTAAACCAGGATGTGACCCCCGAAAGCAGCTGGTTGCATTAATTCAGCTGGAATATGTAGGCCTAAAGAGTTAAGGTGTTAAGACCACCCTGTTACGGTTTAACATTAAAGGTTTGGTATACAGAGACTTAGCAAACCATTAAACGTTATTTTAACTTATTACAGATACAGAAAAGGAGGAAAAAATTAAAGCATTTGAAATGTAAAGTATTAAGTAAGGCTTTCATTTTAACAATATATATTAATTTATTCATTTTAAGCTGGAGAGAGTTTTTAATTTTTAAACCCCTTGTCTGACAGGTTTTTTAGATGCTGTTAAAGATGGTATTAACTGTCTTTTTTGGGGGAAAGAGAAGTTTGCTGAAATGGGCTGGAGCGTTCATTGCTGCTGCTGTTAAAGCCTGATCCCATTTCCTAAGAAAACTAAACAAGACAGACAGACGAACACGAAGAGAGAAAAGAACAGCAAATACAGAAAATACAGCTTCCATCTCTGGTGTTTGACTTTCACTTGCAACCTCTCTGCTGGAAAAACAAAGGCACAGCACACTGTTTTATTAGTCACTTTGAGATCTGGCAAACTTATTCCAGCATTGGGCTGTTTAGGGCATTGATTTTAGTTGCCCCTTTCTGGTCACAGGCTTACAGCAGTGTTGGCCAACTACACCAGACTTTAATTAGACAAAAGGAAAAAGGAGAGGGTAGGAAAGAGGAGAAAAAGGTGGAGAAGGAAAAGGACACATGGGTGGGGAGAAAAGAGAGAAAGAGAAAGTCTCAAGTCCCATGTGATATTTGGGATTTAGCTGGAGCCTGTGGAAGTGGCAGTGTTATTTGGGTTCCGTTTTTTGGCCTGGTTTGGTCAAGATAACTTTTAGGATTGGGATGAAGAAGGTCCAGGGTCCCAGGAGATGGCAGCCAGGATGGTGAAGCTCACTCCAGTAGCCAATTTTTCTCCCCACATTCTCTTTCTTTAAAGACCCCAAAAGGGAGTGATGGGTGGAATAGTCCACCCCCTCATTATTTTGCCCACCAATTAGGCCTAATTTTTGACACACCAATTTTGGTTCATTGACTTTTGGTCTCACACTGTCCAATTTTCCAAGCATTATTTCAACACAATCCTTGAGGCCTTTTTGTTTGAACTAATTCAGTCTCTCTGTGCTTTTGTACCTTTCCCCATCAACATCTGTTACTAGGTTATTGTAACATCTTATGAACTTATACCTACTTTTCACAGTTAAGCTCACAATTTGGGTAAATTTGTAGGTCCAATTATCACAGCAAGCCTCTGAAATAAAGTGCATGTAAGGGAACTATTCACAAGCCCTTACAAAAATAAAATCTAAACTTCAACAGTCAAACTTGGGGTCTATCCAAAATCGGGCCTGGGTGTTTCCGGTGATGTTTGAAACCAGGTAGCTAATTATTAAGTTACAGCTTTATTTCAGAGTTGGACTCATACAAGGACAAAAGTCTCCCAAGAGTCATTCGGTGAATAGCCCTGTGTGGACATGTTAAGCCACAATATATAATCCCTTTTCCTTTAAACCAGCAGATGGCGCTTGTTATTTAGGTAGGAATAGAGACAATACAGTACATACAGAGCAACCCGGTATGTGCAGGTTTACACGTTTCAGATGCCACTCAGAATAGCACTACAACATGGCTTGGGTATTGCACACTGTTACAGCCGATAATCATCATCATTGTGCTGATGGTACAGATTGGGACTAAATGTCTTCTTTAGATTTAGGCTTCACAGACCCTGTTGAACTTAGACTGATCCTGCCCTTAGAAAGCAACAAAAGCGGATAGGAGGCATAACTGCAATTTATAAACCGTTGCTGGGAGTGCATTCCATTATCTGCAGAGATAAATCACATTCCTCCACTGGTCTAAGTTATATAGTTCAAGTAAGGTCACCAATTGCTTCAATCCAAACATGAACATTTAGAAGCAAAAGTTTATTAAGGGCTAAATGTTCCTTGTCCCTACATAGTTAATCATTAGGAGCAAACCCTGCTTGACCGCTCACATGGGTAGCCCTCTTGAAGGCTACAGGCTGACTTGTGTGAGTTAGGTGAGCAAGATGTGGCCCCAAGCCGTTTACTTGCCATGTCCTGTGACTGGAAGACAGGCACAAAGGATCTTGAGCATGGCATTTCAAGATACCTTTATTGAAATAAAATACATTGAGCACACAAAAAAATGAATCAGAAGACAAATGCGTTGGCTGTGTCTGCTGCATAACCTGTTAATTTTAATTGGGAGGAAAGCTGGTAATGCTGTTGAATAGCTGTGATTGAGCTACAGTTAAATCATATTAGTTGAATAAAATGGGAAAATAACCAGAAAAGGAAAGACAAACCCTTGACTTACCTGGTTACCTTTGGGGCCAGAAACTCCACCCAGAACCCCTGTTAACAAGAAAAAGGGAGAATGAGCAGGGACCTGTTCTTTTCCCATGCATTCCTAGCACAGTCGGATGCTCACTCACACAGTGAGGGGTGGGAAAACTAATCCTGTAATAGCCAGCTAAGACAAAGAGGCTAGACAGGGATCAGAAATCATTTGTATTTCTTAGAATCAACAAGAGGTTTTAGCATTCAGTTTGTTTTGCAGCAATATTCTGTGGTCACTGTGGTCCACATTTCTTTCTTGACAGCTACAGTACTCATAAGCCACAAGATGACACATCACATTCTCCTTCTCTGAATTGGCTCTCCCACCTCATCTCCCCCATAACCCATTCAACCTGCCAGTCATTAAAAATATGAAGCGGGTCCTCAGTGTTTGAGGCCCCTCCCCACCTGCCTTCCGTTCATTCCATGTGGCCGCTAACAGTAAATTGTGGTCATTGTAAGGCTTTTCCTTATGGGACGCTCTGTTCATACCGTCCTTGTTAATTCACTGAACAAAACTAAAATGACATGTGCATTTAATTCTGTCCATTTACATCAGACTCACCTTCCATACTCACCCCAGGGTAAGGTTCCTTTCCCTCCCTTCCCCCGGGCATGTAAAATATTCTTAGATTTTTGTATCATCATGGTATAGAGTAGGAGATTGGATTTTTGTTCCAAGACTAGTTAATGCTCATAACAGCTTTGCAAGACCTCTATTAGTATGTCAATTTTCACCAGGGTAGAGGGTTAGCTGTTCCTGACTTCAGCATCCACAGAGAAGCATGACTTGGGAACTTGCTGGTAAGGGAGCCACCTTGTCTGGTATCCTGTTTTAAGTGGCAGGGTCAGATGTCCATAGGAATAAAAGGTGAACCAAGCAGTTGCAATACTAAACCTAGGGGTAATTTAGCCAATCTGAAGAAACATTCCAACAACCATGCCTAGTTAGCATTCAAAAGGAGAATGAAGCAATACATTTGCAGCCCTGGCCTGTGACTTTGGATCCATCTAACACAGCCGGGAGCTAATTCGAGTTTTCAGGACCTTGGTCTTTTCTGCAATGCACTGTTGAATGGGTCAATTATTCAGTCTTAGAACAGCAGTTTCATGGCACATTCATCAATTTGGCAATTGGGAAATGTGATTTTTTTCATATCTGGCTCTAGGAACTTCCAGCAGAACATGATAGAATAAACACATAGAATTAGTGGGTGTCATTTCATTAAAGTCAAGCCCTGAAGATAAATTAAAAAACTGGAAGTTCTATAAAAAATTTCCCTATTAAAATAATTCAGAGGTAACAAGCCAGAAGGTAGAAATTAATCTGGATATTTATAACTTTCTTTTTAAATGAATCAGTGGCAAATGGAATTATTATTCCCCAAACCCTGAGACAGGGCTGCTACTTTAAAAAAAAAAAAAGTTACTTGTTCTCGGTTCACTCATTTTTAACAGGGCCATGGTTTTAAAGGGATGCGTCATCTCCAAAAATACATTTTTCATTGTGGCAATTCTCCGAACCCGTGCAGCGATCCTTGTTTCTACAGTACACCTGCTGTTGTAGCATCCAGACTCTGAGCCCCTTGTGACTGAGAAGCATAAATCTCAACAGAAGATTCTTCCAGGTCTAACACAGAGGTCTACTGTGAAATGCCTGGTGCCCCGGGGGTGATTATTTACATAGAGACTTTACCTAAAAGCTGAAGTGAAGGAAGCCATCGAACACAGGGCTACTGTTCTCCTGCAGGCTGTGGACAACTGACATTCATTTTTGCCCTCCTGGCTTCCTTTCAGTGAGGATAATTCTATTTAAATCCAACCGCTGAATTTATTTTTAAATTCTGGCCTTGAAGGGCCCAGATATGTTTCTGTTTTTTTAAAAAAATATTTTTTTTCTTTATAAAGTCCTAATTAAATATTCTAAAATACTAAAATGCAGCTCTTCTGTGTGCATGGAGATCTTGCACTTTGATGAAATCTGCATATAGAGCAGGTACAGTAAACCCACTTTGGCTCTGTGTCCGTTGCAAACAAATAGTCCAATCTGGCTGGGATGGGATGGGATCTGGAAAATCTTGTTGAAATAAACTATTTAGTCTAAACATAATGGGACTTCGAGGAATGGAGATGCAGCACTGGAAATGCTGATTAGCTCATGATTTCCCTCCCTTTTCCAGATTTAACTCCTACGATTGAGGGTAGTTTGTTTGTATTTAACAATAGATCAGTAAAAGCCTGATTTGTCAAGATCATCCTGCTGAGGCTAACATCAGGAAGTATAAAGGAATGGTTATTAATCAGTTGAACCTAAATATCAGGACGCAAGAACTTGGCCTATCCAGGTGGCTCTTTTATCTTCGATATTATATGGCCCCTTATGCCATAGTATGTGTGCGCCTCACAATTTTTAATTTATCCTTATGAGGCAGTAAAGTGCTATTATCCCCATTTTACAGATGGGGAATGGAGGCACAGAGATGGTAAGTGACTTGCCCAAGGTCTCTCAGTCTGTGGTGGAGCAGGGAATTGAACCCAGGTCTCTGAAGCATTAGACCTTCTTATTCTCTTAAATATATGAGCTGAATGATACTGTGCGCTTGATTTTCAGCTACAACGTCCCTAACTTTGCAGTAGAAGTTTTGCACTTGCAATGAACTGCAATTGCAAATGGTAAAATGTAGACATCCAATGACATTTACCCTTGCAAAACAGCAAGTTAGGTATCTAACTGTTACCACTTGCAGGCCCAGTTATTTATCTGTATAAAACTGAAGGTTCAAAATGAGGCTCTAAAAATTGTAAGGGGCACTGCCAAGTCCACATGTGATGTTTGTTCGTTTTGTTCCACCGTCTGTCTGGCAGGGAGCACAAGCTAGTGAAGTTCTGCTGGGTTTACTTTACTGTTACTAGCATCATCCGATTTATGGGCAATAGTTGTACCTTTGAAAGGTCTGTGGAAAATCCTGATGAGCAAACAGATTGCTTTGTTGCATAATTGACAATTAGGGAAAAAAATAGTAAGTTCTAATACATTAAACCAAGCAGAGACAGGCAGACCCTGCTGACATAGACCCCGGTGGTGGGAAATCTTCTCTCTGTCAGAGGGTTCCCATAAAAGGGCCAATATATCACTCAAAGTGGAGGGAACTGGCCGGGAGGGGGTATAGTGAGGGCTGCTCTCATTCAGGCCATCCTCACAGGAGCAAACAAAGTAAAAACTGTTTTTTAACAAGAAAAAAAGGTCAAAATCGGAACAAAAAACTTTTCAATTGACTTGAACCAAAACAGTTTCCAGATTTTTGATTCATGAACATTTTCAAGATTTTGACTTTTCACCATGTGTAGTGGGGCGAACACCAGCTCCAGCCCTCAAGCGGTTGGAAAAGCCCTGCAGAGGGCTGTGGAGGGGAAGGGAGCAAAACCCCAGCTGATTAGGGCATGGCCCCCAGCTGCCGCCACTTCCCCCAATCAGGGCTCAGCTGGCTCTATAAAGGTTTTGAGCCAGAAGTTCCAGTAGAGACTCTCTCTAGCTAGAGAGAGAAGGGCCTGGCTGTAGGGACTTAACCAAGGACCTATTTTGGAGCAGGGCTGGAGAAAGGCCAAGGGAGCCAGGGAGCTGTGGCCTAGGAAAGCCCCAGTCTGCAAGCCTGGGAAGGCCTATTAGGTATGGGGGTTGCAGGGGCAGCAGGTCCAAACCCTCTTGCCTATGATGAGTGGCACTTATACTGCAGTCTGCCCCAGGGAGCGAGGGCTAGTTGGTGACTGGCAGTAGCTTAAGACTGAGGCGAGATGGGGATAGTGGGTGGGGATTCCCCTGGCAGGGGGAGACCCAGAAATGTGCAAGTACTGCCAGGGGGCAGCACCCAAGATAAGGGCACTGGGGTCCAGGAGGGACCGGGCCCAGTGGTAAGATGGATCACCAGACAGCAGAGGGCGCCCCAGAGGCTGACATGCTAATTCCCGTAGATGAGCAGCAGGAGGTGCTGCTGGGTGAGTCCCGCTCCATTACACCACGATTTGGTAGGGGAACATTGTTTGAGACCCCAGAAGTTTTTGCAGGATGGTACAAACGTTTCCTGCCCAGCTCTGCTTACCCTGTCACCAAATTCACCACGAATCCCCGTAGGGCCAGGGAGTCCAGGTTCCCCACTGGCACCTTTGCGGCCCTGAAGGGAAAACAAAGGGAAGACAAGATCCTTGCACCTGTTAACGTCCCAGGAATTCACCAGTCTCCATACTGATTTCCTGAATAAAGTCATTAATTACAGATTCCCTTTTTCCTTCTTTACTCTCCCGAGTCCCAACCACTATCCCTGTCCTTCCAGACTCCAGTACCGCTCTTCTCCTTCCTCATGTCCTTGCTTGCTGGCCCTACCCTTCCCCTCTTACTGGGGGAAGGCATTTTGAGGTACTCCAACCCAATCTCTTGCAGATCATCAATGGCATTAGCATAGGTTGCTTAGCGGCCACGATAAGGCCATCTGGGTGCACCAGCCGAACCAAATTTGGGAGTTAGGAAGCAATGAAGCTTCAGTATGACAAGTCTCCATGGGCCATGGATGATGGAGCCCTTACTGCTTTGTGTGATCAGTACACTGACAACTCTATGAAAACCTGCACATCTTAATTCAAAGCAGCTTTATAAAAACACCCATGTAAAGCTGGCGTGTTGGCTTCTTCATGACATTTGCATAGCCATGTGAAAGGCTTGGGTCTGAGCTCTCCCTGACATCAGAGGCTGGATGTGCTGCAGATAAGGAAGCACTTAATGATGCTCCAGAGTGGGTCCTCTGGACAATTCAGGCATTTTGCTGCTCAGGCTCTGTGCAGAATCCTTGGACAGGTCTACACTTGGAAGGCTTTGCTGACACAGCAATACCACTGTGCTATATCAGCAAAGCTCTCCTACTGGGGATGCAGCTTACAGTGGCAAAAGTGCACTTTTGCCAGCATAGCTATCCAGCCCCAACCCGAGTGAAGTAAGTTATACTAGCAAAACCAGTATAACTGCATCTCCACTTGGGGCTTTGTTGGCTTGGGACCCTAGCTCATCACTGACATAACTATGCTGGCAAGTTTGTACTAAGTTTGTAGTGTAGACCTGGCTCTAGCCACATTTTGGCTGGAGAGGGGAAAGTAGCTGTAATGTAGTGTCCTGGGAGTGGGGGTGACGGGATTAGAGGAGGGGTCCACAGGACTAGCACAGAGGACACTCAAGGCAAGTGGGCTGGGAATATCCACATGAAGAAGGATGTAAAATGATCAGATCTAAAAGACTTCCTCTGCATTTGTGAAATAAAGACCGTGTTTGTTCTTGCAGTGGATATAGTAATATTTTGGCTACTACTCTTCCCTAGCTTCCCTTTTCACTGTGTTATGTTAATGAAGGCATTAAGTATGTTCTGATTAATTGATATCCAGGTCCCTCCAATAATTTGTCACTATCACTCAATTTTATTAGCCAGAAGTTTGCATGGATACCAAATGACTAACCTGGGGTGTACTAAATTACCCAAATTTCTAGCTTACTGACCTGAAAGCCCCTTACACCTGGGGCTCCCAATGGGCCTTGAAGACCAAGTGCACCCTGAGAAAGAGAAGAATAAGCATGATTAAGAAAGATCATTCACAACCAATTGAGTCATGAACACAATTAAATTGCCGTTGTTGTAACAACAAAAAGCAGCCAGTCCTGCGGTATAGAAGTCTTCTTAACAGCCATGCTGATGAATGGCCATTATAATGCAACTCGCTGCTTATTGAACTTTGTTAATGGTAATCCTGGGAATAATCACGATTATTTCTTTTTTACTTGATGCTTAGATTCATTTGGTTCTTATGAATGCCAGGGACTAAGTGACCCTGGCTAGAGATAGGCACAGTGGGACACATGCTGTGCAAATTTCTCCTAGACACACAGCCCTGAAAAGAAGTCAGTACAGACCTGCCACTCCAGTTCCGAATGGATACAGTTAATTGGCCTGATTCAGCAAGGTAGGGAAGCAGGTGTCTAATTTTAAGCACGTGACTAATCCCACTGAAATCAATGGGTGCTTTCTGACTATGACATGCTAAATGGTGCTTTTGTGAAGGATATACCTGATCATCCCCTTGAGATTTACGGGTTAATATAGGAGGCAGACCTTCAAATAAGTGCCAAGGCTTTTTACACCCTAACAGGATCTTTATGAGATATAATTCTAAGTCACAGGAATTGAAAACACAAGACAATCCCTTTGCACCTTTTCCAATTCACTGATCATTTTGTTCTTAGTAGGTTGACACGCATGACTACTGGGAAAGAGGGTGGGGGGTTTTTTTGGGGATGGGGGTGTGGGGACAATGGTACATGAAGTTCCAAGCAACTCTAGCACTAACTATAAATCACATATTTAATTGCATACGGGTTAAGCTAATTAATTCACTGAACCGGTTTTCAACTCTTACTGAACTGTCAGATGAAGTTAGGAAGAAGACTGGTAATTAAAGGAACAGACTGCGTGGGTTGGCAATTTGAAAATCTGGGGCCTGATTTCCAGACGAGTTGAGCGTCCACCACTACAAGTGAAGCAAATAGGAGCTGCAAGCATGCAGCCACTCTGGACATCAGGAACTTGGGTGTCCAGCCTGCCCCCTTGAAATACACACATGCAAATACAAAAGCATGATCCAGTGCATACCTTGGTACATTCAAAACTGGCAATCACATCCATTGCAAAAATGTATGTTTGTGCAGGCGCATTTTGCACCAGCAACTTAGATCAGGAGTTTTGAAAATGCAGCCCTTTGTGTTTTGTTATTCCAGCTAACAACATTTCTAACAGAAAATTAACAGCTGCATACAAGTGTCTACGCTGTATTCTACTGAGAAAATAAAACACACACAAATGATATTGGGTCAAATTTTGAAAGTGACTAAATGACTTAGGAGCCTAAGACTAAGCAATAAGTCACTTCTGAAAAAGGGATTTCAGCTCCAACGTCATTGAGTACAACTTTCTCAAGACCCAAGTCACTTAGGAGCCAAAATCCCATTGTAAAATTAAGGGGACTTACGTGCGTCTGAAGATTTTATCCCTTGTTTGCAGCTTTGGAAATATACAGAGAACTAGTTATGTTTGTTGTCAGACGCCAGCATGTTTTTTTGCCCCAAGCACATAAGATACTATACAAGTCATGATAGCACCCTAGTGTTAAATCAATAAAAACTTAATTGATGTCACAGGCACTCTGGAGTAAAGCCACTATCAGTGAGATAAAAAATCAGACCTTAGTTCAGTGAAGTACTTGGGCGTGTGCCCTCTTTAAGCATAGGAGCAGTTCCATGCAAAAATGGCACCATGTTATTCAGTAAGATCCGAAGTCAATGGGACTCTCGTGCATACTTAAAGCTGGGCACATGCTTAGTACCTTCCTGAATCAGGGCCCCGAAGAATAGAATTTCACATATGCTATTAATTCTCTCTCATTTAAACAGTATAACTTTTCTTTTTGTGTAATGATTTCCCAATGTAGGTGCAGTGTATTTATCAGAAAAATACAAAAAGCAAGATAAACTCCGAAAAGAAGCATTTCAATCACTGTTAAACCTCTCTTGCCATTATGCAATTGAAGCAAAGAGAGCAAAATTTATGTCATAGGGGAAATTCTGCCATGAAAGTGACCGTTTGAAAATGGCATTGTGAGAATCCCCACACATTATCTCTCAGTGACTCTCTATCAGATTTACTCAGTTTACAAGTTAAAAAAGAAAAGCCCATTTTTCTAGCTGCCAGGCCTACAAACTCACTCTGGAATCTAGATGCCCAGTTGGGGTCTTTCTGATTTGTGCATCATTAACAGAATCTCTATTACTGAGAGTCAGATTAAAATCTAGATCAGTCTCCCATAGCTGTGCTGGCTCTGCATGGCTCCCCCAGCCTTAATTTTTTAAAGGAAGATGACATGATCTAGAATAAACCCAATCAGCAGATCTAATTAAGTTGTGCCATTTTTATACAGCCACTCCACTGACTATGACGACACTTTCATGGCTCATTTTTTCTTTCTGCTTCCATTTTCTCATTTAACTTTAATGCTGTGTTACTTACATCTCTAATAAAGTTTTCTGTAAGATGCTTTATAAAATGGTATGGTATTGAAAATGACTACATATTATGTGGCAATTCTTTCAAATAGTCTAAGCCAGATCCTGATCTCCACTGAAGTGAATGGAGTTACGCTGCAGTCACATAGGTATAAATAAATCCTTGTCTATATTTAAAAAGTGAACGGATTTAAACAAACCAGTTTCGTTAAACCAATACAAACTCCTAATGTAGACTCATTTACACCAGTTTAAGTGGCCTTTCTGGCCTTTCTCATATAGATTTTACATAAGTTACTTACTGACAAGTTCGTAGAAATAAGCGTGGGTTAAGCTGATGTTAGTGTACCTGACTTAGAGGTTTGCACCAGTTTAACTTGATGTAGTTAAACCAAGGAACTTTTCTTGTATAGATGAGGCCTGAGATGAGAATCTGGCCCTTTTCCTTTCACAGTTCATTCCTTCTTTTTGGTGCTTTTCCAACCAAATATCTATTTTTCCATGCCAATTTTACTTTGAATTTTAGGACATAAAAAATAATTTTTGTATCTCTAAGTTTATTTCCCTTTTCTTAGAAGTTTAAAGAGCAAGCTGTTCAGAACAATAACTTATTAAACTGCTCAATTTCTGTCCAAGTGGCACATACAAAAAAAAAAAAAATCTTAGACTTCCTGTAGGCTTCCTGATTTCAAAAATACTTAAAGAAGATCAAAACCCCCTGTAAGTTCAGGCCCAGCCACAAGAGCAGCACTGGTTGGTGTAATAGGAAAATAAATGGTGTCCTGGAATTTTTAATATTATGAACAAAGCCAGTTTTTTTTCATCTTACACCATTCTGCAGGAACCCAATGGGCAGCAATGCAATTATTTGTAGACTTCCTTCATTACAATGCTCATAGCTCTTTATTCCCTGTGCTCTGTGGCAATCCTGAGAATGGATATGAAGCATCCTGATTTGGACCCAAGACTGGATGAGATGCTTCAAACCAGAAATTCTTTACAATTTACAGGTGAGGGGAAAAATCCAAACGATTAGAGCTGGGCAAAACCCCACTGATTCATTTCACACAAACATTAGCTTCCTTTTCAAAATCCCCATAGGTTTGTACTGTCTCAATGTCGGGATCTGAACGAACTCCCAAAATGAAATTTTGTCAAAAGTCTCAAATGTGACCTTCTTTTGCATCAAACTGTGCAGCCATGAGGTTTGTGCGATTTTAATGCAAACCATAAACAAGCACAACAAAAGCGTGCAATCAGCTCCCTGCATGTTTGCAAACCTTTCGACGCACCTCTTCCAAGTTTCAAGGCTGTAACTAACCTAGGTGAGTTGTAGGATTTCAAATTTTGTTGTAAACATTTTGTACAGCTATGAGATTTGATAATGGGCTCTTTAAATCTAGCAGACAATGGCTGGAAGTTGAAGGTAGACAAGTTCAGAATAGAAACACAGCATACATTTTTAACAGCGAGGGTCATTAACCATGGGAAAAATTTACCAAAGGCTCTGGTGGATTCTCCATCACTGGCAATTTTAAAATCAAGATTGGATGTTTTTTTCTAACAGATCTGCTCTAGTTCAAACGGGAATTATTTTGGGGCAGTTCTCTGGCCTGTGTTACGCAGGAGGTCAGACTAGATGATCACAGTGGTCCCTTCTGGCCCTAGAATCTCTGAGTGACACCTAAAAAGGAGGCTTTCACGTTTAGAGTGCTGGAGGCCAGGCATTCCAGAATAACCCTTATTATTACCAAATCAAGAAGGTGCTGATTGTCCAAGCTGCTATCATGTAAGGGCACCAGCCACATGAATCACCTGGGACAAATTCTCCTCTCTGTTACCTCAATGTAAATGTGGAATAAACACGGTGGCTTCAGTTTGGTTACTCCACATTTACACTGGGGTAAAAGAGAGGAGACCTTGGCCCATTTACTTTGGGCTAAATTCTCTGCTGGTGTAAATCCACAGACGTTACGCCGGTAGAGGATGGAGCCTTTTATTTTAGCTTGATGGTGGCTCTGAAGATTGATAACAGAGCTGTGTTTTAACTGTAGAAAGGTTATTCTTGAAGCAGCAATGTTCTACTTACAGATGATCCTCTAGGTCCGGGCTCACCTCTCTCACCAGAGATACCAGCATCACCCTATCAACAATATCAAAACGTCACCTGTGCTGTTCTTCAAGCGGGAACTCCACCCTTCCCAACCCACTATAAAACCATTACACAAATATATCATTCATGTCTCACATCACTGTCAGTTCACGGGTAGCAGCTAGTCAATAAATTATAACAATACGTGGCTCTTATATAGCACTCATCATCCAGAGATCTCAAACTGCTTAAAAAAGGTAAGTATCGTTAGCCCCATTTTACAGAATGGGAAACTGAGGCACAGAGCAGTGAAGTGACTGCCCAGGTCACCCAGCAGGCCAGTGGCAGAGCCAAGACTAGAACCTGGGTTTCCTGAGTCCCAGTCCAGTGTATTATCCACTAGGGCACACTGCCTCCCTAGACTGGCCTTTTTGACCCCACTGCAGCAGAGTAAGTAGTATTTGAGTTTCTAAAGAACTGACGTGTGACTTACATGCCACTCCCCAGATAAAAATCACACAGAATAGTTCTACATCCACAAGTGAAGGACTGTTTTGTCAGCCCTCATTACCACACTGCCTACACATACTTTTTAGATATCTTTGTATAAAAAAAATATTTAAACAGTATAACTTTTCTTTTGAGTAATGATTTCCCAATGTAGGTGCAGTGTATTTATCAGAAAAATACAAATAGCAAGATAAACTACATACAAAAACAGCATTTGAATCACTATTAAACCTCTCTTGCCATTATGAGAGAGTGAGAGAGAGGGGTTCATATCACTTAATACCAATATGGCAAGCTCAATTGTGCCAGAGAAGCAGCACATGAGCTCAAGCTTAGTGGTGGAATTTAAGAGGCCCTGAATAGAGTTTGTGATATATGTAAGATGTGGAGATACCTACAGGGATACCGGGCTCTCCCGATTGACCTGCCTCTCCCATCTCTCCAGGACTACCCTGTAGTGGGAAAACAAACAGTCAACTGGGCGGAACTTCGCAGTCACTTCTGTAACTTCCCTACCAACCAGCTGGAAGGAAAAGGATGAAATTAAAGTCTTGCTGGGGAGATGAGATAACAAAACGTGCTAAAAGACAGCAATAAAACTCCAAGAAGAGAAGAATTCTTATAGCATATAAAACTATAGAACAGTTATGCTAAAGTGCACATGCTGGGACTTCCAATATATTATGGAACACCATAAGTGGGAGGAATTTCCTCCTGACCTCAGCCAGTGATCAGTGTACACCCTGAAGCATGCGAATTAGTAGCCTTTGTATATAGTCAATAATAACGAGGCTGATGCTAGATAGAAGATTGAAAGGGAGGGAAAGTCAGAACAAATACACTTTAATGAGCAATTTTATGATGAGTTGCCTCAATCTGTTTCAGATTTTCTTTCATCAAACATTGCCGAGAGCCAGCCTGGTGTCTCAAAGTGTAGGAATTAAATACACTGTTGTAAAGATTCCTTGTAGCTTATCTTGAAGTGGACTGTTGATGTAGATTTACTGAGAGTGCCATTTTACATATATTGTGTGGCAGCCATGTCAAGTCTCGTGACTTCTGGGTGAAAGTTTGGCAGCAGCGAGGCAAATTCCAAAATTCTGCCATGGGTAGGATTATCAGAGGTCCGTTGGCGGTTTTTGGAACTGAAGCAGACTGTCTCAAGACACTTGAGGGATCTTCCCATGATTAAACCCCCAGCACTGGATATTTACTCACTGGAGACTGAACTGTGTATTTTATACTTTTGCATTTCAATTTCCCGAAATATCTATCAAAGTGAGATCTTCAAAAGTCCTTTTTGAGAAACACCTGAGAAGATACAATGTGCACAGCGAGCAGAATATCCACACTGTGTCACCTCAACGGGTGACTCAAGCAGGTCAGTTTTTAAAAGAAATGTAGGCCCTGATCCCCAGGAACTCAATCCTGTAAATATTTATGCCTGTGTTTTCAGCCCTTTAAGTTCAGTAAGACCATTCTGGTGCTCAAAATTAAGCACTTGTGTAAGTGTTTGCCAGATTGGGCCTAAAACTGCAGTGCACTAAAATGACACACTTAATAGTTTCCCAGTGAAAACTCATCCTTCACTTACTAGTTCACCTTTTGGACCCTTGTGACCTGGTCTTCCAGGTAGCCCCTGAGGGGGGGGAAAAAAAAAAATCACAACAGAAATTTTGCAGTATGTAGAAAACAACATTTACCGTTTACTGTCTCATTACACACATATGGGCATTTAGAATCACAGGACATAAGTTTCTAGCAGAGAGATTTTTCCATGTGAAAACAATGGGAGAAATTACCATCTAGTTCATTATCCAGAGTGCTACCCAGGCACTTCCCACTGACGATAATGGGAAAGAAAGACAAACATGAAAAATACAATAATAATAATAATAGTAGTTGATACTGATATAGCACCTTTCATTCAACAATACTCAACAAGCTTTACAAAGCACGGGAGGGGTAAGAATTTTGATCCCCATTTTATTGATGAAGAAATTGGAGACCAGAGATGTGAAATAATTTGGCCAACAACGTCTTAGAATAAGTCAGCGTTAGGAATACTGTAGATATCTGCAAAAAGAAAAGGAGTACTTGTGGCACCTTAGAGACTAACAAATTTATTAGAGTATAAGCTTTCGTGAGCTACAGCTCGCTCACGAAAGCTTATACTCTAATAAATTTGTTAGTCTCTAAGGTGGCACAAGTACTCCTTTTCTTTTTGCGAATACAGACTAACACAGCTGCTACTCTGAAACCTGTAGATGTCTGGTCTCCCGACTTCCAATCCTTAGCCCTTAGGCTAAGGGATAAATGTCATTATGATGCTAAAATTTTTCCTCTGTGTTTTATTTCTGAATTAGGAGGACATATACTAATACCTTGGTGATTTGCCTAGGGTTTCAGCCACTCCACTGTGCTGGCAATGGGGCAGGAGGTGTGTCATTTTCAATTGAGTCATTTCACACTGACACAGCTGTGACTGACACTAGAATCTGGAGTGTTGCTAGTTGATTATTACCAACTGCAGGGGACAGACTCACTTTATCTTATCCTAAAGCACCAACAAAGGTCTTTTGGCTGCAGCTGGATTGGATCAGATAATTTCTCTTTAACCATGTTTCTAGCTTTATTGCCATGGTTAACTGTGCAAATATCCCAGATTGTTTCCAGTCTGTATAATATACTGTGCACACACACTGGCTTTCTCACATTGCACCATGGGGAGAAAGTCTTATTCATGGGCTTAGAGGTTTGGTGAACACAGTGAGACAAGAGGCCAAATTTGAAAGACATCTAGGCACCTTCCAGTGTGAGTTGGATGCCTCAAAGCTTTCCAAAATCTGGCCCAAGGTGAGAAATAGCTGCTCGTGTGTCCCTCCACCCCCGTCAAATACGGAGAAGTAGCACTCCTACAGTGGCAAGTGTCTGACTCTTTTATGGCAAGGATACTATGATACTCACAGGAAGTCCGTTTGGTCCCTTCTCTCCCTGAGGACCGAAGCGGGGCACATCACCCCTGTAAACAGCAGTAGGTTAAGATGGACAATCGACTGATCTGATTCTATTCACATTAGTCAGGGCAAACTCTTCAGAAACTCTTTACAGGTAGGGTTTATTTCCCATCCACCAGTATTTGTAGAACCAGACGTGCTTGTAATCTTGTGATTTTAGAAAGCCCCTCAGAAATCTGTGCTCATTTTTATTATTATACCCACAGTTGAGTCGCCTAAACCTTCCAACATTTAAGTTCAATGTTCAAAGTTGGACTTTTTGGATCGGATTCTCTGTTCACTAGTCAGCTTCAAGCCAGTACATGTCCACTGATTTCAGTGAGTTACTCCTGATTTACATGGCTGTTAGCGAGATCATAATCAGGCCTTAAACTTTTATAGGGCCTACTAATGTTCTAAGTCATACTGGTGTAAATAAAGAAAAAAAAAACTCCCCTGAAATCAAGAAATTTACATTGATGCAAAGCGAGTGTCAGCGAGATCAGAACTAGGCCTTTGTGTACATTCCTGGACAACAATTCTAAGGGGAGTGCATCTGTCCAAAATACGGGTACTCCTGATGTGTCTGCAAACCCCATGCAGGCACGAATTGGCATCTGAAGGTGCAAAATGGGTAATTGCATAGAGCAATGCCTGTGTGCACACAAAGGATGAGATTCCAAAAGCACCTAGAGGAGATGGGCACCCAACTCCCCATTGACTGTTTTAGGTGTTTTTGAAAACCCTACCCACAGCTTCTAATTTCTCACATGTGAAGGCTGTCCCTTTTTCTCCCCAGGACCATAGGTATAGTTCCATGAGATCACCTGCCAGGGTCTCCTTCAGAAATCTGAACTTCACAGTTACATGTCTAACTCTCTATCATTTACAGCACTTTCCTTGTAAGTGATGAGAACAAAAAGGATGTCTCCACAAACAGCTCTGAAAAGAGATTAACTATTTATTGTAAGAAGACCCCTTATACTACAGGTTTTGCCACAAATAAGTGGCTTTAGAATTAGTCATTGTGTAATAAGGATCTGTCACTTAACCCTGGTAATATCAGTTAATTCTGTTCATTATGTCACACAATCTTTGGGCTTAATATCTTGTTGGGATTTTCCCAGGGTGATCAGTGTGAACTATCTTCCTCTTCTGCCTCAGTGACCCTACAGGAAATCTCTCTCTTGAGCCAAAGTCTTTCAAGCATTGCTTTTTCTCTAGGAAAGCCTATACCCGGGCACGGTGGATGACAGCAAATGAAATCTTTCTGTGTGGTGTTGAAATAGGATTTCACAAACCTTCTCACCATCGAGTCCAGGTGTTCCATCTCGTCCATCTTTGCCAGGCATGCCCTGAATAAGCACATGATGCAGAATAAGATTGTGACACAGACACCATTGATTGCAAAGTCTCATGCAAAGGTTCAGAAACATAAGGAT
Organism: Dermochelys coriacea; assembly: GCF_009764565.3. Lineage (NCBI taxonomy): Eukaryota > Metazoa > Chordata > Testudines > Dermochelyidae > Dermochelys > Dermochelys coriacea. The sequence goes on from NC_050080.1 coordinate 7,351,190, forward strand.
CAGCCAGTCGTTTAGTGTTGAATTACAAAGTCCTCCAAAAATATTAGGCTATGTCTACACTACCGCCAGATCAACACTCTGGCAATCGATGCACTGGAGGTGGATTTAGCAGGTCTAATGAAGACCTGCTAAATCTATGGCAGAGCGCTCTCCGATCGATCCCGCTACTCCACTCAGAAAGAGAAGAGTAAGGTAAATTGACAGGAGATGGTGCGGTATAGATACCGCAGTAAGTCGACCTAAGCTATGTCAACTGCGTAACTTAGGTTGATTTACGACAGTAATGTAGACATAGCCTTAATGAGCAATAAGTTCCACCATTGGTTATAGATTTCACTAGCTTTGGATATGATGTTGCAGGTCATCTATTCTTAACCACAATATAAATTCTAGATCATAAAAATACAGCCCAGATTCTAATTCCAGAGAACGCAGCACTAACAAATTCCACATACATATACACTTCAGTTACCCAATGTCATCATTACTATCCATTATATTTTAAATTTTAAGCTGAAACCAGTAATTGATTTGATTATATTAAATTTCAGGGTTACATTTTCAAATGCATCCTCTAAAATTTAGTCCTGCAATGTTTTAAGTCTGCAGACCTTTCCATTTAGACAGCTGACTGCAGAAATGCTACTTGGGCATTAAATTGTAGGTGTAACTGTACAGTCAGATTGTGCAGCCTTCACTCCTGTTAGGAAGCAGTCAGGCAAATAGTCCCACCAACTGCAATGGGCCAAATTAACCATTGGGCCAAACTTACTGAGGTCAAAGGGAAATTTGCCACTGACTTCTACAGAACCAACTCTGGGCTTGAACATGAGTATGGGTTTCATAAACTGACCCTCAGTGATCAGATTCCGACGACTCTGAAACGTAAGCCCTTGATGTGGAGACTACATCAAACAGAAACAACATAAGCTCTTCTGACATTGCTGTATTGTAAAGTCATGAACCAGTGACAGAGAGACTTGTAATTGAAAATCTGACTTACAGGTTCTCCTATGGGTCACTGGTCCCTGGCGATCCTTTTGGTCCAGGTCTACCCTAGAAACACACAAGTCATTTATCATCCAGTGCTGAAAATATCCAGAGAAACAGCCTTTAGGCAAAAGTGTTAAATAAATTCAACATTCAAATTTTAACAGTATAGGTTCATTTCATTCAATTTGTGTTTGACCTTGAGCTATCCATAGATGGATAACTATCTCATTTAGAGCCCAAGGCCAGCAGAAGATGTGTGCTCATCACATCTCAGCATCAGCAGCCTGACCCAAAAGAGCAAACTCCCATTGACATCAATGGCTGCTGAATAAAGCTGCGAGCCCATAGGCCCACACTTTTAAAGGTATTTATGTGTTGCTTCACTTGGGGTTTGGCTACACTTGCGAGTTAGAGCTCATTAAAGCAGCCCTGGGTGCCCTAGCTCACTACCCGTCCACGCTGGCAAGGCACATAGAGCGCTCTGACTCTGTGGCTAGAGCGCTCCTGGTGCTCCACCTCAGTGAGAAGATTAATGCTTGTTGCACCTTGGCTGAAACACCTGGGCGTCAGTGTGAACGAGGCGTTGCATTACTGCGCTCTGATCAGCCTCCAGAAATGTCCCATAATCCCCTTAAGTCAAGTGCCACTCTTCTCATTGTTTTGGAATCGCTGCAGGAATACGGATATGCCCTTTGAAAGCTCCGTTTCTGACAACCGGCTGCTTATCTGCTCCCAGACAAAGTAACCATTAGTGTGGAATGCTGCGTGTGAGAGAGAGAGAGAGAGAGAGAGAGGGGTGCAGGGAGGGGTGTCTGCTGTTGTCTGAACTTACAAGACAGCATGGTGACATGCTCTCAACCCCCCCAAAAACCCGCTCTCTCTCCCCCCACATACAATACAACACACTCCCTGTCACGCTCCCTCCCTCCCCATTGAAAAGCACGTTGTAGCCACTTGCATGCTGGGATAGCTACCACAATGCACTGCTCTCTGTGGCTGTTGCAAGAGCTGCTAATGGGGCCATGCTGTGTGCTTGTAACTGTCAGTGTGGACAGATTGCAGCACTTTCCCTACTGCGCTCTCCGAAGGCTGGTTTAACTCAAAGCGCTCTACATATGCAAGTGTAGCCATGCCCTGAGTGTTCTAAGGCCTAAGTGATTTAGATGGCTAGGTATTTAGGGGCCTAAGTCCAATTGATTTTCAGTGAGACACAGGTTCCTTAATCACTTTTGAAAATGGGATGTAGCCGAGTAAGTCATTTAGACCTTGCAGTACTTGGCGGCAGAATGCCTAGACACCATTACAAATCTGAGCCTTAAAGCTAAGCTTTCCCAGAATGGCTGGGAAAATATCCCTGCTTTCCTCCCACTCACTTGAGCCCTGCTTGATGGGAAATATCAAGGATTAAATAACTAGTCTGACCAATGGAGCAGAGCAAGTAAAAGGATTAGGAGGAGTATAGAAACCTTGCTAAACTCTACTCTTCTTCCAACCTGAACTTCAGAAAAAAAAAAAAAAAAGATACAACAAATGATTGAACTGTGTATGAAGAAATATCCTGTCGAAAGCTCTGACCTATGACTGGATACAATACATGCACAAGTGCACTATTTTCCATAAAGAAAAGTTTGTTTCTAAAGATCTTTTCTAGATTTGTTTTAAGAGCAGCAATAATATTTTAAACACTCTGATTCATAGAAATAATAACTACCACTTCTTAGCATTTATCCAGTGATCTTCATTCACAGACCCGGAAGTGATTTATAAGGATTAATAGGTATAATCCTCCCCATTTTACATAGTGGGAAACTGAGGCACAGAGCAAGTAAGTAACTTGCCCAAGGCCACCCAGAGAATTGACAAAAGAACTTGAAACAGAACCATCTTCCATCTCCCAATCAGGAGCAGTTGCTACATAAAGACATTTCAGAAGGAATTCTTGCAATATTAAGTTGACATGGGACCTGAATCAGGGTCATAACATTTCACACTGGAAGGTAAATGCAGTACTCTTAGACCCCTTTGGAGCACAGGATTGAGTTAAACAGATCCAAAGATTCTCCTTGAATCGATCTATGTGTCTCCCACCCAGAAGTAAAAAGAAAAGGAGTACTTGTGGCACCTTAGAGACTAACAAATTTATTTGACCATAAGCTTTCATGAGCTACAGCTCACTTTATCGGATGAAGTGCATCCGATGAAGTGAGCTGTAGCTCATGAAAGCTTATGCTCAGATAAATTTGTTAGTCTCTAAGGTGCCACAAGTACTCCTTTTCTTCTTGTGAATACAAACTAACACGGCTGCTACTCTGAAACCACCCAGAAGTGTCTCTCATCCAGAGGCATGAAGATTGTCAGTTTCTAACCTACCTTGAGAATTTTTCCTTCTGCCAGCAAAGCGACACAAACAGAATGAAAGAGGCAAGCCTTAAAACAACTGTAAACTAAACTTCATGTGCAATGTTTTAGTAGGCAAGTGTTTTATTGCACTTACAGTATCACCTTTGGGCCCTCTGAACCCTTGAGGTCCTTTGTCTCCTCGGCCTCCCTGTAATGATAAAAGAAAACCCATTAACCATCTCCATCTTGATGACTAACACTCAGATGGTCTCCATGCTGTTCCCAGGAATTAACCATGCCAGGCATGAGGGATGCCCACGTTTCCCTAGGAGCGCTGCTATGCTTTCACAGTTACAATCTCTAATACTGTGCACATGGATGGATTGCAATTGGGGCTCAGACTGTGATCCCACAGGATAGGAATGCTCTTTTCCATGTTCATCTGAAGTACCCTGTTTGTTAAATACAGTGGTGAGGCAGGAGGGAAACTTCAGCTGTTACCACTTGGATCCTGGTTGCAGTAGTTCAATGCCTGCTGTGTGGGAAAGCAACAAGACCTGAATTTAGTTCACTCAGGGTGAATTTCCTCAGTGTAGTGGACCAGTGGACCTGCTGCAGTTCCATCATTGGAGGGGTGGGGGTGGATGGTTGCAAAGCAAATGGGCTAAGGGACTCTGCATCCACCATACAACATAGAAGTGGGTTCCATATAAACCAGAGTGTAGGAGAGGCTTGGTGGCAGGGCAGGCAGAGCGGATGGTGTGGTTACTGGGTCCACACTCCCATGGCTCAAGTGTCCCTAAGTCTTAAAACAGGGACCTATCATTGGGCGGTCTAGAGAGGCTGGAGATCTGCCCACAGGTGGGTGTGTGGATTCTGCAATTCTCCTGCACAAATCCCATTCACTTAGGATTTGTGCAAAAGGATGTGTAATTGCATCCTTGGCACAGAACAGAATATTTTACCTTGGGGAAAAATGGTCTTCTGGGCTGGGATCTAAACATGGATCTGTCCAAGAGGAGGGAACCGCAGGAGAGCAGATGTGGAGCTTGCTCAACCCGCTTGGTAAGAGGAGAACATCTACCCATGTAGAAGGCGTGAACAAAGCACATAAAAGGGGAGCTCAAATCTGCTGAAGTGGGGGGGGGGGGGAAGGTAGACAATGAAGAACTATGGAAGGTGTTGAACCTACGAGGGCCAGAATGACAACTTGTAGGTGGTTGGGGGAGGACAGCATGAAATCTGGGGCAGGGGAGATGATGTAGCTCTTAGTTGTGGGCATAAGTGGCTTAGGAAGATGGGAGAGGTACCAGTGGGAACCAGGAAGGTCTTTATGGAAATACAATTGTGTGTGCACATCTCACTCAGTGAGCACTGTGCTGATGCAACATGTGCATTACTTCTGGTGTGGGAACTGGGTGGGTTCTGTTGTTCACTGGCACTGGACGGTTTGGCCAGGTGAAAGCAAGCAGTAGGCATCAATAGTGACGTTAGAGGCTGTGGTCATAAGGATTCAAAGGAAACTCTACAAAAGTATGAATGGATACATACTGCTTTCCCTGGAGTTCCTGGGAGTCCCGGTGGCCCTCTGAAACCAAAAGGTCCCTAAAAACCAATAAGACAGCATTAAAATGCGGCCATCAGGACTCTTCTGGACCCCACAACCTAGCCATGCTCCTAGCTGAATTATTATTACAAAGCAAGAGATGTCAATGGAAAGACAACATGTTCCTTAATAACTGTTAGGATCTTAATAGACTCCAGCAGAGGATCTTTATTTAAAACAGCAGGGTTTTCACTCTAGGTCTCCTTGCTGTTATCTCCTCACCAGACTCATAACACTCACAGCTGTGAAGCCTTGGTAACATACTTGACGCCTACAGAAGGACATGGCATCCCAAGCTCAGCTGTCAACCCCTGAGCTAATGTCCAGGCACACCTGAAGACGACCATGCTGGTCAGTCACCATTGTTCAGTAAGGGCTTGATCCTACTTTCGCTGAAGTCAGTGGCACAGGATTGGACACTGTAGGACATCAGTGTTCATGATTCCCCCCCCCATGTTCTAAAAATCTTCACAGAACTCCTGCTGTCTTCAAGGTGAGTCCCCTGCATGGAAAGCTTGCAGGATTAGTCCAATAGTTTGCACCTTCATGGGGCTTCCGTTGTCCAGGGAATAGGGCAATGGGAAGTAATGCCACATGTAACTTTATTCACACAGTGTCTAATAGCTGCCAAGAACATTGCTCTTGCAGGACGTGGACAGGAAATTAACTAGAGGCAGTGATCTCTAACAGGGCCATTGGATTTTATTCTGCATGGGTTTAATGAGGGAAAAGTCCAGGGGAAAGTCTGGAGAAGATGATAGTTACTTACCCTGTCCCCAACTGGACCCTCTGGCCCAATGAGGCCTCTTAACCCTCTTGGCCCCTAGATGAGAAAAACAACTCATTAAAAGCCAATCGTTCAAATACAAAACAGTGAAACAGAAAGAGATAAAGACGTGGAAGTGAAAACCTAAAAACCAAGTCAAAGAAGCCTTAAGAAACAGTGATGAGCAGAGGGATTTGGCGGGGGGGAGGGAAGGGGAGATGACAAACCCTGTCCCCAGGAACCTTTTCCCAAAGCAAAGAGGTCTCAGACTGAGACAACACAGTCTGGTTCTTCTGTTTTTGAGGGGGAATAGATTCAGAGAAGGGGTTTTAACAGGGAGGGAGGGCGCCCTTGGGCTGGGGAGCCCGAGGCCAAGCCAACCCTGATTACAGAGGGGAACAAGGCAATTTTCTATTTATAGCAGACAGAGGCGGCAATACGGGGGATGCTCAGGAGGCTGTAGTGAGAGGCTCCTGCCAGGAAAACCCTGAGACCAGGACACTTGCTACAGCTAGGAAGTGCTGGGAGCAGCCTGCTAAGGCAGGAAGGACTCTGACCAGACAGGTGCGGGGTAGGGAGGGGGGTGTTGGGCTGTACCGAGCTGAAGGCTGGAGGGAAAACTTTTGTGTTTGGCTTTGAACTTTAAGTTAATAAATCAGACCCTAAGGAGGGCAGCTGTGATCGCACTGGAAAAGCCCTGTGTGGGGTTCATTTGGGGATCCAAGGAGGGAAACTGAGCTGAGGAGCTGTGTGCAGGGCTGCACTGAGGCCACCAGACGGCATTGTGAGGCAGCCACGCTTTTACCATGGGGATCCAGCAGACCCAGTGCAGAGCTCAGTCCCATTACCATTCAAACATGGCACGGGCTCTTCAGCCTCCACCTGGGCCCAGGAGATGGGTACTCACTGTAATTTTTCATCCATAGGATGGCACCACTACCAGGCCCGTAGCAAGGCCCATGCAAGTCCAAGGGAGTCTTTTCACGGACATCAGTGGCTTTGGATCAGGCCCTCAGTGCAGTCTGTTACCAGCAATGCACTGCTGTGTCCACAATGGGTGAGAGGGGCTGGCATGGGGCTTGATCCCAGAGCCACATGGACAGACCCCAACCGTTCGCATTTCACCCTGAAACCCTGCGTGACTGGGGGGAGCATCAGGGGACTGCTCTGGTTTGAAAGGCAGATTTTACCTGCAGGCCGACGCTGCCTGGAATCCCCGGAGGACCTGGAGGGCCTGCATCTCCCTGCGGATAGAAAACCAGAGTTAGACGAGATGCGATGATAAATCTCACCCTGGATCCTAGTAACCCTCTTCTCAAGAATCTTCTCCATGCTAGCCCTCCCTCCCAATCACCTCCCCGGACCCTCCCTCACCAAAACTATGGCCTCATGTTCTGCCTCTATGCAATTTCTTCCACACACAAATAGTGTCCGTGTCAATTAGTTAAGACAACTAACCAACCAACTTGTGTGATCAATGCAGCTTTTGCATGAGCTGCAAAACCAGGCACAGCAAAATTGAAGGTGCCAATTTAGAGTCCACTCTGGAAAAATTGTGATCATAACAATGATTCTATTTTTTAGCTGAAATAGTCTCACACACACACACAAAATGATGGAGGCTAATGATCTTCAATCCACATGCCAAGTACAATCAAATAATGGGCTTTCCCTTGCTGTCCAATCAATTGTCTCATTCTGCCCTGGCATCATCCTGAGAGAAATCCCTTGGTCTTATGCTTTTTCAAAAAAAAAAAAAAAAAAACACCAACCTAATTTTTTTTTCTTTAAACAGAGTTTTACCTTCTCACCATCTTTTCCTGTTTCCCCAGGTTCTCCTTTGTGGCCTGTATGCCCCTAAAAATAAAACCAAGAATGATCTGAGTTTCTCATTATTGCCCTGTGGCAGGCTAAGCTATATAAGGGGGACACAGGATTTAAAGCAAGGCAGGTAATTGACTGAAGTTATTGGAGAGGAATTTACGCATCTGCTGTGTAGCATCGTTCCTCATTTCCTGGATGGGCGTTGCATTTAGGATAGACAAGCAGTTGATCAAGATGTTTCCATGTCTATTGGAACGTATTCTAAAGTTGTGAAGGATGGGTAACATTTTCAAAAATGCCTAAGTCCTATTTTCAAAGGCATCTTCCAATGAGACTTTAGGGTCCTGTAACAGAGTGACATATCCCAGGGCTGGAGAGCTAAGGGTTAAACCAGCCCCGATTACAGGACTAGCCACACCTAGGTTTAATCAGGTGATACTGGGATAAAAAATGGGCAGGAAGCTGCAGTGGGGTGGGGAAGCCCAGGAGACTGCAGGGCCCTGAGTCAGCAGGGGAAATGCTGAAGAAGCAGGAGAGAGTGGGAGAAAGCTGTCAAGGCAGGGAGGTCTGAGAGAGACCTTGTGCACGCAGGGAAGAGACTGTAAAGGCCAGCTGGGATGAAGGCTGTGAGCGTTTGTGTTATTTGGGATTAGTCAGGAGAGAGACACTGAACTGCTTGGTGCTGGTATGTACCAAAGGACTAAATAAATGGGAGCCACCTTTGAACTGTGAATTCTTAAAGAGCTCTGAAGAGGGGGAAACAGAGGCAGGGCACCACAGAGTGATCTCTGGCCATGAGAGGGCTGCCCATGTTACAGTTCCTAAATGCCGAAGGATAAAATTTTCAAAAGCATCTAAGTGACTGAGAACCAAAAGTCCTAGTCACTTTTGAAAGTGCTTTTGAGAAGGTTACCTTGTGCCACTTTTGAAAACGGGACTTGGGTGCTTTTGAAAAATTTTACCCGAGGTCTTTTCGTTTTTTAAAAGCCTAAATACCCTTTTGCGTAAATGATCTTCCACAGCTTATTATTACAGCTACAGCAACCCCCTCAGGCTGGCAATGAACCCATATACACTAGAACGATCTTAATATAAAACTCTGCCTTGCTTCATTCCCTTCCATCCCTACTACTATTGTGGCAAAAGACCATACGAATACTAGTTAGCATGGGTGAAATTCCTCACTGTGCAGAGGATCAGCTCAGGACCTATCCATTACTTAAGCCTTATTCGGAGACTTTCTTATTTCACGGACCTTGCATTTCACCCCTTACCAACAACAGTTGACTGTGTGGGTTTCTAATGATCTCTCTGTGGGAAATGCTCAGCTCCCCAGAGAACAGAGGGTTGAATTCCATGGGAGCTGAAGGACACCAGTATTTCCCCAGGCAACACTCGGCCTCCTGCAGGATAGGCCCTCTACATCTGCTAAATATTTCTACAAAGATTAGAGAAACTGTGCTCCCCAGCTGGTTGAGAAGCTGAGCTGAGGTTTAGTCCCACCAGACAGATGAACTATATATTCGGTACCCAATCCGTGCAAGGTGCACGATAGGAAGTGAGGGGTGTTGCCTTTCAGTGCGGCTGAACGCCCCCTGCAGTCTTGAATTTACATACTGCTAGCAGCACATTGTAAACTGGGGAGCAGTTAGGTTCTACGGTAGGTGCGAAATAGAGTGAAATGGTATTTGGTCATGTGAGTTATGCCCTCCACAATACTGTCCGTATCTCTGCATCACAGTGATAAGTGTACTTTAAAAACCCGGGATGTGTTTCTAAGGACCTGTCTCCAGTGCAGCTGGGCACGGGTAGGCAGGCATGGGCAAGCTGTGCTCCAGCTAGCATGTTAAAAAGAGCAGGATAGCAAGGGCAGCAGCTCGGGCTACTTGCCTGAGACATGCCCAGGGGGTCCGGGTGGGTTTGTACTCAGGTAGCTACCCCGAGCCACTGCCCTTTATACCCCAGACACACTGCTATTTTTAGCACACTAGCTGGAACGGAGCAAGCACTTCTGTCTACCTGTGCTGGGGAGCACCCTCCCAGCTGCAGTGGAGACAGTCAAAATTACAGCTAACAAAGAGAGACTCTGGGCTCAATCCTGCAAGAAGCCAGAGCCCCGATTTAGCAAAGCACTTAACTTTAAGCACTGCAAATTCTCCCACAGCAATCGGGGGGGGGGGGGGGAAGGAAACAGTTAAGTGCTTTGGTGGATCGGGGCACCTTACGGGATCATGCCCTGTGCGTTTGGAACTCCCATGGATGTTAATGGGAATTCCATGTGCTGATAGCGGGACGGGTCCTGTATCCTTCACTTGTCTCTTGAAAATAAAAGCTGGTGGCATTTTGTGTCTGGGTAACTTGGAGTACCCAAGACTCACAGGCTCAGATAAAGGAGAACTGTTGCATACTTTGTACAGCATGAACCTGAGTCCTGCTCTCAGCCACAGGTCCTCCCTCTGCCACGCATTCTGGGACTCAACTCTGTGTTTACAGAAGATATTTTTCTTACCTTGAATCCTGGCATTCCTGGAGGACCTGGAGGGCCTGGGGGGCAGAGAGCTGGACACTGCACAAAACAAACATTCGTGGGTTTAGCTAGCACAGACAGTGGAGCAAGGTGGGTGTCATTATTATTGAGGGGGAAAATATGGTGGTCAATAATACTAACACTAATACCTAGCTCTTATATATTGTTTGCAGGGTTGCTGTAGCCAGGTCGATTCCAGGACATGAGAGAGACAAGGAGGGGGAAGTAATATCTGTTATTGCACCAACTTCTGTTGGAGAGAGACAAGCTTTAGAGCTACAGAGCTTTTCTTCAGGTCTAGGAAAGGTACTTAGTGTGTTAACTGCCCAATTCATCTTGAATGTTCTGCTGTGCAACACTGAGGGCAAGTCTTCATACTTAAAAGGCTGTGTGGGCACTCCTGTAATGCTTTCATGAAGACACTCTAAGATGAGGGGAGAGAGCTCTCCCGTCTGCATAGTTAATCCACCTCCCCGAGAGGATTAACTCTCCCGCTAACATAGTGCTGTCTACATGGGGGGTTAGATTGGTATGACTACGTTGCTCGGGGTGTGGATTTTTCACACCCGAGTGAAGTAGTTATACCGATATAGGTCTGTAGTGTAGACCAGACATGAGTACCTTTGCCAGACTGGAAGAAGAGCTCTGTGTTGCCTGAAAGCTCGTCTCTCGCACCAACAGAAGTTGGTCCGATAAAAGATATTACTTCCCCCACCTTGTAGCTCTTATAGTACTTTTCATCCGTAGAACTCAAACACTTTACAGGAAGAGGCCAGGATCACTATCCCATTTTACAGATGGGGCAACTGAGGCACAGGGAGTTGCCCTAGGTCACCTAGCAGGCCAGTGGGAATAGAACCCAGATCTCCTGAGTCCCCATCCAGTGCTCTATCCACTAGGCTACACTGTCTTCAAAAAAACTGAAGATTTCATGAAAAAAAATCGATATTTTTCAGCAAAATTTTAGAAATGTTCAGTCCAGTTCTAGTTAAGAACCTCCTGGTTTGCTTCCTGTGATGCTGGAATCTGTTCTGTGGCCTAATTAGTGGGACTGATTAACACACGAAAGAGGTAATGGCTGTCACCTCATAGCTCTTTTCAACAACAGGAAAGTATTTTCTCAAGTCTAAACTTAGCAGGTGGCCTCAGGGGCTTGGGAGCAAAACATGAAACAAAACTGGGCACACGAATGGATTCTGTAATCCAGGCCGCAAAGCCCCAACTCAATTTTAGACATCTCCTATGAACATATACCTAGGAACTCAAGACTGGAAGGGACCTCCTGGGTCATGAGTCCAGCCTCCTGCTATCACAGGCAACTCCAGCATAGAATCCCGTTCATAAACTTACCAAGCTCCAGCTCAAAACTAGTTAGGTTATTTGACCTCACTGTTCCAATTGGAACCTCACGCCTCTGATGATTAGAAAACCTTCTTCTTTTGCATCACCCAAGCCAATCACCTACTGTACATGGCAATGGGAGTTGCATACCTGAATCCAGAGTAATATGGTCTCTTCTAGCCAGACTTCCTAATATTGTCTGTAACCCTGGCTGAGTCTGGAAAACATAGGGCCTATAGACATCAATACTCACTTCCATGGGCTTTGAATCAGGCCCCAAACCTCCTTATTCTAAACAGAACAAGGATATTTAATTACAGCAGACCATGTCTACTGATCTTGCTCTGCTGAAAACCTGGGGCTTAGTCATGCAAACAGTTAAGAATACACTTAGCTTTACACCTATTTGAATTTGTATTGATCTCACCTGATCAAAGGAAAAGCTCACGCAGAAGAGTTTATAGGAATGGGAATTTACTTAAAAACGAAGCAAACTATCAACAGATTCTCAAGCTGTGTCTGGCCCGCATGGGAGAGTCTTCTAGAATTTCACAGGGATAAAATCAAAAGCTATATAGAAGTTAAGGGGATTCTATAGCTAGTACTTCAAAAATCTATAGAAAATAAAGAATAAGATCTTTCTATCGTTTTTTTTTTTAAACCTTTGTATATAATTCTGTAGCAGGGAAATAATTTTCTATTAAATTCTATAGGATGGCCTAAAAAATTACCAAAAAACTTATTTTCTATTATATTCCATAAGTCTTTTCCATAAGGCAGTGTCAACAAGATAGAAGCTTTTTTGGAGTACTCTAATTAGAAAAGCAAAGAAGCTGTCATAACAACAGCTGTGAAATCTTGAAATGTCACTTATATCGCTCATTACCTTAATGTCTATTTCCTTCCTTTGAAATAAAGAAATCAAGACATTTGCTCAAAAAGGAAAGAACAAACAAGGCTTATGCCCATGGGAACAAGGTGCCGCCGCCCATGGAAATAAACAGCAAAACAAATTTGACCTTTTCTGTTTGAAACAGCTGCATGAAAAATTGTCTTCTGTTGTGAAGTGCTAAAAAACTTGTTTTTATTAAACTGGCATGGGATCAAACACATGCAAAATCGACACTAGGGAAGCAAGGATCAAATTGAAGTAAAATGACAAGGAATATCCTGCAACAGGACTAAACTATCTGCATACTTGAAAGAGTCCAAGGCCCTGATACGGCAAATATTCATGCACCTGGAAGACATTGTCCACACAAACCGTCCCATTAATTTAATGGGATTACTCTCATAGATAAGGCTACTCCCAGGCATGTTTGCACCATCTAGCCCTTGCATGTTAAAACAGACCTATGTTCGCCCAGACCCATACATAAAAAATTGTTTAAGGGGTTAAGTTAAAAAATTGTTTCTACGATAGAGAAAAACCTACCTGAAGGTCCCCGCCGCCATCAGGAAGAACCCCTGGAAGACCCTATAACCCAGAACATTTGAACTTTTAAATATATCAACACAAAGCACCAAAGGAAATGTTATCTCCAGAAAACATATTTTATTGACACATTTTCCACTTCTGTATTGCCCCTCAAAGCACTTCACAGACATTCATGAGTTAACTAGGTCAATATATTTACACTCCTTTTACAGAGAGGTAAAATGGAAGCAGCACTAGGTTGAATGGCTTGCCCGAGTCGCACAGGGGCAAGATGGCCAGCGCCAGGCCTATGAGCCACTTGCATCCTCCAGATATGGATGAAGCAAGGTCACCCACCTCAAATCGGTGGCAGAATTAGCAACGGAACCCCAGAATCCAAGAGCCCTGACAGTCACATGCTCTAACAACTAGACCATATAGCTGCCAACACAATAGCCGTGGCTTAAGCAGACCAACATAGAGGTGTGGTTTATCTGCAGGATGTGGGGAGGAACCACATTTTCCAAGGAGTAAATTTTCTAGAGGGAACCCCAATTCCATTTTCCCAAGATTGGTATCTTCAAGAGAATTTCCCCTTATAGGGGTGGGACTTTCCACTCATTGTCCAATGCAGAAGTCTTTAAAGGAGATCCATCTCCTCAGTTATATGTAATTACCAACAACCCTACCTGCACAATTACTCCACTATACACAAAAGCTAGTTTTAGGATATGTCTGATAGGAACGTAACCCGCGCTGACACAGCATGGCATCCGTCCCCCTCTTGGGGTGGCTGGTGGTGCACACAGTGGTGGGGGAGCCTAGAACAGCCATAGCTAACAGAGGTGGCTGTTTTAGCTCACACAGTAAAGGCTCATGCTTTTAGATGCACAAGTTAAATCCCAACAGCCAGCAACTCATACAAGGGCATGGCATTACAGGAACACAGGGTCTGATATAGTGCATCAGACTGTCACTCCATCTAATACAGGCTCTTGTCACTGTCAGGGTAAACAATCCCTCCAGAAAGGGAGCTAGACATCTGCACAGGATCATTGAGGGTGTTCAGCACCTCACCCGATCAGGCCCCAAGACCAGCTGTTTTTGAGGAATATGAAGAAAAATCCCATAACAATATGGCCAATCACACCATGGTTACCCAGGAGGAAAAATCTTTCCAGTGATCCGTGTATGCCCTGAAGCCACATGGCATTGCATCATGCCCCGTGCCCCCAGCATCAGCAGGAATATTAAACACTCATAAACATGGGAAATAAACAAATAGTCATTGCTTTCCCTCTAATGCAGCGTTTCTCAAACGAGAGTCCGGGAGGGTATCCCAGGGGGGTCCACGGGCCCTGCTGATCAACGCTTCCCCCTCCCTCCCATAACTCTTCCCATCCCTCCCAGCCCCTCCTGCACACCGGGGAACAGCTGTTCAGTGGCGTGCAGGAGGCGCTGGGAGGGAGGAGAAGGAGCAGGTGCGCTTGGGGGAGGGAGGCGGAATCATGTCCAGGGCCGCTGGCCCCGCTGATCAACTCAGCAGCCTGCAGGAGGCACTGGGAGGGAGAGGGAGAAGCAGGGATGGGGCGTGCTCGGGGGTGAAAAGAGGCAGGGAAGAGGAGGGGTAGGGGAGAAGCGGGACGGGAAAAGGTCAGGTGGGGGTGGGGCCTGAGGCTGAGCAGCAGGTTTGCAAAATTTTTTAAATCAAAATAGGAGTCCTTGGGATCCTAAAGTTTGAGAACTGCTGCTCTAATGCATTGTTTTTAGCTTATAGGGAACACTTCAACTTAAGGGGGGGGGGGTTTGAACCTAAAACAGCAAAAAAAAAAATGCAACTGCCCTATCAGCTGCTTCCATGGGCACAAGAAGATGATTCCAAAAACCACACCAAGTTTAGCTTTCTTCGTGTTTATTACACAGAAAAATTGCAACTTACTGGAGGCCCTGGAGGTCCAGGCTGTCCTGGGAATCCTGGAAGACCTGATGGTCCCTAAAAGGAGTGAAAAATAATAAGAATTCCCATATACACCCTCTATAGAATCTCTCGGGGGGGGGGGGTGAAGAGTTCACTGAAGGACCCAATCCTGTTCCCACTCAAATCAACAGACGTTTTGCCATTCAATCCAACGGGAGTGGGGCAGGTCCCAAATACTATATACGAGATGAATGAGGATAAGGTGGTTTTCTTGGGACAGTTTCACCATATTATTAACTTGAATGAAAATCTGTAAAGAAATTAAAGTGCAATCACGTTTATTAATGTGGGATAAGGGGACATGTCTAGAAGAGGACTGAGCCCCGGTGTCTCTTTCTGCAGATGCTTTTGTGCCTGCCAAAGGAATTGCAAGGACAAATCTGAGTATTTGCACCTGCATTCCTGCAGTCAGAAGTATAAGTCCTCAGGACTTACACTTCTAAATGTGAATGCAAATTTTGTGGGTGGCTGCAAAAAGAAAGATTTGACCCAATATATTAAATAGCTTCATGCTAGTGATACACGTGAGCTCCAAATGTGACAAATCCCCTGCCACAAAGAACGGACACCATTGTCACCAGCTAACCTGCACACATGTGGCATGAGAAACAAAACCTTCATTTGCAGTTACAGCTTACACACACTGTAGACTTCAGCCACGAGAGGGCGAGATGACTGAACACACTTGAGTAGCTCTGGCATGGTAGTTGACACATACCCACTGCACTAACCAGTGCAGGGAATGGCACCTCCTGTTGGCCTATTCACAGAGCAAGTGTGGTGTCACACTCTCATTAACCTTCTTCCCAAGTGCAGCAAGAGGCCAGAAATAGACCTTGTTCTTCTGTGGCTGCAGGATGGTCAATCAACAGGAATTAAACAAAGGAAACTCACAGGTGGCCCCTGAAGTCCGTTTCCACCCGGGAGTCCACTAGCTCCTGGAGGCCCCTGTAAAATAGAGCCAGTACATTACACATGCTGCTACCCGGGAGAGCTCTCACTGTACAAAAGCAAAAGCTTTACACTGCTCACCCCTCCCACTCAGGGGACTGGTCCAATCTTACACCCCGTTGGTCTGATGCTCCCTATACAAACATAGACAGTGCCTGGCTACCTGTGCCAAGAGGGATCCCCTTTCAGGGGAAAGCAATGAAATGTTCTCACCAGTTACAAAGCTGCTGCACCCTGTGGCTGCTCTAATGCACATCAGTGGCCAAACTGGCCTCCAGCAGTGTAAAGGTCGCAGCAGGCCACCCTTAATCATGGCTCCACACCCACTGGATTTAGCGCAGCTCAGAGCACTCAAGGATCTGGGTCTGTGGGTGGGTTTTGGGGAAAATATCAATACCTTGATATTCTGCCTCCTGATCATAAGAAGAGAGGACCAGCAGGAATAGTAGTGTCAGTAGCATATGCTAATTACAAGCAATGTAATAATTTAGACCAGGCCTCAAAAAGGGGGTTTACTCTTAAAACTTAGGTCAACCTAGCTATGTTGCTCTGCAGTGTTAATTTTTCACACCCCTAAGAAATATAACTAGGTTGACCCAACGTTCTAGTGTAGACCAGCCCTGGGAAAGAGGCTGCTACTTACCGGAGGGCCTGGCAGTCCCTTGCCCTGAAAACAAAATTTAAAACAAAGAAAGATCATTTGGAAACTGACCACACAAAAAGTGGATCATTGTATCAAAAAGCCACTTCCCCACCCCAACACTCCTCTAGCCCCTATTGTTCTAATTTAGTCAGAAATTGGAGCCAGAGACAGTTACTGAATCCTAGAGTTGTCGTCTGTATTTTCCATTCACTTTCCCTCTTTGTTGTCCGTGGGCTATTCTCTGCTTTAAGATTCAGCCAGGGACCCATCAACGGGTCATGTGCACATATGAGGGGAGAAGTATAGCCTCCCCACCATTTTTTCTAACCTAGTTTTCTCTACGAATCTTTTGCTGTTGAGAAGCCACTTCTCTTGGTAAAAGCTACATTAAAAGAAAACCACCTCTCTGGTGACATGAAGAAAAAAAAATACCATCCCTGACAAAATAAGGACTATGACTGAGTTAATGTTATGTGACCGAGCTATGCGGCCGGCTGCTGGCCCGTAAACACAGAGTTTAAGATATCATCGAGATCTCATAGATTCCAAGGCTACAAGGGACCACTGTGATCACCTAGTCTGGCCTGCAGTATAACATAGGCCACGTCACATGTGTGTGAGGTATGTTATTCCATCCCGACTGTTCTGACCTTGGGAGTGGACAATCTATTGAAACTGACAAGCAACCAAAATGCTTGACTCTTTATGCACCTTGATATTCTGCCTCCTGGTCATAAGAAGAGAGGACCAGCAGGAACAGTAGTGTCAGTAGCATGTGCTAATGTTGCACACTGCATTAGTCATGCCTGTTAGCTCCCTGGGCTGAGAAGCTGGATTTTTAATACCATAATAGTCACCACCTTGGAAAAGGCATTTGATTTTTCAGCATTAAGGAGCCATGTTTTTTTAAATGCAGTGTTTCAATGGAGAGATTATATCTGAAATTAAACACATGTCCATCATTTAACTTCCTGGTAGGTTTTTTTTGGGGGGGGGGGGGGGGGGGGCTTTGTTACTAAGACATCAGTACTGATCAATGTGGATTTAGCTCTAAATTTTTCCGTAATACCATTAGTTCAAATAGCTACAGTTCAATGCGACTCCCCAGTAAATAAAGAGATCTTCTAACACAGCTGTGTGGATTTCAGAATTGTTATAAAGTCTCTGAGGATGCTTAACCAGCTGGATGGTTCAACAGGCTGAACGTTCTGACAGCTCCTTTTTACAGACTGGAAAAGACCTTGTATTGCCCCGTGCAATGCCAATGAGTTGGCATATGTCCACTATTGACAGGAACCAGGCTGGGTAATTTATAAATGTTGGGCCAAAGCCCACTGAAGCAATAGAAAGTCTCCCACTGACTTCAGTGGGCTTTGAATCAAGCCCTTAAAGGCTAGAACTGGTTTTAAGTATTTTAAATATATATATTTTATATAGCCCCCTCCCTCCTAACATCTCTACTTAGTACATGATCCCTTTTCATTTGTGAGCCCTTATGTTTGCTTCAAGACAAGACCCACATCTTTTCTTCCCCTGTGATCTGACCCTCACAATGAGATAGCTGTCATCAAAATGGGCTTTGCTGGTACTTTACTATGGGGAATTCTGCACCTTTATTACACTGCACAAGTCTGCACATTCTCAGAGTTACTTACAGCTGGTCCAGGCAGCCCTGCAGGTCCTAAAGCACCCTGTAGAATTAGAAACAGAATATGAGTTAGCAGGTCATGCCTCTTCACAGAAGTAAAAAGGAAGTTTCCAATGCAGATGTCAGCCTGCTGCCTCATACCATCCAGAACTCACAAGATCATGGGATCACCTTCCCCTGGGGAAGTTCAATAGCATCTTACACCACACACATGGAAAAGCGAGACTCAGTTCACAGACATGAGTAAAAGACCCTTTGACATGTGGGATTAGTTAAATGATTCAAGAACGTTCTTGATGCTCAAGACAGAGCCCCCAGGAACCTCTTCCCTACTCTCTTAGAAAATCTGTGAGCCGAGATTAAAACATGAGACTCCACTAAGTGAGACTAAATATGGGGAACTACAACACACAATAGGCCCCAGACTGGTCACTGGGAATCTTTAAAGTTTGCTACAGATATAGTGAATCTCACTGGCTCTCATTTGAAACATCCCGTTTCATACTTACTTCATGCTGTGGACGAGAGCTATATTTGCAATCGTTTACAGGATCGGGACCCAACGGTACTGCATTTTATTAATTCATACATTTTGCCTTCAAGCAAAGATGTTTAGATTTCATGACTTGTCTGTTTTTGCCAGCTATTCTGGTGTTATTTCCCTCTTGCTTTTGCATTCCAAACCTTAAGCTTCATTTACAGTTTTTTGAGCATGTTTGCAATTTTAAATTTTACTCTAAAAATCAAATAATTGAAGTTGCTAAATTCCTGCTTCATTACAGATAAGAGAGACAGCCGGTCTTTTTTAATCCCTTTGTTGTGTTCTGAGGGTGCCAATTCTGGAAAAAACCTATGAAATTAATCATTGGTTAATGCTCCAAAGCAGACTAAATGGAAATGGAAAAATGAATGAAGAAAACACTGTTCCCTGCATGGCGATTCTACAGCCACTGAACACAATGGGTTACAGAATGGCAGGCCTCCTGTAATGTAATCCCTGCCCTTGTTGCCATGTGAAATGACAGGAAAGATTTGGGCTTATTCACATTGGTGTTGAGGGCAAATACATTCCCCTCTGAGTAAGCAACTGTGCTCAGTGGTGGGTGCTGAATCATACAATTCCCCAGACATCTTCCCTACAAATATCTGGAGACTCAGAGGGCTTATCTATAAGCACAGTGCAGTACTGACTATAAACAAAACATTAGCCAGCAATATGATAAGTCTCACAGCATAGATGATCATTCATACTAATGCCACGCCCAGCAGACTAATGTCAAACAGAGTTGTCATCCCCACCTTCTAAAAACTGGCAACAGGTTTGTATTTCTTTGAGAAGACTCCATGACATCTTTAGTGACCCTGGAGTCTTCACTCCTGCAGGCCTGGTTTTGCACAACTTTTTGATGTGCCAATATGCCCAGGATCAGCCATTTGCCTGTGTAATTAACCTACCTTAAAATCTACACTGTACCGGAACAGTCAGCAACAAGCCTTAATGCAGTAACAGATCCTGGAGCTTGAGGGAATACTTGCACTGCATACTAAACCGAGGCTCGAAGTCAGATTTGAGCCCAAGCCCCCCTTCTGTCCACACACACACAATCAATCTAACTCCAGTCGGCAAGCATTCAGGACCCAGGTTGGGGCAGAAGGTGGGTCAGAGCCCAAATCACACTGTGACTCGGGTCCAAGCCCTGCCATTTTGCAGTGTGGACACAGGTCAAGCCACAGACCCAAGTCAGATGTTCTGCATAGTGCACTGTGGATGTTAGCATGGCTGTGAGACTCAAGTTCAGCAACTGCAAACCCAGGTTTACAATGCAGTGTGGAGGCTTAAGCGAGGGCTTGGAAACATCCAGCCTGGGTCCCACAGTCCTGAGCTTACAATGCAGTAAATGCACCCCTAGTTAGCTATTACCATCTATTGTCATATCAAAAATGACCTTCATCAAGACACGCTTTTGATGACACCAGTAACAATGAAGAGTTCTCGAGGAAATAGCATGGTATGCTCCTAGCAAATGAAGAATTCAGAGACATTTCTGCATGGCATACTAATGCCTGAGTGGGACTTCTCCCATGTTTAGGCACGGATGTAAACCTTGCAAGACCAGGTCCTAAAATCCCAATTCAATTTCTAAAGGGCTAGATTGTGAGCCCCTAGCGTGGAGCAGCCATTGCTGTTGTAGAAGGAGGTAACTACAGGAACCAAAGGTTATCTTCCACCATGGAAGGTGGGGACAGATCAGGGAATCACATGCTTGATTGCGCCTGACAGCAGGTGCTGGTTACTACTGTGTCTGATGAGGTTTAAATACAAGCTCTCTGTGCTTTAAATCACCCTCCCCCTGACAAGTAGCCCCACTAATATC
This sequence comes from Dermochelys coriacea, assembly GCF_009764565.3. Lineage (NCBI taxonomy): Eukaryota > Metazoa > Chordata > Testudines > Dermochelyidae > Dermochelys > Dermochelys coriacea. The sequence goes on from NC_050080.1 coordinate 7,371,599, forward strand.
AATACGGTTATTAATGTGAGCAAAGGGCCCGCAAACAGGCCCAAATGAACTGCCTAAGGGGTACTGCTGATCAGGACCAGTTAACAAAAATGGTTTTAGCAATAACTGAATGTATAATCTGCCAGCCCTGCCACCGGTGCTGAAGAAGCTGCACAGCAATTGAAGACCTCAACCCAATTCAGAACCATCATAAACCAACAACAATATTGAAAGGCAAATAACGTGTCACCATGAAAAAGGGGATGGGTCCAATATACAATCAGATATACATTAAACCTGAAAAACACCCCAGTGGCAGCTTCTCCCTTGCCTTAGGGCTGCTTTGTGCCACTCTGTCCAAAGCAGCCCTACAGCGGCATCCTCCAGCAATACAGCTCCTACACAACCCCCTCCCCCCTTGGAGTCAGTGTAGGGGGCACGTGCAGGGAAACCAGAACTTGGCTGGGGCTTCCCTACATCTCAGCAATTCCCAGCTGCTGTATCAGCCCCGCAGGGTCATTGATGGCCACTCTAAGTTACACCCAAGGACCAGCCCTCTGCACAGCCAGACCAGGATCTGACAGCACAGAAGGGAGCTCAAAGCCTCAGTCAAAGATGTGGGTCAGTATTTTCAAAGGCCTTTGGGAAAATGGGAAGGGGAGAAGCTGAGGCAGACCTACTGGGGGAATGAATTCCACTCCCTAAATGTGCCTGTATCTACCAGGGAAAATGGAACAGTTTACTTCTTATCTCAAATGACTGGCGCACACGCATGCATGTGCACACAGGATCGATGTCTACAGAACATAATTTAGGGAGCTGTGAGGTACCCACGAACTAAGGGTTTATACAAATCTATGCATGGGAGTTCCATAGAAACCTGCTTCAATGTGAATCTCTGGGTATTTGGGCAAAACCTCAGTAGCGGAGTCTTTTTAAAGTTTTCACTTTTCACCACCATTGTTAGTCTTAGAGAACAATTTATCGGTCCAAGTAACACACCATCTGGCCTTCGCACGGAATTGCTACCACCTGGGAAATGAAAGAGCACCAGGAGACCAGCTCTCGTGTTATTTCAGTGCCATCAGTGGCTCCAGGAAGCTTGAAAAAGTCAATGAAATGTGTAAACACACAAATAGTAGATCCCACACCCCACCCTCTTTTCTACTGCCAAGAGTTTCTGCTTGAGTTTAGCTGACTGATGTTCTCAAAGTTCTTAGCCTATTCTTAACCAGAAAGGAGGTTTAGCTGTGATGGAGTGAGGAAAATACAGCCAGACAGCCGACAACAGCTCGTTGACTTAATTATTCATTTTAACAAGCATGGGGGAGGGGGAGGAGGAGGAGGAGGAGGAGATGTGCCACTCTTATTCAACGTGAGTGATAGTGAGCTCATCTTTTGTTTAATGGCACCAACACAGGCCTCACGTTGAATTTTTCTATGCTGTGTTGACGCTCACGACACGAGATAGAATGGCTTTGTTCTCCAGCACCCACAGCTCTTTACCTGCATTGCTACTATTGTTCTCAGTTGCTGCGATTCCAGGGAAAAGGCAGAACTCAGAACAGTAAACAAGGAGGTGACAGACTCAGACACACCACAAGTGGCATATTTATTTATAGGACATTTTAAACTTAATGCTCAGCCAGTAAAAATTGCCATCCATTTACACAGGAAGCCTCATGAGAGTGGAGTGCTCATCAGTTACATTCGCGGACTCTCAGGATCCGATTGCCGCAGGTTCACAAAACGCTTGCACAAAATCCATGCCCAGTTTGCACATGCAGTTCCCATGAGGGCATACACAAACGGTCGATTCTGCCAGTGTGCATGTGTAATTGTGCATGATGCACAAACTAGAACAACCGCACATGCCATTGTGAACTTAGCGCCGCGGGTTTTCAGAATTTCATCCACATAATTGCATACGTAGGCCCAGATATTGAATCACGCAGCATGCATAGAACTCCTGTGAAATTGCCACTAGAGCTCCCTTTTCCTCCCAGCAACTCCCCAGGGAAAGAGCGTGAAGGTCAGGTTCCCACTTGAAGAGCAGTCTTCATGGGATTTCCTCCTTGTCTTGGGGAGTTTGTCAGGCTGCCAGGGGTGCCTTCGCACTCCAATTGCCTTGGCTATTGTTCTTTTTTGATTTTGGGGGGGTATTTTTTTAAATGCACAGTTTAGAAATGGGGGGGGGAGAGAGGGAAGTGAAAGCAGAAGCATAGACAATAAATTGCAGGTGTCTCAGAGACAACACTGGCACAAATGTACCCTAACAGCCCCATTATCTTCTATTGAGGAATTTTGCGTGTGTTTGGAGACCAGTCCATCAAGAGATATAGCATCTTTCAGAGCCTGTCAAATTAGGCTAGGGTGAACCAGTTCTGATAAAACTCTCGCATGCCACCATCCAAAACTCAAACTGAACCAGAAGTTATTTTTCTATGGGCTAGGATTTTTTAAGGGGCCTAAGAGTGCATAACTCCTCCTGGATCCTTTAAACATGCCAGTCTTAGAGTTCAGAAGATTTATAATAACTTTCACTTCATGTTCTCTTTCATGCCTTCCCACGTCCTGGTCCAGATTGCTATCAGGAGTGGAAGTACTTAAATATTATGGCCATGTATTTGGGTTCCACAGATCATGCCTGGAAAATGGAAGTGACCTTTATTTTCAGAGGGATTTAAAAGGAAGCCAAAGGACCCTCACTCATGGTTAAAATTTGGAACCACTCCCTCAGCCAGGAAGCCATTATTTTAATTCAGAAATATTTCGAGGGCATTTTCTGAGTTTGAAGAGAGTCTGAAATTGTATCCAATACAGAATGTGATAACAGGACAGATAGATAGAGCTGGAACATAACTCAGTAACTGCTGGTCAGAATGTCTACTTGGTGATCCCAGGAAGCACTGCCATTCCACCCCAAGATCTCTGCATACCAACCTAGATTAGAAATGTTTTCCCTTATTAAATTTAAAGAGGATGGTTAAGCAAACAGATTTCTGAGGAGCCAAGTGCCTCATTAAGAAAAGTCTTGCTAGGAACAGGCTGTAATCCGATAAAAATCAACTCTGTTGCAAATGTCAACTCAACCATTGTCCTACTGCATATTACTCAGGTTTTCTTCCGATCGCTTTCATCTTTAATCCTAAAACCTTTACAACCACGGAGGACAAGGCTAGATACCTCTCCTGTAAAAAGAAAATATGAAGTTCCTGACACCTACTGAGTTAAACCTGGATTCTGCTCCCACTGAAATCAATTGCATAACTCCCATTGACTTCAGCAGGGCAAATTCAGGTCCTTAATACATAGCAATGAAGTTTCCTTCTACTTTTCAATGATTATAAGTCAATATGCAGTCCTGGAATCAGATGGTAAGACACAAATAAGTTCAGTGGAGGTGCATCAGTTAATAATGCATTTTCTGACTCAACTCATTCTCCTGATAACACTGTGCTTTCTTTTATGATTGGAAAATGATCTTACTGTAATTTTTTTTATAGTGGGGCAATATTATTTCTGAATATATATGGATACAGTATATAAATTGCATGCCTAATATGGTATTCTAAATTCAGACATAAATATGAATTATTATGAGTTCTAGAAAGTAGCCGAGTCTTGGTATGTGCTCAGAGATCCACTGATTTATTGATGCATTCTACATTGTAAAAAGAAAAAGGAGTACTTGTGGCACCTTAGAGACTAAAATTTATTTGAGTCTATTTCCATTGAATGCATCCGATGAAGTGAGCTGTAGCTCACGAAAGCTTATGCTCAAATAAATTCGTTAGTCTCTAAGGTGCCACAAGTCCTCCTTTTCTTTTTGCGAATACAGACTAACACGGCTGCTACTCTGAAACCATTCTACATTGTGTACAGTATAACACACTAAACTTCAAACAGCCCTTTTAAAATCTTTTGATCTTTTAAATCTTTAAAATCCTTTGGCATCAGCAATAAAGTGATAATCTCATAGCAAAAATTAATTGTTTTCTTGTTTAAAAACTTCTCAGGGATGACAATGCCATTGGTATAGGAACAATGCTATTACTAAAGTCAACGGGAGTTGTGGACAGTGGGAGAACAGACCTACAGTGTCAGAGTAACTGAAGTATTTCATTAGGGTGCTTGAGAATCTCTTTGTGAAACCAAGAGAGGCAGAGCCTTTATGGAAGAACTGAAACATTTATCAATAAGATGGTAACAAAAAGCTAAAAAACTCTTGTGAATACACTGCCATATGCCAAGCACACCTGTTCATAGTGACAGCCAGAAGAGCCTTTTTACCCATAGAGGCCCAAGTTTAGGAAAACATCCTTATTCAGAAAAGTACTTAAGTATGTGCTTAACTTTAAGCACATGCTTACATCCATTGAAGACAGTATGCACATGCTTGTATTGCATTGACTGCAACGGTTCTTACGTGCTTTCTTGAATAAGGGTCAGAGGAAATGAATTTAGGATAGCAATGCTGCAGTGCTAAAGCTCTGTTTTCGAATTCAGCAATTTCTTCCCATGCTTTTATTATACTGACTATAAAAAGACTTCCTAGATGGATCGCTGACCTTAAAAAGGTGCTTTAAATATCAACAGATCTAAAATTTGCACCATGCTGACAAACCAGTTTTCAAGACCTGGGAACACGTCTCATCTGAGCATACAGTTAGGTCGTTGTGTGTGCCAATCATGAATTTGCATGCTTCAGCTAAATGCTTAAAGTCTGAGTTACTTTGTGCATACATCAAATACTCGGGTACCCTGTTTGCACATGGATATTAGATGCGTGTGCTCAAATGGGCACGTGCAAATATGGGTAACAGAACGTGCAAATGAGGCACAGATTCAATCCTGTTTGTGTGGCCCAGGCCTTCTTTGTATTGAAAATCAGGGCTGGATCCTAGGAGGTGCCAAACATCCCCAACATTCCCCTTGAAGGGAAGTTGAGGGCACCCATAACTTCACAGGATCAGGCCCTTTGGCCCCATGGGTGTGGATTTTCAAAAATGTTCAGCGTTGGCCTAGCTGTGCTCCCACTGAAGTCAAAGATAAAACACTGACTGCGATGGGAGCCCAGTTAAGCCAAAAGGTGAGTGCATCAGAAAACCTCCCCCTAATTATCTCCTCTTTGTGCATGACACCCTTCCACACCTTTTGTTTTTACTGAAGACGACTGCAACAGAGATGGCGTCGCAAGTGGAGAATGCCAACACAGATGGCCAAGAGCACAGGTTTGCTCCATGACTGACAATGCTTGAGAACCTAACACATTGCAATAATCAAGGCAGACATCTCTTTCCCATAGTGCCCCTTGGCAGCATTCCTATAAGCAGGTATTACATGAAATGGAAAAAAAAAAAAAAATCAATCTTGCGTCTTGCTGTGAAGGCTGTGACATCCATGCTGATGCAGCTAATGATGTCACCATATCAAGTGTGACCCCGACCCAGGAATGAATGAAAGACACGAGTCCACACAACTGATTAAAAAAAAAGCAGCAGTAGAAAAAAAAATCAGGACTCTGTACTCAAACCACAAATAAAGCCTAATAACGGTATTTGGATAAACCTGGAAAGCTTGTTAATTAAATTTATGTTTTACACAGGCTCTCTGAATGTGTCAAGGAGCTAGTTATGCACCAAAAGTATCACATGATCTGGTCTGCTAATGGTGTTTCCTTATCCAGGACATCCAAGACCAGGTGCGTACATGGCTCTCTGAGGCAATTAGAAACAAACCTGTAAAATGTGTCAACACGCAAACACCTGAAATACAAACATTGGACCCAGTGCACAACCCTAAATCATAATTACACGGGAAAAAACAACATTTCTGGGAGATGAGAACAGTGGGTTGGTTTTCAAGCATGCAAGGGGTGTACTGGGCCTAGCACAATGGAGAAATGATCCATGACTAGGGCTCCTAAGTACTCTGACTATACAAATAATAAATAATATTCTAAATGTCACCAAGTTACAAAGAGATTTGAAATAACCATTGAGCAGTACCATGAGAATATAAATGTAAGCAGACTAAGGATTTAAGTTCTATTACTTACTCTTCCTCCTGGTGGCCCATTTGGGCCAGGTGGGCCATCAGGTCCTGTTAAACCCTGGGAGGGAAAGAAAGGCAGGGATAAGAGCAGAGAAGAAGACAGATCTAGAGCCTGTTGGAAACTCCAACCAATATCCCTATACAGAAGAGCTAAGGGAGTTGGGTGCCCAAATCCCATGAAATCCTGATCACCATCCTCTTCATGAGAAATCAGGGACAGAGCTGAAAGTACATGGGTCTCTTCTGCTCGTTCAGCAAGTCTGGTGAAACATCCAAGTCAGTTACTGTTTAACCACAGCTAAAATTTGGGCCAAATTTCCATAGCTAGGGACTACGGGTGCTCATGCAGCCCAGGGTGTGCTCCTACAGTGGCCACAGAACCCCAGAGTTTGCATGCAATTATCTGATTTGCACATGCAAATGCCAGTTTTTGCATACAGTGGGTATATGTTGCAACTACTTTTGAACATTTTTGGCCCTTGAAGGTTTTGTCCTACTTTCATGGTTAGATCCCTAATCGGATATTAAAAATAAACGTTTTCATTTAATTTACCTCTAAAGTAAATGTTCAAAACGCATATGGTTGTTAAAAAAAAAGTGTTATTCCATCAGTTATTCATTTTTAAATGGTTACAGTATTGATCATTTTAACTGTGATTTGAGGCGTACTGTTTAAAAACATGTCATGAATGTTCAGAAAAAAAGAATCAATAGCTGGATGTTTCTGTTTCTTGAAACCTGTGAGGTTCCACATTCTGGGACTCCGTTTCAATGCTTAGCTTGGTTTAGGAACAGCGTTATAGGGTCTGATCCTGCAAAGACTCCAGTGGAACTGCTCACATGAACGAAGTTATTCAGGTGTGTAAGTCCTGGCAGGATCGGGCCAGCAAGCAATTAAAATCCCTTTTCTAGGATCACAATAAGTTAGACAGCGCAATACCACCATGTCTTAATACACAAATGTCTTCCATGTGCTGCAATACCATGAAGGGATTCCCATACTCACTCTAAGTCAGGGGTGGGCAAACTTTTTGGCCTGAGGGCCACATTGGGCTTGCAAAACTGTACGGAGGGCCGGGTAAGGAAGGCTGTGCCTCCCCAAACAGCCTGGCCCCCACCCCCTACCCGCCCCTCCCACTTCCTGCCCCCTGACTGCCCCCTCAGAACCCCCAAGCCATCCAACCCCCCATGTTCCTTGTCCCCTCACCACCCCCTCCTGGGACCCCTGCCCCTAAACACCCCCTGGGATCCACCCCCATCCAACCCCCCCGCCCCCTATCCACACCTCCGCCCCCTGACAGCCCCCACTGGGACTCCCAACCCCCTATCCAACTGCCCTCTGCTCCTCATCCCTTGACCCTCCACCCCTAACTGCCCCCCGGGACTCCCACCCCCATCCAACCACCCTCTGCTACCTGTCTCGATTGCCCCGACCCCTATCCACACTCCCGCCTCCCTACAGGCCCCCCCCCCGGGACTTGGGAACTCAGGGACTGGGCAGGATGGTCCTACGGGCTGGATGTGGCCTGCGGGCTGTAGTTTGCTCACCTCTACTCTAAGAGTACCCTATGCTTTGAATGACCTATTTCTTGGAGTAAACTGCTATTAATGGGCAAGTGTGACTCAGTAGGACTCAAAATGTTTACAGTGTCCCTGTAAAAGCTACTAAAGAAAAGGAAAGTGTTAAGGTCAGAGTCAAATATAGGCAGGGGTTCAACATCTTAGAGGGAGGAAGGAAGTCACTGCCAGAGAGATGAGGCAGTAGAAATGCAACACTGGGTCACAGATTGGGTCCACTGTGGGGAATGGAAGGGAGAGCATGGCTGGAGTGGGAAGGGAGAGCATGGAGTGGAGTGAGTCCACAGAGATGTCAGGAAACCCGGAAGGCAAACATGAATTGGGTTTTGGAGACAGACCCAGGATTAAGTGATGAAGGATGGGCTGCTACTGGTCACAATTCCGAGGCCAAGAGTGACCTGGCTGTAGCACTGACTTCTCTGAAGTATCAAAAACGGGAATTTAAGATCATAAAAGAGAACTGTAATGGACAAGGAGGAAAGTGATTAACATGTGGATAAGGGATTTCAGCAAAGTCAGGGTTGGTTTAAGGACCAATCCAGGGAGAGTTCCAGAGAGGGTGACAGACAGCATACAGAAACAGAAGAGGTGGTGTGAAGAAGGCGGTTTGGGTTAAGGATGAATCCAGGTTTTCGGGCCTTGGAAGGAAAGTTAAGCAGAGTGCAGTGAAAATCAGAGAGATGAGATAACACAGGGTTTTGGTTGGTTTGTGTTTTTACCTAGGAGAAGAACTTGAGTCTTTGAAACATTCGGTATTAAGAAATCATGGTGTAGCGAGGACCTGATCGAGCCAGAGAGCAGTGGGAGAGATTGGGCTCAGGCAGATGTCAACAGATATAGAGCTGGGGTGCCATCCCCCTAGAAGCAATGTTCAAGACAGCAACGAAGCAACTCAGAGGAAGGAGACAAAAGGAAAACGGGAAGAGGCATGTGCTCCATAATGGAGGACAGCGAGCGTTAAACGTTTATACGCAAATATACAGGATAGTTAGGAAAATCATAAAAGGAGACTGATGAAGACACTGGGACACTGGAAGACACAGCGGGTATGAACAGTCATAACTCTATGAAAATCAGTGGAGCTATGACAATTTATACCAGCTGAGGGACTACCCCACTGCCTTTTCCCAAGGCATTGGAAATTGTCTAGAGGAAATATGGCTAGTATAACAAGCCTTATGAAGATCAGATACAGTGAGAGAGATATGTGCTCAGAAGCAGAAACAGGTGATTAACCACCCAGAAGGGTAAACCTCATTAGTACATAAAGGTCAAAGATCAGAATGAAAGAGGTTCGGCAGGTTGCATAGGAGGTGAGAGAAGAATCTCCAGAACCTTGCTGAGGAAAGGGAATGTACAATAATTACAGAAGCAACTGTATAGATAAAGGGACACTGCCAGGGAGTTTAGAACCAAATTTAGGTTATCTTTAAAAACAAAATTACTAATAGTAACAAGACATGTTTTTATAAGCCACTTTAAAAACAAATCAATTACATTCATGTTTAAAGATTTCCTCGTAATGTTTGCAACCCAAGCACCATAGCATTGCACTTGTCCAGATAATTTATTTTTATTTTCCTTGTTTATGTAGCTTTTACCATCAGAATTTCACTCAGCTGGGGGAATGAAAGCAGACATGATGTATTTTGAGTCAATTTCACTTCCAGGTTCTCATAGTACAAAGCTACAGCATTTGGATCAAGAGATGGAGAGCTGTACATAATCTGGTTAGATGCTTGGTGGCAGGCAGTTGTAGTATGCTAGGCTCGGAGACCCACAATTCTCTGAATGCAGCTGCTGTGCTCCCATCAGGAAGGTAGATATGTGCTGATTTTAGGGCAGGACAATGCACACTGAGCTACAAGAAAGCAAAGAATAATGCCGGGCTGCAAGTCCATGGAAGACTGGCCAGTTATGGTTTCAGTGCTCTACCATTGCATTCAAACCACTAGATCTCATTCTAGTAATTGGCTTTTGGTAGCACCTTTACCACCAGATCACAGCCTTGCCTCATTTGCACTTAAAGCCAGCTGTACATGGACTAATGAAGCACATGCATTAAGCCTTGAACAGCCACTGAATCCAAAAATATGAATTGGTTTACATTCATGCATTTTGAAAGGATTTAACTGACCAAACTTTATCAGTTTGATGCTTTGCTTCCACATTCCTGAATTAGAAATGTGTGTGTCTATTTTCGTACTTGATTATACAGCAGCCATATCAGTGTTTCAGTAATTTGGCATCTCAAGATAGAAAGGACCAAAGACATCAAGCAGCCATACAGGACTGAAGAGGTTTATTCTGAACCTACTGGGAACCTAGAATCCACTTGCAAAAGAACCTGAAGAAAATCTGAAATCTTGTAGGTTTGTTTACTCTTGGCTCATGCCACTGATGCTTCAGGCGGGTGCAAACAGCCCAAATAAAAAGAAGATTTTGAGGCTTGCACAAAAAACACCTGATGATTTAAATGTTCTCTACATCTCCAATCTCCTGAAACTACAATAGCCAGAGGCTGTTCTGGGACAATGGGAGTAACCATGAAGAGAGACAGTGCTGATCATATACATCATCAAAACAGGTCACTGACAGCCAGTGCCTAGGATAGACCACTGATGCGCTATGTTTTGACTTCGCACTGATCAAAACATGCTGCAAAATTCAACAACTAAAATTTGCTGTTTGCATTGCTCTCTCATAAGATTTCCCCTGGTGCGTAAGACACAGATTCAGTTCAGCACCCACGTCTGCTGCTCCGGCAGAGTTAGTGCAAGTCGACAAGTTGCTTTGGGCTCATGCCTATGTAAAATATTTGATCAATCCAACAGAATAAGCTGAAATACTCACATCCACTCCAGGAAGGCCAGGTAACCCTGCTTCACCTGCCTTTCCAGGCTTCCCTGGTGCACCTTTCGGCCCCTAAACCAGATTAATAGACAGTCACTGTTAATATAATTACAGAAGCATGCTAAGAATTGATACAAGCTAGAAGATGATCAGCTCATTTCTTAAAGTGCTAATTTTATATCCTGCAATGCAGGAAAATGTCTTCAAAATAAATGGATTTGATAATTAATCTACAAGTATGTAAATCTCCAGACACTTATGTGCTTTGGTTCATTTTTCTATAAACCTGGTAATTGCTTGGCACATCTTTCTTCTCATGCAGTTCCATGTATGTGTACTGATCCTCACTGCAGCCCTGAGCACAAAGTGGGGTCAGGGTGTGTTGCAGCTGGCACAGTTCTGAGGAGACCTAGGACGACTCTAAGATGCCTAGGGAGCTAAAGAGGACTCTGGATGATCTCAGGAATGGGGGCAACATAATGCTAGCATTGTCACACGCACCCTCTTCAGTTTTACAGAGCCAGAGTGGAGGACTGAGTCCTGAATGTTTTGCCACCTATAGCAAAAACTATCACAATATTTCATTTTGTCACTGAAGCTGCTTTACTCCACATTTTTGTTTGCATATTTTTTCCCACTATGGGCCAAATTTCCAAGCTTGATTTTACAGTCCACATTTGCAGATAAAACTAAAAGCAATTGCAGAAGTGGCCTACACTCATTTTCAAGGTGCAAAAGCTGCATTGGCGTGTGCAAAGCAAGCAACCAGAAAGATGCACAAATGACTGTTTGGACATCCAGAAACTAGTGTGTAAATTGGAGGCCAGAGCAGAGTGTGCTGCGTAACAGTATAAAAACGCTGCATTTACCTAGCCTTCTCCCTCATGTTGAAAGAGCTGTGAAAACAATGTCTGCAAAGAATCTAACAGTACAAGCCCTTTAGCTCCACTATTCGCATGCTTTATCCCAGATCCTCGGCTCTCCTAACCATGAAACAGGAAAGCATGTTTCTTCTTAAGTCAGTGCCGACTCCACGCTGCCGGTTGTTCTCAGTTTGCATACCAAACATGCAAACAGGAGCTCTGCTGCAGACTGAGAGGAGAAAGGGCAGTTTGTGATCCTGGCTGCTGAAAAACTAGTGATTCACATACATTATTCCTCATAGCAGATTTACAAGATTCCTCATAGCAGATTTACAAGCGAGAGAGCAGATTAGTTGTTGATCAGTAAATACTTACTGGTGGGCCAGGTAAACCAGGTGGGCCAGGTTCTCCCTACAGGGATGAAAAAAGACAATGAAACTGAAATCTCTGCCTGTCACAGTTTCTTTGCAGCAGCCACACACACACACACACACACACACACACACACACACACACACACACACTAGAGGTCCATTTTTTTCCCCAGGCCCACTTGGAGAATTGCCACAATTTGGGATGACCTGCATGTTAAAGGGTCTGCCTGTGACTTTCTATAGGGTGAGCAATTGATCTTGCCATCCTCTAAAACAGTGGTTCCCAAACTTGGTTCGTGGCTTGTTCAGGGTAAGACCCTGGCGGGCCATGAGACGCTTTGTTTACCTGAAGTGTCTGGAGGTACGGCCGCTCGCAGCTCCCAGTGGCCGTGGTTTGCCATTCCCAGCCAATGCGAGCTGCGGGAAGCTCCCTGATCCAATCTTCTACATCTATGAGGGTTGCCAGTTTTGGTTTGACACAATCCTGGAGGTTTCATCACATGACATCATCTTTAATTAAAGATTAAGGGATGGTGTCCCTAGCCTCTGTTTGCCAGAAGCTGGGAATGGGAGACAGAGGATGGATCACTTGATGATTCCCTGTTCTGTTCATTCCCACTGAAGTACCTGGCATTGGCCACTGTTGGAAGACAGGTTTCAGAGTAGCAGCCGTGTTAGTCTGTATTCGCAAAAAGAAAAGGAGTACTTGTGGCACCTTAGAGACTAACAAATTTATTTGAGCATAAGCTTTTGTGAGCTACAGCTCACTCCATCGGATGCATTCAGTGGAAGACAGGATACTGGGCTAGATGGACCTTTGGTCTGACCCAGTGTGGCCATTCTTATGTTCTGAAAGATTAATCGTTAATTCCTGGAGTCTCAAGGACAATACTGGAGGGTTGGCAATTCTATCTAGCAAAACCCATGTGTTATTCACCAGCAACCTCTGGAGAGAGGCGATTCAGTGAACAGCTTTAATTCATGATAAACAGTTTTCAAGGTTGTTACGAAGACGAGGGAGGTAAACTGTTCTCATTAACCTCTGAGGATAGGATAAGAAACAATGGGCTTAAATTGCAGGAAGAGCAGTTTAGGTTGGACACTAGGAAAAACTTCCCAACTATCAGGGTGGTTAAGCACTGGAATAAATTGCCTAAGGAGGTTGTGGAATCTCCAACATTGGAGATTTTTAAGAGCAGGTTAGACAAACACCTGCCAGGGATGGTCTAAATAATACATAGTCCTGCCATGAGTGCAGAGGACTGAACTGGATGACTTGTCGAGGTCCCTTCAGTCCTATGAGTCTATGATTCTGAATTCTGCTCAAACAGCATAATTTATCCCAGACCCTTCCAGGAATAATTTACACTCTGAGCTTCCTCAGAGGTAAAGCAAAGAGGAAGCCGTCTGGCCACGGAAGCTTTTACACATCATTCTGTTGAGTTGGCGATCCAAATGCAAAACTGGACACAAGAGGACATCCTGAGGATGTGCGACACTCTCAGGGGAACATGTGACCATAAACCAGTGATGAGACAGACTACATGTGTCTGCATGGAATATATTCATTTTTAGGGTTAATCTTGGGAGGGAGGAGAAGGCACAAGCAAAAAAACAACTGATTTCCATCCCTCCCAATTCAATTGCAAAGGTAAGGTAGCTGCCTACTGATAACATTGCACCATTAGGCAATGCTCCTATTTTCAGTGTTGCTGGTGAGCCAGGTTAAAATTATGGCATTGACGACAACCAGACACAAAGGTGACAAAAAAATCTCCAAACTGGACTTTGAGTTACAGCCTGTACAACGAAGGAGTCACCTCAACTCCTGTTGCTGGACCACGCCTCCCCACACCCAACACTATGCTGCACATAAATATTGTTTAAAGATTAGCGTAGGCCATGGACCAAGCAATATGAAGGAATGGGAACTGTCTGAGCTTTATTTCATTTCCTGGGAGGAATGCTCATCTTCTCTACACACCATGAGTATACGATGGCCCAGTTGTTTGGGAATCCCAGGGCTCAATCTCCTGCTCTCCCACTGTCTTCCTCGAGCAGACCCTTGGTCTTGCTATGCCTCTGTCTGCAACATGGGGATAAAAGCACCTCCCCTCTTATGAGGATAAATGAATTACAAATTGCAAGGTGCAATGGGGCCATCCCAGTACCTAAAACAGAACAATCAACTGCTACAGACAAGCCTAGCATTTAATTAATGTAGCTGAAATGAAGAGAAAAATAAGATTTTCTTTATCCTAAAAAACTGCTATTGCATTTCCTTCACCCCACTAGCTATTTTAACATAAAAAATTGCAAACAAGATGGCCTAATTATAGTAATCTGTGCAGGAAGTGTTATGTATCTGTGACAGAGATAATACAGTCTATATTGCAATGTTTCTTAATAATCTAAGAAAACGTGTTGCCTATTATGCTCACGAGTTCAACATGTCTCAGATCTCCTGAGCTGTGCTCTGGGGAGGGTGCATGGATGGCTACCTGCCTCTCTTCTACTAGAGGAGCCAGCCACCCCGGCATAAAGTTAGAGCAGCCTTGTGGTCACTGGAGCACAGCATTTCTCACGACAGTCCCACCTGCACCCACGCTGGAGTGGGGGAAAGAAACGGGTGGCAGAGAACCAGTTATGACACCACCCGGGAATTTCTCTTGTGGAAAGAGAATCCCCAGTCACCCAGAAGGAGCGAGATTAACAACCTTTTTCTCCCCCATTTTGCCTAGAAACCAGTGATGTCTACATGGGGAAAATTCTTCAGAAAACAATTTAAGGCAGGATTTACTTTTCTGACAAAGCTTCTGCTTCTATTTTTTACTTTCTATTTTGCTTTCTATTTTTCAGTGACCGTGATCAAAGAGACCTGTGGGTCATTCCCCTCCAGAAGGCTACCTAGAGATTGTTTCAGGATACTCCAGGTTTAAGAAATACTAGCTGTATCCTGGGTAAAGTAAGTTCCAGGGAAAAGAGATGGCTGGGGAGGGGGCCTATGGCTGGAATGGAGCAGGCATTAAATAAATAATAAACCTACATTGCCTTTTTAATGAATTTTTCTTGTTAATTACGCTTGTGGGGGGAGGCAAGAGCTGCAATCTTCCTTAGGAGGAGATGTGGAGACACAGGAGTTGCTACCGAGTAGGGTTAACGGTGGCCATCTTTACAGTGGGCGTTTTGGGTGGGGGAAGTTGTGAAGACAATAACCAAGGTGGAAGCATTTGAGAAACGACTCTATGTTTACTATGTCTTCAACCATAAAGTTCCTGTGCAAATCCCCACGCTTGGACCGGCTGCCCTGTGTCAGTCAGAGTGCAGGGATTTGCATGTTGCACGGTTGTTGTGAGAACACACAGTTTGGAGGGTCAGAAGATAGAGGGAGTCATTGTGCTCTGACTTTCTGAGCGAAGGGCTGCAATGGAATGGCCTCAGCAATATGCCACAGATAGGGGCCCTTAGCCAATCTGGGGAAGAGCTTTTATAATGAAAATGAGGGGGGAAGTTATGTTGGGATGGCAGGTTTTGAATAACTGAATGAACAACAATGTTTTATACCCTCCCCTAGATTATCACGATAACCCTGTCCCCTTACCTACAGGCCTCTGTGATAGCGATTGAAGTCACACCAGAGGGGAAATGTCTGTTAGAGAACTGACAATGGCTTTGCAACAATTGCATGCTGGAAATAATTCAGAGTCACTCTACAGTGACTGTTTCAATCACAACATACTCTTTGTATTCTTGGGAGCTAAGCAATTACCTTGTTACAGATCATGGAACATGCAGTGTTTTAAAGAAGATAATTATAGGAGACTTCGGTGGGATTGAAAGTGAGAGGCAGAAGTGAAGCAAGGAGTTTTTGGAAAGGGTGCCAATAGCGCAGGGTTCATTTGAGGTTTATCCAGAGGTGACCTGAATAATTTAGTTGCATGTTATGTACAGTTCATTGTTGGAGGCCTATATTAAGCAGTTACTGCACACTTCTACTGCACACTTCTGCAGCATACATCGGCCGCAAATGCTCTTTAGTAATTCTGCAGTCATTTCTCTAAAGCCATCTATGCACTGAATGTGGCCAGGATGGTTTTAGAAAATAACAGGAAAAAACAACATGAGGAAATCATAGCATTTTAAAATGCTCAAGAAAAGTTCAGAGCATGCTTTTAAATATGATCTCACTGGTATAAAAGAGTAAGAAATTATTTCTTTACAGTATTGGAATTTACACAGCTACTCTTTCATTAAAGAAAAAACAGCCTAGATTTCTTCAATAGGTTCCTCTATATTCAGGGCTATAAAAAGGCCCAGCCATGTGGGATTACACACCTCACAATGTCTTCTAAGAGAACCCTGACAAGCGGTGGTCCTCCTTAAACCATGCTGGTGCACTCGATGCTAACCACAGAAATTTTGACCCTGATGCTCTGAGTCAATGGGATTCCTGGCAGACTCAATGGGTGGAATGGTATGAGGCTCTGACCCTGAATGATTGATGAGCATTTCTCATTTATTAATGCAGGACAGCTTGTTTCCCTTCTTTTTGCTCCTGCTGCATCTTTGTTTCATTCAGTTAAGGGCAGCCCATGAGAGAAATCCTGCATTCCTTACATGGTCAAAACTCTCACCAAGCTCCCTCTGCAAGCCATGAGCTAGGACTGCAGGGTTTGGCTGCCCCTAGATTTAACTTAGTCTAATAATATGATCTATCAAGACTAGCTTCAGCTGATTAATTACTCATTATTATTATTACCTGGCCTCATCCTGCAAGGTACCAAGTGCCCTCCAAGTTTATTGCCTTCAACAAGCCCCTAAAAACGTGCAACCAGTGCTCAGAGCTTTACTGGATCAGGCCCACGTTGGATAACGAGGGCCAGGTTTTCATGAAGGGCCATTAGTTAGAGATGTCTCCGTTTCTGGGTCTCCCACCTGAGACACACTAAGCCTGATGCCTCAGAAGTGCTGACCATCTGCAGCTCCCGCTGACTTTGGTTGGAGTTGTGAGCACTCGGGCCAGTGGCGTTTCAGGGTGGAGCCCAGAACAGAGGTTCCTAGAATTACACGTTTGAAAGCATGGCCTTTGGCTCCTTGAAGGGAAACCCAGCCCATGTAGGGTGAGGAACAGCATTTTATTTCTTTTTGTTTTAGAACAGCTTACATCTTCAAAAACATCTATCTAAGCAGACTGCCGCATTTATACGACAATGATTTGCCTGCATTGTGACATGATGTGGACAAATCCAGAAATGAGCCACAAAAAGGACAAGACCTTAGAAAACAAGGGTTGAAAAAAATTGGGCATGTTTAGTCAAGAGAAAAGAAGACAGAGGTCAGGGGACCTGATAACCCTCTTCAAATATGTAAAAGGCTGTTTTAAAGGTGGCTATCAGTTGTTCTCCACGTAAGCCAGTGGAAGGATAAGAAATAATTGGCTTAATCTTCACCAAGGAAGATTTAGGTTAGTATTAGAGAAAACTTTCTAATTATAATGACTTAAACACTGGAACAGGTTACCTAGGGAAGCTGGCGGTTTTTAAGAACAGGTTGGAAACATTTGTCAGGGATGGACTAGATCTACTGAATTCCTGCCTCAGCATTGGGGGCCCGGACTAGATGACGACCTGATGTTCCTTCCAGACCTATATTTCTATGATTCTATGGTATCTTTGGATTATTAAAATCAAAGGACACTAACTTCTGTTTATGTGGGAAAATGTTTAGTGGAACCCCCTGTATTTGGAACATAGGAATTGCCATACTGGATCAGACTGGTCATCAATCTAGCCCAGTATCTGGTCTCTGACAGCAGCCAATAACACCTGCTTCAGAGGAAGATGAAAGAAACTCAGCAGAAAGCAGTAACAGAACAGCCTGCTTCCAAGAAAAATTTCTGCCTGAACCCCATTAGTTAGATGATGGTCTATGAACTGAAGCAGGAGGTTTATACCCCTCCTAAAATTCTTGGTCTTCTTTTAATCCTTATCACCACCACTCTGGATTTTGTCGTTACCCATAGAAATATCCAATCTTTTCTGAATCCTGCTAAACTCTGGCGTGCAATGATAACTTGTGGCAATTGGTTCTGCAAGCTAATTGTGTGGAAAAGAACTTCCTTTGCTATCTTTCATTTTAAATTGCTTTGTTCTTCTATTACAAAACTTCAGATAGAAGTTCTACCGACCTACCTTCTCTAAACCATTCATTATTAAAAACTAGGATAAGATTATTTAGTAAAATGGTCCCTTAGTCTAGTGAACATTTGGAGGGAAATGGCTGCAAAACAATGAGGTTTTCACTGGGGCCAGCCTTGCAAAATGGTCATAAAAATTAAAATCATAGGCACAAAATTTACTTGTTCACCCGTAACAGGATGCAAAGGAATAAACCTTTTTTTTTAAGCTCTCTCATCCAAAATAACCATACTTGCATGGGGGGGAATAGAATTTTGAAAGGCTGCTTTTAAGGCCCCATACTGACACTCTTACTCCAGTAGCAAAATTACATCACAAGTAGTTCAAGGAGTAAGGTGCTAGTCAACATGGATGAAGGGATCAGAATCCGATCCTTAGTTTTTGAGATATTAATAGTCTCCTTTGAGATCACCTGAAACGATTTTAATCCACTATGATAGGTGTGGTAGACAAGACTGTCTTTATCCAGTGAGTATAAATTTCATTTCATTTCAGCTGAAATTTCAACTGAAAGAAATAGGACAAGATTTCTTCCTTCACTAAATTCTGCAGTAGCTGAGATACTGACCCTGCAGTCCTGGGGAAGGGTTAATAATAAGGAATTCACCACCACAGAAGTATTCCCATAGATTTAATTTGCCTCTTGCTACAAATTAGGGACATTTAAATTCCAAGTGGAATCAATGGGCCAGATTCTGATCTCCCTCAGAGTGGTGTAAATCTGGGATAATTCCATTGAAGACAGTGTAGCTATAGTGGTGTCAAGCCAGCTTGAGTGAGATCAGCATCCAGCATGATGTATTTAATTCAGCTTTCTAGGGCCTCTCCGGAGAGCCAGGTGCTTGACACATTTTAAAACACAGAATTGTCTGATGGTATAAAATACACAGTATTGCACTGAGCATGCAATAAGAACACCCGGTACAGTAACTGCTGCGCTAAACCCACCACTGTCCTCCACCCTTTAACCTGCATCCTATGCAGATACCAGAGAGAAAGCATTGCAGGATACCCAGAAGATTAACAAATCCTTGTACACACCAGCTTTGTCATAAACTCCTACTTGGCACTGAGGGCTTGATCCTGCAAGGCACTGAGCAACTCCTAGGCACTCAGCACCTCCAGACATAACTCAGCCTCTGCAGGACAGAGCCCCTTAGTTTCCTTGCCTACGGCACATGAGCTGTTAGTTCGGTCCCTCTGAAGTGCTGCCCAAACGCCTGGAGCGTCTCTCTGGACAATAGGAGGACTAGAAGAATTCCTCTCTGAAACGTATCCTCCCCTTGCTCCACCCCATCTCCCTCCCCCAGCTCAGCCTGCCGCCTGCTGCTCAGCACTCACATCTATGCCTTCCTTGCCAGGTGGTCCAGGGAGTCCTCGTGGTCCAGGAGGGCCTCGTGGTCCTGCTCTCTGGGAGGGATGGGGAGAGAGAACGGAAGAAAAAACGCACAGTAGGTCACAGATCACAACACGACTCCAGCTCCCCCTCCTCTGCCACTTCTCTGTCCACGACAGGCTTAGAGGGAGCAAGGATCTTTCCATACTTATTTGCTAAGAATCTGAGCACATCCTTGGTGGTTACGTGAGACCCAATCCATCTCCGTTCAGCAGGAGCGGTTGATTGAATGGGAAGCTTACAGTGAATCATATCTGCCCATGGTCCACGAGTGGCTCTGAAACTGTTCCTAGTCACTTAGTTTAGAAACAGGCACAATCCCTTGGGGAAGTGAATTGAGTCATCTTAACAGGAGTTGGTCCCCCCTCAAACTCATCTTTCAGAGTAGACACAGAGAAAAGGAAAAGCTAAATTAGAATAATCTATGTGTGCGGTTGCTATTAAAAGTGACATTCACATTCCGTATACTACCAGGTGGCAGAAGAGATGGAGCTACATAATGTCTTCAGGGGAAAGTATGAAGGAAGGCACAGCTAAAGGGGCGAGACTTGAGTAATTGCCCATCTGAGCTGGACAGTGTGTGGAGGTTTAGCTCTTAGGGGTGTGGGAGAAGTGGGGATCCTATAAAGGTCTGCTTTGTGGAAAGAGCTCCAGAGAGTACCTGCAATGCAGCTTCAGGGAACAAAGGTTTCATTGTGGAGCTAGTTCTGCTCACAGCAGATGAGGGTCAGCTCAGAATTCCTGAGCCAAGCTGCAAAAATTCCTTCATTAATGCAATGAAAAATCCTCCCCCAGAGAATTTTCCTGAGCGATACACATTGGAAAGTTACCACCACTACAGGGACATTTGCCACGAATACATGTAGCTTCACCTGAATGAATAAGGATTAAATGAGTTTGTTTCTAAACATGTCTCAAAAAACAGATCAACTGGCGGGGGGAGGAGGAGGAAGAAAAACCCTGAATGGGATGAAGAGGTGGAGCACCGGGGATTTTTATTTAGGGGGCAACTTTGTCCTTTATAGTAAAACAAAAATATTTTTTCCCAAATCACCGTTTCCTTCTCCTTTTCCTACATGGCTATAAACCAAACTATGAGGACAATTTTTTTTACACAAAAGTTAGAGTGGCAATTTCCATATCACAGGACATGAACTAAATCCCTAACAGTAAACACTTCTGCTCTCACCACTAGGCACCTAGCAAGAAATATGCTCTCTCAGTTTTATACACAAAACTTTTGATTTTAAATGAACAGCAATAATCTAGCCTGCTGTCATATGGTGCACATTTAATCCTGCTGCTATGAGACCCTCTGATCCTTATGTATTTTTTCCATCAGTAGCTGGGATTTTTGGCCATTACAAGTAAAGGCACATTCTTACCTGAGCTGAGGATGTGGCTAGTAGTTGAAAAAGAAAGAGCAGCCCAAGAGCTGAGAATCCAGCCATGGTCTCCAAGCTCTGCCTCTCTTCAGCTCTTCAGTAAAACTAGCCCCTTTCTCTTCTCCTGGTTCCAACGGATCTCTCCTTCACCGCTCAGATCTCAGCTCCCAAATGAGCCCTTCCGTCTCCAGATAAACCTGAGTCTCCAGCTGGAGGGGGCAGAGCTCAGAAGCACAGGCAGGCGAGAGGGGCTGAGCTCAGAGAGAGAGACCAGGTTTCAGGGGGGGAAAGGAGGAGGGGGGCCAAACTGCAGAGTGGCACAGTCAGTTATGAAAGGAGGCACACATTCACCACACCGACAGACAGCTCAAGCCAACAGCAAACAGGGAGGGGACCTTTTTAAGAGAGGAAAGGCTGGACTTGCCTTAGCTAAATTGTCACTCAGACAGATAATCCCAAAGAGACAAAATTAAAATCCACCATCCCAAGACACAGACGTTACTTTGGTCTCGTCTAGGCCAGTGAAAAGTAGTTCACAATTCACTACCAACTTAGTACTGGATGGATGAAAGGTAACAAAAATGAAGACTTAGTTAATGTCTGTGGATTTTTATTTCTGTGGAATAAATGCAGGGATCCCTATAAAGGCACGAGGTCAGTGCAGAGAAGAGGGATAGTATCTTTTCTTCATTAAATGCTTTACCAGCTCCGGATATGTGTTCACCACCTGTGCTTTTTCTTGGAGACTCAAAAAGCATCTGGTTGATTTTTGTGTGCACGTACACTGTATGTGACATTGAAGAGACAGCCGGCAAAGTGACGAGAAGAGGAGCAAAGAAGAGGAATGTAGGAAAAACCCTGAGAAAGCCACAGAAAGCTGAAAAAATTAGAACAAAACTTGCCTTTGAAATATTTTCACTACAGGCATGCGACACTGAGAAGATGACAATAATCCAAAAGTAGATTATCTGAGATATGAACACTTTAGCAATGCTTACAATCCTACAAATGGCTCCATGTTTCCCTTTACATGTTAATTCAAGATGATTTCATCCAAAGAAGGGGACAGTCTGTGAAAATCGGGTAGTAGAGATGCACTGGGGAAAGACTCATTGTGATCAAGGGGTCAGAGTGGCTCATTATGATGCAACTGCACTCTAGCTCTTTCCCCTTTTGGAATGAGAACAGCGTGTGTGTTCCTGGTGCAGAATGCAAGAGCCTGCCCACCTCTCCTTATTCCATCTGCCTATCAGAAAGTTGATGGAAAGCACAGAGGAGGGAGCTGGGGACCTAGAGGTGGGGAAGGAGAAATGCAAACTTCTTCAAAAGCCGTGACAGTGCAAATCTCAGAAAGTAGATTCATGGCTTTTCTCTCCGCCCCCGCCCCCCACAAGAATGCACTAGTCTCCTAGCATGACTACTTGCTCTGTTACCCCAGAAAAGAAAGATACAAATATACAGTGGGTTAATGTGACATTTGTCTCTAGTACGGATGGCGGGGGGGGGGGAAATCTGTGTTTATTATTACAAATAGAGATGGTGTCCCCCCCCAACCCAACAAACTATAGCAAAAATGTTTTGTTTTCATTGTTCCATCAAATCATAATCTCCACTCGGGAACCAATAGGCAGCAAGGGAAGCAAGGTGCTGTGCTCCCAGTGAAATACACTAATTAGGTTAGCTGCCACGCTATAACCTGCTTCAGCATTTATTTAAGGTGTGGTTCATACGCACCTTGCCATAATCCCATCTGGAGTTGTCAAGAGGCCACCTAGATAGTCACCTCTGTTGCACAGCTCCAAGGACTCTAACCTCTCCCCTTGCTCCATGGTATTTTGTGGGGGGTAGTGCTTAAGGTACAACTATGGGCTGAATAACCTTGTAGCTATGGAGGGAACCCACAGGGAGTTAATACACCTCCAAGCTATACCAGCATTGATGCTGAACTACCTCCATAAGCAATTTATTCCAGTGCTTCACTACCTTGACAAGAAGTTTTTTCTAATGTCCAACCTAAACTGCCATTGCTGCAACTGAAGCCCATTGCTTCTTGTCCTAGCCTATGAAGTTAGAGAACAATTTTTCTCCCTCTTCCTTGTAACCTTTTATGTGCTTGAAAACTTATGTCCCCCCTCAGTCTTCTCTTCTGCAGACTAAACAAACCCAATTTTTTCCACCTTCCTTCATAGGTCGTTTTCTAGACCTTTAATCATTTTTGTTGCTCTTCTCTGGACTTCCACATCTTTCCTGAAATGTGGCACCCAGAACTGGACACAATACTCCAGTTGAGGTCCAATCAGCATGGGGTAAAGTGGAAGAATACTTCTCACGTCTTGCTTACAACAGTCCTGCTAATACATCCCAGAATGTCTTTTTTTTTGCAGCAGTGTTAACTATTCACTTGTGTTTAGCTTGTGACAGTTCGTGATTCCCGACCACTGGGAGCTGCGGGTGGCCATGCTTGCAGGTGGTCAATGTAAACAAACTGTCTCACAGCCCACCAGTGGATTACCCTGATGGGCTGCAGCTTGCCCACCACTGATCTACGCTGTTATCTAAATCACTGATGAAGATATTGAACAGAACCAGAACTGATTTCTGCTTTTAAAGTAGTGCGTGTGTGTGTAATATATATTCTATTATGCCCATTCCTATAGTAGCTGATGCTAATTATCTTAAAGTCAATTGACAGGAATGGTACATTATAAAAATCTAGAGCGACAGCCACAGAAAGTGGCATCTATCTAGGTACGGCTTCAGTTTCCACTATCATAAGTGAGCACCTTCCAAACACAAACATTTGTCTTCACAACGACCCAGGATGGAGGGAAGCATTATACCCATTTTACAGGTGTGGAACGGAGGCACACAGAGAAAAGCAACCTGCCACAAAAGCCTGTGATAGTCTGGGAAATGACGCCAGGCCTTCCTGAACCAGAAGACAATCCTTCCTTTCCCTTCCCATGTAGCAGTAAAGATTATTATACAGCATCACAGTCAGCATCTGCATACAAATTTTGTATACATTAATTACACACACATATTTTGCAAGTTAAATTTACCATGCCACAAGTGAGAAGTAAAGAGATAATATCACTGTCTTCATGGCAATTAGGAAAAAAATACTAATTTCAAGTCCATTAGAAAGAACACTTATAGAAGATAGGAAACCGGGCGCCTATGCCTATCCTGTAGACAGTTGCTTCTGGAGGATTCCTAGTTATGCACAGTTATGATAGAGAGGACTGCTGATGCAGAAGTTGTATGCTTGGGAGAGCTGAATGAGAAATAGAGAGGGGTAAAGTTTGTGTGTGTTTATAAGGAAAGGAACTATGAAAAGGAATGAATTAGGACAGATCTCACTTGATCAGCGAGGCCAGAACCAAGCTTAAAATGCAGTAGATTACCCATAAAGAAGGTGCAGAGCCCTCCCCATCAAGACTTTTTCAGATGTGCAACAGCCTGCAAGTTCCTCAAAACAGCCACACAAGTGAGAACTTGGTAATACACTCCTCCTCCTCCTCCTCATGTGAAAAAAACAACACCCACAGCTGGTTTGCATTAAAATCATACTTTAATATACATTATACTGAGATCTCATTTAAAACTTGTTACATACATATAAGATATGCAAAGTGGGTCATGTATGAACACATCTAGTGAGAACTTCGTTACTTAAATAAAAAGACAGCTATAAAACTGTACAAAGACTTTCATAAAAAGCAATTTTTTCCCTATGTTCTCTAATCACTGAAGGTCTTTAGTTAGTTTTACTGAATATTTAAACACAATTTGATTTTCTTCTAGAGAAAAAATACTTTAACAAATGGGTTTTAAGGCTTTACTGTGTATTACTATAAGCATATAAGAAAAGGAGTACTTGTGGCACCTTAGAGACTAACAAATTTATTAGAGCATAAGCTTTCGTGAGCTACAGCTCACTTCATCGGATGCGGCTGCTACTCTGAAACCTGTCTATAAGCATATAAGCCCTGACTTCAACAAGACTACATGCATGCTTAGAGTTACACATATGTGTAAATGCCAGGCTGGATCAGGGCATACAAGTTTTGAGCAGGCAAGTCACGGATTAAATTCCAGAACTGTTAAAGATTCTTTGCTTAACAGCTGGAGAGTGTTTTCCTCTACTTGTTCTGATAGGATGGCTGACCTAACCTGCAGCAATGCTCTACAAAAACCACATGGTATTTAAAAAAAAAAAAATAGAACCAGAATTTAAGCGAACATCAAGTCCACTCTTTTCAGCTGCTGCCTTTTTTTCTTCTGCTTGGTGAAGCAGGTCCACTGCAGTAAATACCTTAATATTTTCTCCTACATACAGCATTACATTGTATGATGCTCCTTTATGCCAGCTGAATTCCGTACAAGGCTGATTTGCACATTTTGAACATTAAGTGCAAGTTAGACGGTAGAAACAATAGATATTAAACACGTTAGTGCTGGTCAGTAGGTGGCAGGGGCTGACAAGAGATTATTATGATGCCTCTGGTTAAAAAAATAAAATAAAAACCCTCAACAGTTTAACTGTTTCACAACTTAAAGACAGAGCTATGATCCCTGACAGTGCACATGACACGCTGCAGAACACACTTGGGACAGTCTGAGGCAGAATGCTATTGGCACAACACTTGCCCAAACTAGAAAAGGGATTAAAATCGTCAAGGGTGAAAATCCACACTAGGGACAAGGGAACAGTAGCCTGATGACAAGTGCATTGACAGACAGTTAAAGGACTCACAACCAATGAAAAAAGTAGCATCTGAAAAACCATCAGGACTCCATAGAGAGAGGAAAAGGGACTCCCAGGAAGGCAGGATTCTCTTTAAGCAATGCCTGAGTTGTATTTTTTCACCCCCTTTTCTTTTAGATACTGGTGGGTTTCCAGTCTCCCAGCAACCCTTGGAAGAAATGCATGAGTGGCTTGGACTAGGGCTAGATGGAATTAAACCCTCAACAGCCCTGCACATAGATTGGAGAAAAGCCGCATTAAGGTAATATTTGTCAAACATTTTGACTGCGTCGTTTAATCAATGACTCTTGTATTCCAAACTAAATTCTTAAAATTAAGAACTTACCAATGGAAAGGCATTTGCATTTTCTCACACACGAAATTTCACTACCCTCACCCCTTTTGCAAGCAAATATCAGCAAAATGGGGGATCTTCGCCCTCAAGGAGCAAAAAAGCACCAGGCTTCAAGCGGAACAACCACTGCACAACCAAATTGGCGTCTCCTTACAAAACTGATTTCAACAGAGCCTCACCAAGACGAGCAACAGGGCCTCACATTGGCCTTTGCTAGGGAAATAGCAAATGTAAAAACTCCCCATTGTTAGTGTGACAGTTTCCAAAGTGCCAAAAAGGAGTTACCTGGCAAAAAAGAGAGAAAACTAGAAACCAGTTGATTTATTCTACAAACATCTGTATTCCATGGATTAAAATCACTTATTAAATAAGAACTTTACTCTTTCAAAGAGGAAAGAAGCTTTGTTTTCTTCTTTAATACACATACCAAAAAAGAGGTGAAGAGGGGAAATCCTTGCAAACAGTCCAGCATGTCAGATACAAATGGGAACAGGAAGAGGTCAAGGGCTCTTCCCTATGCAGTTGACCAAGCAGATTTTTTTCTAGTTAAGACAACCGGAGCGGAGGGGAGGGATTTTGTTCTGGACTGTTTTAAAAAGAGACGTCTTTTTCCATCTGCCTTTGGAGTCTGAATCACTGTTCCATGCTCCTTGAATTCAGAACATCACTGTCCTTCCTCCTCCCCTTCCTCTGGTGCTATCGCAATGGTTTTTCCACTCTCTGCCATTGTCTGCTGATCATTCAGTTCTGCTGAATCCTCAAAGCGATCAATTTTTTGTGCTATGTCCCCAGCACTGACTTTTTCAGGACAAGATGCCACCACACTCTGCTGAAGACACTCTTGGCTCTGGTTCTTGTCTGGGGTTTTTGTTTCCCCTCTTCCATTGATACCATCTGCCCCTTCTTTCTGTTCTCTGTTATCTACCTGGCTTTCACTTACTGTTAGAGTTTCATTACATTGATGCTCCTCGTTTTGTATTTCTGAATTTGCTTCACATAGCACTGAGCCACCGCCTGCCAGAGAAAGCAGACCAGACTCATTAGTCTCAGAAGCAGGCAATGAATTCACAGATGCACCTTCAGCACCATTCTCAGCTTTCACAATTTCTTCCACAACCTTGTCTTCCTCACTAACTTCTCCTTTCTCAGCCCCACAGCCCATGACCCCTGGCTTTGCTGCTTGGACGTTGCAGGTAGTGGTGTCATTGTCCAAGTTTATTGCCACATTTACGGTACTGTTTTCTGGCATTGCCTCATCAACTTTCCTTCTTTTTACAGGTGCATCAGATGACTCAGATGCCTTTAAGTCTTCATTACTGACATCACCTTCTTCAGCTGTTACTTGGTCACCCTTTTCTGGCAATGCAGGATGAGTCTCTGTGGTCTCTTGATTGATAACAAATTCCCGTAGGTTATAAGAGATCTTCTCAATATCAGTGGGACTCTTCAACAGCCCTGTGCACTTGCCAGTTAATCTGTTCATCTCAAACTTTCTTTTCTTGCTTTCCTTTAGGCATTCACTCTCTGCTCCATGCCCCATTCCTACAAGATCCTCACTCAGAACCTTCTCTTCTAGCTGGGGAAGTGAAGCTTCTCTCTCTTCTACATTGTCTCCTCGCTCTGCAACGTACATGGCACCACACTTACTCTGCTCCACTGAGGGACATTCATCAGTCACCTTGTTGGTTTTGGAGTATGCAGCATCTCCAACTTTCTCCTCCCTGTTTGGAGGTTTGTATTTCTGGAGTTTCTTATGAGGCCCCCATGCAAACCCATTCTGAGGTTTAAAGTGCATCCATGCATAGTGTATCAGTTCTCTTCGCTTCTGCTTGTTTCTGATGGTGAAGATGAAGTAATCCAAGGCACTTCTCTTAACGTTTGGGAGCATTTGGTGAACAAGCGTCTCTGTTAGGAAAAACTTAACCAGGCATACTTGATAGTGTTCATACCCCATCTCTCCCAGACACTTCAAAATACGAGTTATCCGCAAATTGTTGTGACTAAACCTGAGACACAGACAGGGGGGGAAAAAAAAAAAAAAAAAAAAAAAAGAACTGAAGACAGTGAAACAGGAAAATTACATCGTTGCATGAAAGCAGTACAGTTCAGAGTCCCACTCGAACCCACACAGGTATCTTAAAAAGTAGACATGCTGAACACTGTTAACTACAAACAAGTCTTTACTGGAATCTTTAAGGGTAGATCATTTTTAAAGCATCTATTGCTGTAATATCTAGCCTATCTGTTCTGGCTTTCAATAGTGTTATCCCATCCTTGTCTCGATGTTCCAGTTAACGCTGTAGCAGAGATTAAACTATATCGGAATTCCAAAACAGGGGGTGGCTTCCCCACTGCCATCACTGATGTGCAGTCCAAACTACAAAGATACGTACGAAAAGGGATCTGATATCGCCAATCGATGTATGACAATAATACCTACAACCCTACTTTGCTTTTAAGTAACACCTTTTATCCAAGGACCTGAAAGCATTTCGCAGGCACTGAGGCAGCCTTATAAACACTGTAGGAAGCATAGGGAATTATTCTTACTTTATAGCTATGTAAATGTCTGAGAGGTTAAGTGGCTTGTCCAAGGTCACACATGGCAGTGAGCATGACTTGCTAACAACAGAACTTAGGAGTTCGGACTCCAAGTTCCCAGCTGTAACTAGGGATCTTCACTCTTCATTCCTATGATCATTTTGTTTTGAAAACTGAATTTTAGGCACTTCTCAGCATGTCTTGAAAGAAGTAATCCTTGCCCTATACTGAGCTCTTGGTGAAAATTGTTCCAGTGGATTTCAGAGACTACAGCTGCTTGAGGCCTATTTCACTGAAGAGTAAACTTGTGTGAGACAAACTCCAAGGCCGCAAATATCAGAGCCTGTATTACAGCCTTAGGGAGACTCAGATGGACACCCACCTTTTGGTTAGTAATGCCAAAGCAGTAAAACACAATACGCACGTGGCTTACAGTGGGACAGCTGTGGCCTAAGCAGTTCAAGTAATTTAAAATACGAAAGATGCTGACAGGCCTCCCAAGCTATAGTCAGAGGCAAAGACAAAATAAGGACACCTAAACTCTTGGCTAGTTGGCTCCTAGTTCTGTGGTCAGATCACTCTACTTCTGTAACACAGAAAACCTTTGTATCTCAGTACGCAACAAATGAAGCTAAAGGAAT
Source organism: Dermochelys coriacea (assembly GCF_009764565.3). Taxonomy (NCBI): domain Eukaryota; kingdom Metazoa; phylum Chordata; order Testudines; family Dermochelyidae; genus Dermochelys; species Dermochelys coriacea. The sequence continues at coordinate 7,400,568 of NC_050080.1, forward strand.
TAGATTTTTCTTTCGCAAGAGTGAGGAATAAAAGTCAAAATGTAAATGGGACTCACCGATCAAGGTTGCGAAATCTCTGACACCAGTTTTCTGCTCTTTGCACTTCTCCCATTTCTTGATCTATCAAGTTTATTCCATAAAAACCCAGCATGAGTTTGTAAGCTCTAATGAATCTTTGCATAACTTCCTCGGATTTCTTAAAGGCCTGAAATGCACAAGAGACTCCAAATTTGCACATATGGCAACTCAGAAAGATTTTAAACTATCTGCATCAGTTATTTAAGAGGTCTTTCAGTTATACACAACGCTTATAAATGGCTATTGTGTAAAGAGACATTTGGGATCTTCATTGGTTATTTCTTGGTTATATCAACCAACCTATAATTTATTTCTGAGGACATTTGAGGAGCAAAAAGATCATCAAAAGCTGCATTTAACAGTCATTGGAGCTGGCTCCATTATGGTGGGGAAGGAAATGGAGCAACCTTACAAAGTATAGGACAAAAATTTACCTAGTTGAACCCCCAATGCCTTTCAAGTATAAAAGGTTTGAAATAAAAAAAAGTCACACCTGAATTTCTTTACATGTGAGAGGCTTTGCACGACAGTTCATCCCACGTTCACGCAAAGGAAACAACCTGAAGAGAAAGAAGATTTGACAGTTAGATAAAATAGAGATCACATTCAACCCAGCGCACATGCTCCTTAAAAATATGTTAACAGAAAGGCCTCCAAGGCTGTAGATGCCAAATACAGTCCTCTTCGAGAGGACATAACATCATGGAACACAAAAGAAGTTTAGTCTGTAACAGCCTAAGTCACACTGCAAAAAGTCACTATACATACTTTTACTATTAGCAGTCTTAATTGTTTATCTGTCTGGGTATTTCTAACTTAACCATCACCACAATATATCTTTGCTCAGTACCTGGTTTCCAGACATATTGCTGCTGGGGATTGAAGACTACTGACAGAGCTGCAAGGGAAATCTTTGCCTTCAATATACCCAACCCTCGTTACTTTCACAGGAAAGTAACTGACTAAAATAAATCTCACAAATTTAGAACGCAAGAGGGGCTCAAGGTTTTCTGAGAAGCCAGCCACAGCAGCTCTAAAGCAGCGAATTCTTCGAGATAGACATCAGAAGAGAATCATTCTAAGAGACATCTCCTTTGGTAATAATTATTTACCATTGTATATAAGAATGATTTTCTTCCAGAGTCTCGTAATCCTCCTGCCAAGCTTCAAGGAGCACATCAATAGGCAAGCCTAGGTGAAAAAAGAGCGGTAGGTCAGAGAAGAAATTGCAGCAAATTAGCATGTGTAAAGTTAACCGATTGTCCAGGAGATGGGATATAGTTACAGAAAACAAGATCTGCCTCACTGTCTTCAAAAGAGATCAGGGTAACCTACATAAAAACAGCACTTTCAATAAAATGACAACCTAATATTCTTTCCAAGGGGCCCTAACAGAGTTATGTTTTTAACAGTGTAGGTTTCTGCATACATTGGAGTGCAGGCTTTAAGGAAACGCCATTCCTGAGAAAGAGCCCAATCCTGCATTTCTTTGCATAGTCAAATACCTGCATATTGATATATTATTTTCTAACAAGCCAAGAACTGTAAAACCCAGAAAGTAAAAGCCAGGCTAGTGTTGTGATCTGCTATCACACAACAGATGAGGGGTAGAGTCTCCAGAGTCTCCACTACTTTAGGCCTGACCTTGCAAAGACCCAAGTATGTCCTACAAGGTAGTTAGCATCTTCAACTTCTATTGAAGACACTGGAAGCTCAGCACTTTTCAAGATCAAGCCCTATGAAGGGGAGAGAAGCCTTCTAGTACTTTTAGAGAGTCTCACAGTATTGAACGAAGACTGCTATCCCATAGCTGGATCTGGAAGGACCCCAAAAAACAGCATCCAGACTTTACAGATGCTTACGTCAGTTTAAATACTCATCTCATTTCTTAGTTTAAGATCAGTGATGGAATGTTACTTTTTCCCTTCAGATGGCAGCTCTCGTCATTTCACTTTTGCATATGCCTTAAGTGAAGGCCCCTTAAGGAGTGAGAATTCAGCACACAGGGAATGGGCAGGGAGAGCTGGATGGCTAAACACTCATCTAGAGAGCTGAATGTTCACACCCATAGGTCAGCAACAAATTCTCATCAAAGCTGTGAAGTTAGCATGAATGTGGGTCTAAAGGCATTAACGTGCTGCAGTGGGAAAGTGCCAAGCGGAAAACATTTTTAACTGGGTTGCCAGAATGGCAAATATACTAAACTACTACAAAGGGGCCCCAACAGATATTCTGCCTGCCCCAATCAGTTCATCTTTTAAAAAGCAAAGAGTCTTTCAAACAGCAGTTACAAACAGAAAACTTTGAAGTGAATTAGGGTGAACTACTACTACACATGCCATAGAGCAAAAGAAAGGAAAGAACAATGAGCCAGCAATTGGCCGCATTCTGCAATTTAAACGGGAAACCCTGATTTACATGTATTTGTGCATCATGGAGCTAAGACAACACTAGGCAGAGCTCTGGCAGACTGAACACAGGACTGGGAATCAGGAGAGCTGGATTCTATTCCTTCCACTCACTCACCAGGACACCTTGCAAGCTCATGTGCATTACAACTGCACATACGGGAGGTCCAGGTCAGATACATACCATGAGGCAAAAAGTTAATTTCGTTTTTGTAAAAACTTAAATTCCACATCTCCTCCTCTTCAGCATCAGGTTCCCTTTCTTTCAAACCCTTCAGAAGAGAGACACATTAATAAGCAGCAACGAATTAAAACACATACATAATGATCTTCCCCATAGTTCTTAACTGTTGGTAGTAAGGCTACCAAGTCTGAGACCAGCAGTTGGAAGCTAACAGCTTGTTTCTGAGCCAGCAGGATGTAGTGAGTACATCCCAGTACCCACTACACTGGTTAGGAGAAGCGAATTACTTTATCATTATTTTAATATTCCTCATCAATCTACCAACTTAAGGCTCATCAAATCAAATCAACCAAGCGCCCCTTGCATCTAGCATGAAAAGAGGAAAAAACCACTAAAAACAGGAAGTTCATAAATCTACAGCCTGTACCGGATAACAATGCCTGTATCTCTGCATATCTTTTGCGGCTGTCCAGTTGCGTCCAGTCGAGAACTGAAGGGAAGAGGAAAGAGACAAATCAGAGATCCAGAACAAAAGCTTCCCAACAGAAAACGCTGTTTTGCCATGTTTCTTCTTGAAGAGTTGGTTACTAATGATGCTGTAAATGCTGTTCTGACTAACATGAGAAAGTCTGGCTAACCTCAGCCTCTCCTGCAAATATTTCCCCTTGCCCCCCCATTAATATCATCCACAAAGTTCTGAATTCTCATCTCCCCTGGCAGACCAGCTAAGGATACACCTATGCTTCAGCACCCATTCTATTATTCTGATTGTTTCATTACATCCCTGAAGGTACCTTCAGGCTAAGACAGCTTGACTTCATCTCCTTTATTAACTCAAAAAGAAAAGGAGTACTTGTGGCACCTTAGAGACTAACAAATTTATTAGAGCATAAGCTTTCATGAGCTACAGCTCACTTCATCGGATGCATTTGGATGCATCCGATGAAGTGAGCTGTAGCTCACGAAAGCTTATGCTCTAATAAATTTGTTAGTCTCTAAGGTGCCACAAGTACTCCTTTTCTTTTTGCGAATACAGACTAACACGGCTGCTACTCTGAAACCTTTATTAACTCAGTTTTTCCTTCCTTCCCGGCCTAATTAACCAGGGTCAGATGGTTTGACTGTATGAACTTCTGCAGAGTTTGATTTGTCTTTTACCCTCGGGACTGAAATCCCGCGGGAGAGAAGTGATCAAACCCCACAAATCTTACCCTTGGACAGTAGGAAAGACAATGTTAACTGGAATGAGGCCCAAATATCAATTATCGTAGTCTACACTAAGATAAAAGGTGCAGGGTTTCTTAAAGACACGTTAGAGTCTGGTCTACACTAAGACTTTAAAAGGTATGATGTATTTTTTCCACATTAGATGGTCAAGGAAGCCCTATACAATAAAAAACAAATTTCCTTGTTAATGCTAAGTTTTTAAAAGGCATAAGATCACTTTCTTTTTTTTAAAGACATCTTTTATTGTAGCCTAGACAGGGTCCACAATGAAGTCCAGAACTCATCTCTGCACATTTTCCAGGGGCAAAAGGGCTACTTAGACCCAACTGCAAAATATTTAGGTGGTCACTCCCTTAGAATATTACTAAACTGAACTCTTCCACAGCTTAGAGTGGAAGAGAAGAAACTGTGCATCTAGCATGCAGCAATGGTGGTTTATATAAGATAACGTAGCCAGGAGTGAAGTGAATTATTTAAATATATTCCCCATCACGATCATCTATATCTTTCCAAACAGGCAAACATTGTTTTAATCCTACCTCAAAACCTCTACAACCAATTGATAAGGCAGCTGGTCGTCTTCGCTCCTAAAAAATAAAATAAAATAATACTTTAACAAGAGACTTAGGGCAACATTATTGAAACCAAACTTCAATTATATTTTAAAAGAAAAATACCGTTCACTCATCAACATCAAGAACTAAGACACCCCAATAACGTTTTACTTCTTTCAAGTCAGTCACTTCAGTGACAAGTTCTATTAGTTATGAAGTTACATCGTTTATACTTCACATCAGTATTAAAAAACCCACTGACATTTGCCACCTGATTCTTTTCTCAGTTAAACTGATGCAAAAATCAGGAGCAAATCTGCTGAAGTCAATGAAATTACACCCTGGGGTAAAGCAGCTGCAAGTGAAAGGAGAATCAGACCCTAGAAGTCTAAGATGTGTTTATGAATTTAATAGTGTTTAGACAGAAATCATTGGCTAAAGCTTCACTTTCTCCTTGCCAGCATCACCTGGAAGTGGGAGTTACGAGAGTGACAATAAATAACTGACTTTTTAAAAAAAGCAAATTATCCTTTATTTTTTAAATGTGGATTGTGTTTATACAAACCTCAATGACAGAACTGCCATTAAAATATGCAAGAAGCAGAAAGATGCAGATAGGACTCAGGCAGGGTGCTGGGCACACTGGCCGCAATCCATCAAGACACTTCAGCACATGATCTAACCGTAAGTGCCTGGAAAGTCCCATTGATTTCAACCAGACTACTTGTGCAGAAAGGGCCTGATCCAAAGATTTCTGAAGTTAATGGGAATCTTTCCATCAGCTTCAACAGATTTGGGACCAGGCCTCAAAGTGGGTGGGCGAGATTCTGTGGCCTTCATTGTGCAGGTCAGACTAGATGATCATAATGGTCCCTTCTGACCTTAAAAATCTATGAATCTATGCTTGGCTGGATCTGGCTCCTGGTGCTCAGCACTTTCAAGAAGCACAAACTCTCCCAATTTTTTTGTAACTATCTGACCATTATAATTTCCTCCTCCTGTCTGGGAAACAGAGACTTTCCTGTGAATAGTTAAATATTGATCAGCGTCCATTGCATTATTTAGGGGGAAAAAGATGATGTACCAAATGGTTTGTAGTCAAGAGATTTCTCTGTCCAGTCTCATTGATTGTTAATAATAAAAACACTTAGCATCTATCTTCCAGGTGTTGTACACACTTCTGTCTTAGACACCTTTGGAGGAAGGATTTCACACAGAATAAAGCCATAAATAAAGTAATTAAAAAAAAATCTTGAACATTTACACAGACTTCCCCATAATCCAGGGAGAAGGGGGCTAAATAAATATTTAAAATAAACAGATTGCAAATTAGATAAGCATTATTCCCATTTTACAGGAGATGAAACTGACAGAAAAGTGAAGGGACTTGTCCAAGGCCAGTCAATGGAAGGACCAGGATAAGAACTCAAATTCCTGGTGCTCACTCCAACTGGCCATCCTGGATAGCCAATACCAAGGTCTTAAGCCATGTAATGATATATTGATTTATATACATACAATGATTTGGGTTTCATTTGTTTTTAAATCCTGTGAAGTTTTAATCTGAAGCATAAGTGGTTTTGCATATTGCAAGAGGCTCCGTTAGGAAGACAAATGTGCATTTAGCTAGGGAGGTCAGTTCAGTTGTTTCTTAAGATGTAAACAGAGAGTGGGATTTCGCCCTATGAAATCCATCTACAATCTTGACTATATGATGTTCGAAATCCAGGAGTGAAATCCTGACTCCTCTGAGGTCAATAGGAATTTTGCTATTGATTTCATTGGGACCAGGATTTCACCCCAACCGTCTTATTTGCGTTTCAGACTCTTCTGCTAGACCAATATCCCCTAACACAATCAGTTGTCATGAAATAAGAGAAGACCAGCTCCAATTATGGAAAAGGATTAGGTCTGCAAGAGACAAGAGTGAATCAAGATAGATATAATGCAAGTTTAAGGAAGCCAACTCATATAAACAGAAGTGCAGCAAGACTTGCTTAGAAAGCAGCTGGATCCGAGACAAGGGAGTCCTCGAACAGAGCATCATCAGACAAAGCAATGACAGGCAAGCAGGGAAGGCATACCCAATCCCCTGCCGTTGTGTTCCTGGAGTTTCTGTTCAGATCACCAAGAAAACAAAAAAGCGTCCATTTTCTCCCAGATTTAATTAAAAAAAGTGAGATCACAAAACTTTACAGGCAAAACAAAATCTGTATATTTTCATAACATCCACTGATAAGCAATTTTTAGCATGTGTCTCCATCCAACATCCCAACCCATTACACTATTGCATGAGGTGTGTGAGAAAAACAGAGAACAAAACTGGAGAAGGGTGGAGCGACGTGAACAAGAGCTAGCAACCAGTAGCAAGAAAAAAAGAAGAGTGCAGATAACAGCAAGACTTGTGTAAAGAGAATGTGGCCAGCATTCTAGGAAGAGCAGCCTAAGCAAACAGAGGTTTTATCCTCACAAAATTATTTGAGGATGGGACAATGCAAAATCAGTTTTGTTGTTAGAGAGGGATGTTGGTGCAATGGAACACGAAACCTGCTATTCTACAGTAGAATAAGCAGGTGTTTAAAAAATTAGAACAAAACCCAAGATTTTTATTACAAAAAAATGCATATTGTTTTATAGGGGAAGATAAATGTGATAAAAATTATCTGAAAACATGTCCACGGACATCTCCAGTTATGAACAAACCGCGTTTTTATAATGATGTACAAAAGACACATGCAATTTAGGATTTGGTTTCAGCCGTTGTTTGAAAGTAAGTATATAAAATAAAATTAAAAAAAAATCTCTAACCTGGGCATCTGAAAGATTAAGATGTGAAAGAACTTTCCTCAGAAACATATAGGTCATACTGAATAAACAATACCATCTAGACTGAAGAGAAAGGAATCTAAGTTAGTTTAATAGGAGCAAAAATAGGTACTTGTTTTGCAAACTGATCAGAGCTCTTTGCAGTTGTAGATGTGCGTAATAAATGAATGGTGAGAAAACTGGTTTCTTTTTTGTACAAGAGTTCTCCCATTCTCCTCAAAGACTATTGCAGACTTTGCTTAAGAGCGATGGGAATACATTTATAAAGGAAGAGTTAACGTTTTTAGAAGCAGGGTGCTGATATTTTGGGGGTAAGAAGCCTCAACATCCCTTTAAAGCAGGCCTTGAAAAATCCATTCATTGGTGCTGAAAACAGGTTGTCTTTGCCTCTGCTGAACTGGTGCTGTACAGTATATAGTTTAAATGGAAGCGAAGTTCTTCCACAAGGACACCCTTATCTCTGCGCATGGCATTTCATGAAATGCCACAGGCACTTGAGACTTAAAGTCCTGGAACTAGATTCTGCAATTGGATCTGCACAAGCAGAATCGCAGTGAAGTCAACAGAACTCCATTGTGCTGCTGGGGTAGGCATGGGCAGATTCATTTACAGGATCTAAATCTTAGTTTTGTTTGCAAACTTATTACTAAGTCTGTGCCCTTGAAGAATCAAGCATTACTTTGCGCTTCAAGGTAAAAATCAAAAAGTTGTTTTACTGAATACTCCCAATGAGCTTCTACACATAATTTAAAAATATAACCTCCCTTAAAAAAAGTGAACTAACTAAGATGTGCAACCTCCTAACCTTAAAATTGTGTTGTCCTGAGTCACCAAAGTGAAACTGAACCCAAGGATTAGTTTCCTTTTCCCCAAGATAGGAGGAGTTAGATTAAAAAAAAACAAACAAAAAATAATGAGCTTTAAAGATTTTCTCCCTCATAAAACAAAGAAAAAAAGCAAAACAAAAGATCTGTTTAAGTAGTATTCTGGGATTGTTATTAACACTCACTGGTGAGGACAGTGAGAAACTTTAAAAGAGACTTAAAGTACAGAGTTATCCAAAACGAACATTTTACAGCATCAGAGTTAAATAATCATATTTTGCAGCCCCATAAGGATTTTTTAAAGAGTTGTATGACATTCACAGGTGGTCTTTTTCAGGTTCACTGCAGATCCATAGTGCCGCTTCTTTAAGTAGCTTTGTAAGAACCTAGTAAATTTTATTTCATCCTTAAAAGAGAAGAAACATTGCTTGATGGTACTTGATAATCTTAAGAGTAACATCCCTTAGGGATACCAAAAAAAAGGTCACACCCTCCCAAAAAGGTCACCCCCCAAAAAAGAAAGTGAGCATCTTCTGTTGCTGTAAATGCTCTAGTCAATGTCAACACTTCTGAGCTATGATGTTAAAAAACAGAATTCATCATAGACATTAAGGTGAGAAGGGACCATTATGATCATCTAGTCTGACCTCCTGCACAATGCAGGTCACAGAATCTCACCCACCCATTCCTGTAATAAACCTCTCATCTATGTCTGAGCTACTGAAGTCCTCAAATCATGGTTTAAAGACTTCAAAGTGCAGAGAATCCTCCAGCAAGTGACCCATGCCCCATGCTACAGAGGAAGGCAAAAACCCTCCAAACTCAGGAAAGTGGAGTCAACTGAGTCTACAAGATGGAAAGTTGTTTTATAAGAAAATTATCCTGCTTACCAGGAATGCTGGGAAAGATATTCAGAAACAGCATGTAGCAATTTCATGAAGCTTTAGTGGAACATAAAACCACAGATGTTTATTTTAATTTTTCCATTGAGCCGTAACCCCACCAGCAAACCCCTGTCCCGAATACCCACCTATTGCAAAATGCATTAGCAGTGAGCTTGTGTCCCCTTTCTTTGAGACATCTGGAAATATGGTTCATTAAGATCATGGCAAAATAATATGTTAGTGATCCCATTAGGAGGGAAATATGGAACTCTCTGAAGCTACTTCAAGCTGCTCCTGTCCCTGGTTGCAAACAAAGAAACTAGACAGAAGAGGCTCCAAGACACTGTGGATCAGTTACCCATATAACAACTTGTGTGTGACATTACAACATGTGGAAGCTGTAGCTTACGAAGCAGCAGAATAAATTATGCAATCTCAGATCGTAACACATTTAACAAACAGTAATGCAAAGTCGAGGAAAACTACTTAGCTGAAGAGAAACGTTTGCCTTGCAGTAGGTTGAAATTTTGAAGTCAGAACATAGCTTGCTTAAAAGGGGGGAGGGGAAAAAAAGATCATTTACCACTAACCTTTCAGGGCCAGGAGAAAGGCAGTTTGGAAGAAGAGGCAAATTAATATTTCTCCCCCACATACACAGATCTTATACTAAGGGGCTCTCCCCTAACCCCCAGCTCCCGCGAGCACACTGGAGGAATAACACCTCTCCCACCGCCCTGCCAAAATAACCCCCAGCCTCCCTACCAGGTCTCCCCATCTCTTTCACATACAGAAAGCCCAGTCGGAGGAGTCTCCTGTACGCCGCTGGCCTGGTGGGAGACTCGCAAGGACTCCTCTTCCTTTCTGTCGGCTCGGGCCTCCTGCGACTCCTTCCCTTCCTCCTCCTCCTCCTCCTCCTCCTCCTCCTCGCTTTCCCAGGTGGAGTCGTACTCCCAGGAGCACCACTCTTTCTTCTCGCCATCCTCCAGCCCGCTGAAGCTCCTCCAAGCCGCCATCAGGGCCCCCGGCTGCCAGGAAAGGAAACCCAAAGAGGCGCTGTGTTAGCAGCTGGGAGGAGCAGGGGACAAAGCCAGCCACGTGAGTGGCCTTATTGACTTCCGGGAGGCGTGCGGCACGGCTGGCTCCGCCTCCCTGGTCTGCAGCCCGGCCCACCCCATTGGCCGAGGAGCGCCGCTGGAACGTTGGCGGTGTCTCCGCGTTCCATCCCTCGCTGGGCTCCCGGCGTGGGGCGCGTCCTGCGGCGGCCCTTCCACCGGCGCTGTACGGCGGGCCGCCCCACCCCCCGGAAGGCAGGGGCGCTCGCCAAGCCGGCTGGCGGCGAGGCTGCTCGTTAAACGTCAACGACTGAGCCACAGGCAGGCTGCAAAACCCTTCCCGCGGCGAGAGCGAGCCTTTTTCAGCGCGCGGCCCGATCAGCCTGACAGCTCGGGGGGGGGGGGGGTCTCCCATAAAGATGCCTTGCAGGGGCCCTGGCAGAGAGCAGGCAGCCAGGAGGGCCCCAGCGCTCACCACCTTTTTTGGCCCCGCTGCCAGCGTCAATAGGAGGCTATAAAATCCAGTCCTGCAAATGCTTGTTCGACATTAATAGTGCGTAAGTGTAAGCACGTGAGTACCCCTCTGCAGGATTAGGGGTAAGGAGGTACCAGACCCCAGATTTGAATTTGACCAACTAATCATCGTCCTGTTTGAAGGGGTGGGAAAAATAAAATTAAGGGACAATGTTGAAAAGAAGCCAGAGCTTCATGAAGATGGGGGGGAAGAGGGCATCTTGCAAAATATTTTGGTATTTTTAAGGCTGATTTCCATTTTGAATTATCCTCAAAATGGGTAGTTTTCAGGTTACTCTTAAATATCCATTCTACCAGCTCAAAAAAGCAAAAATCAGAAAAATCAGCAAACCTTACACCTCCATCCACTCTTAGGTATTGTAGTGAAATGTTGCATCACCACATGGTGATGTCCTGTCATAATCACGCAGCTTTGCAAAAACATAAGAGCTGGCAAACCCTGGGATCAACCTAGCAAAAATACCTTTTTTTGGAAGGATAGTCTTGTGGTTAATGCACAGGACAACACCCCAAAGGGATTCTCCACAAGATTTTGCTACCATCATCTTCCCTCAGGATTTTTGCACTTCAGTGCATCTCCTGGTTGTCTTGACAACACCCACTCCCCTGAAAAATAATGTAGACTTCTTTGGGCTGTGCATGCTGCCTAGTGGAGGGGAAACCCTGCTTCTTTGTGCCATCACAATCTATGCACAGTTGAAGCCTGACCTTGAGCACTTTGCCATGTTCTGCATCAGGGCTGAAGCTGGTCTTGCGTGAGACACATCAGGTTTTTCATTTAATTCTGTTCCTGTTCCCCACCTGAACAGTGACAATAATTATACTTTCCTACCTAACACTAATACATATTCATAGAGAGGTTTGAGATCCTCAGATGGAAAGCACTGTAGAAATATGAATTATTATTCCTATTATACAACACTAGTGAGATCCCTCAAAGTTTGGATGGATACCTGATCTATGAATACAGTAACTCCTCACTTAACATTGTAGTTATGTTCCTGAAAAATGCAACTTTAAGTAAGATGATGTTAAACAAATCCAATTTTCCCATAAGATTTAATGTAAATGCGGGGGGTTAGGTTCCAAGGAAATTTTTTGGGGGCAGACAAAAGGCATTATATACTATACAGTACTGTACTGGTTTCAGAGTAGCAGCCGTGTTAGTCTGTATTCGCAAAAAGAAAAGGAGTACTTGTGGCACCTTAGAGACTAACAAATTTATTAGAGCATAAGCTTTCGTGAGCTACAGCTCACTTCATCGGATGCATATGCATCCGATGAAGTGAGCTGTAGCTCACGAAAGCTTATGCTCTAATAAATTTGTTAGTCTCTAAGGTGCCACAAGTACTCCTTTTCTTTTTGCGAGTACTGTACTGTGGTTGGGAAGTGCCCCTGGCTTACCCCACACAGGCACAGTCTGCTGCAGGCAAGGACACTAGGAAGCACCTTTGCAGCGGCAGCTTCCCCGGAGAAGAACAGGCACTGACTTTGCCATGGGATGCTCCAGGCCCACCTCTTCCCACTCCACCTCCTCTCTGGAGCATGCTGCATCCCCATTCCTTCCCCCGCCCCGAAAGTCCTAAGCACCTCCAAACAGCTGTTTGGCAGCACTTAGGACTTTTGGGGGGGGGGGGAGGAGTGGAGAAGCAGTGCTTCCCCGCTCCTCCCCATCCCTCCCAGAAAGTCCTAAGCGCCACCAAACAGCTGTTTGGCGTTGGGGGAAGTGCTGGGGAGGAAGCGGAGAAGAGGAACTTGTGCAATGCTCCCTTGTAGAGTCCCTGCTCTTCCACAAAATCTTACAAGCAGTGGACAAAGCAGGCAGCCAAACGACGTTATAAGGCAGCATTGTACAACTTTAAACGAGCATGTTCCCTAAGTGAGCAACGACGTAACTTTGAAACAACGTTAAGCGGGAGGACGTTAAGTGAGGAGTTGCTGTACACCCACCAGGCCCTCTCCCACTCATCCCCCACCTTTCCTTAAACAGGCCCCAGTTTCCTGCAGCTTCTTTCTCATGGTGAAAGCTAGCTGCCTGCTATACCTCACCTGGTTTGACTTGGGGCAACCAGTAGGCTTGTCAGGCATCATCCTGGGCCATATTTCCACTCTCCACCCCCCCCCCCCCCCATTGTCACTCTCTACCATGGGAGAGCCCTTCCATTTTTGCTGTGCCAGATCCCTCTCCTCTTTCTTCAGGATGAGCTGAGGCTCTTCTTGCTGCGCTCTTGTCTGTGGAGGCCAGTGTGGGGAGTAGTGAAGGCCAGCAGAAGACAGGCCTCTAGCAAACCCTCTAGCACAGTGGTTCTCAACTGTGGTCCATCGCTTGTTCAGGGAAAGCCCCTGGCGCGCCGGGCCGGTTTGTTTACCTGCCGCATCCACAGGTTCGGCCGATCACGGCTCCCAGTGGCTGCAGTTCGCTGTTCCAGGCCAATGGGAGCTGCTGGAAGCGGCGGCCAGTACATCCCTCGGCCCGCGCAGCTTCCAGCAGCTCCCATTGGCCTGGAGCAGCGAACCGCAGCCACTGGGAGCCATGATCGGCTGAATCTGCGGACGTGGCAGGTAAACAAACCGGCCCAGCCCTACAAGGGCTTTCCCTGAACACGTGGTGGACCACAGTTAAGAACCACTGCTCTAGCAGGAAACTCTATTGACCTGGAGCAAGAACAGCAGCAGGATTTGTTTTTTTCAGTCCAGCTGCCTGGACTGGGCATAGGAATCTGAGACAGGAAGGCAGAAACTTGGGAGTAGAGATCTAGGAACTAAGAGGTTAAAATAGCCTCATGAATAAGGCATGTGCTCTGGATTTTATATCTACTATGTAGTCACTTAAACACAAATGATGGGCAAAGCATGTGCTGTGCTGTCTCAGCTGCCTGTTTAGCAGCAGTAAACCAAATGTAACAGATTGCCAGAGCTCTGCAATTGGCTCATCCATGGATCTCAGTAAAGGCAAAGACGTTTTGATACAGGACCACATACCAGTTATTGGTGCCACTGTTTAACCAAAACAAGCCAAATCCATTTCTCCGTTGTTCAAAACAGGGGAAAGGAAGGAGGAGCCACAATTTCCAACATAAAGACACTTCTGAAAGTCCTCTAAGCACCTATCAGCATCTTTAGGATCCTAAGTATATTTTAAATAACGGTCCTAAGCCTGTTTTTTTAGCTAGTTTTCACAATGATCAACTAATAAAACACGAGCCAAACTATGAGAGTCGCACTTCTTCAAGCAGATGACAATGCTGCATGACAAAAGTGTTGGGCTATTTTTTTATTTAACAGTAAAGTTCATACTGTGAAGATATAACCCAATAACATTTCAGACTGCTTCATTCAGCAGTTTAACATGGACTTGTTAAAATCAGTATGTCAGGAAGAGGGAAGGGAGAAAATGGGGGAATTGATCATTTCTGACAATTCAAAAAATAGTAACTGCTACTAATTCTCAATACTCTAGCATATAAGACTGAAAATAAGTTTCAAAATACCAGTAGGAGTCTGAACTAAAACTACTCCAGGAAAGTACAACAGCACAAGATTAAGGTTTTACAATATTATTTCCATTTAACAGCTCTTTGTAAAAATAGCTTTTTTAAAAAAAATTGACTTAAATAGTGAAATACAAAAACAACTGTTATGTACACTATTACAGTGCAACTGGATGAGGCAGTATCTCCAGGTTCTTGCATAGCGCAGTGGATCCCTTTCATACCATGTGGCACTACTGGACATGTTAGTTTAAGCCACTTATGAGGACTTCTGTCTAGAAACATTTAACATCTTCCTTTATTTACAGTATGTACTTAAAGGTTGAAAAATAAATTATACCACACTAAGTCTCCAAGAGACAGAGGGTTTACTTTTCCCCTCAAACAGAACAGTAAGAAAGAATGCTTCACTTCAGATCTATATTTAATGTGCTAGCTTTTAGTTTTACTGGACCAACAAAGCTAGACATTTAATAGAAAAAGGTGTTCTTGCTATAAAATGCTACCAGTAAAATGTCCTAAGAACAGTAACCCACCAAGGGGACGTAATAGTCACCAAAAAGAGCAATACAAAAAAGACAGAAAAGAGATCCAAACTTTAAATAAATGACCTAAGCTTTTCAAGAACTGAGGCTCCTTGTTCCGCCAAGAGCTTATTTCACAAACTGTGTTAACACAGTGTGTGTGTGTGTGTGTGCATGCATTACTAATATTTTAAAATGCCACCACTTGACTTAAGTACACACATGCTGCTTGTAAAGCTGCCAACTCTCTCCTTCAGTATCCTGAGAACGTGGCCATTGATTAGCTATGCAATACTGACCAGCAAGCAACTCGTTACAAGAGAAGACACGCAAACCCACGTCCACACACAATGACAATGTGCTGAAGCTTTTAATATCTAGGTCAAATAGTTTTTTCTCCACCTAACAAATCTTTATAACAACTTTCTTTCTCTCCTATTCCATTCTACTGTTCCCTTCCCTGGTTCTATAGTTAAAAGCACCTGTCTTTCACTGTATTCTCTATGTTCTACGCCGTTTTGCAGCACTTGGACTGGAGGGATTGCTGTTTGCATTTAAGACCTTTTCAGTGACTCTGTTACGTTTCCTTTTATCAGCTCCTTCTTTGGACCCAGAATCTGATGAACTCCTTTCTTTCTCTTTGCTGCTTGGTTTTTCAGCTGCTTTTCCCAAGTTTCCTGAAGGTGCATAAACTGAAAAGGGATCAAAGCAATGACTCCAAATCAGGCTCATATGAACAATTTATTTATACTATATAGCAATTTTCAAACTGATTAAGCCTCACAACATCCTTGTAAGTATGCAAGTATTCTCTGCATTTTATGGAGAAAAAAGTTATGTAAAATGAATACCTTCTTTTCATGATTTGTCCTAAAAATGCTGCACACACTTTGATAAATCAATTAAAAATAGTAGTATAATCCACTAAACTAGATTATATTGCAATAATTTTTGTTTATTCTAATGAACTTCTACTTTACAGGGCACCTGGTCAACCTATGAAATTCATTGTCATTGAAGGTCATTGAGGTAAATATTGTAGCTGGATTTTAAAAATAAACAATTATTTTATGATATAACTGGATAATTTCATGAGCACTAACAATGGGCTTGATCTTGCTCTTATTAACATGAAAAGCAAAATCCTCACTGATTGCAGTAATACAAGGTCCAATATAAAGTGATGAGAGAAATCACATCTCATGTGTCTGGGAGGAAGCTGGTCACCTTCAGAGATAAGAATGGAGTTCCCCTGCTTCAGCACTGTATGGCACTGCACAACTAAGGTGGGAGCCAAAAGTAATTCCTCTGAAATATCAGATACTGGCAACTGCTGCAAGCAGGATGCCAAAATAGGTGAACCAACTAATGTGGTACTACAAGGATTCCTCCCATTGATGATATAGTGTCTGCCATCTGTTTCAGTTTCACAAACTAGGGATACTGTTATATCCACAGCTACGGCTAGAGGATCATATAGCAGAAGACACAAGGAATATATTTTCCATCTGCACCAAGCCAGAAGATTGTGACCATTTCTTTTGAATGTGGACCTTGCTAGTGTGATCTATTTCTTTGTCATCTTGAGACTGGATTACTGCAGTGGGAGTTTTACCTCTGGCTTTAATAGGAATCAGCTATGGCCCTTTATCCTCTCCCATCCACTCCCAGAGCTCAAATCAACTGTTTGAGGACTTTGGCACTATTCCATATAACTGCAGAACCAGCAGAGGAAATTCAAATTTGTTGATTTCTAGAAAGACAGTGGTTTCTGTGCATTTTAAAAGTATTTTAGTTCTTGGCAATGGACTGATGCTCTTTTGTTCTTTAAAGATTCTATACCATATCATGCCAATTTTAAGTTTAAGGTAAGTCAAATTTTGGACCTACACCACTTGATGAAATCCATTCAGAACTGCTGTTGCCTTCCAGATAAGTGTAGCTATGAAGTATAAAAATTACAGATGTACCTTCTTCTGGGCCTGCATGAGGTTCCAACTCTTCTTTTAGTTCTTCTTTCACCTCTTCTTCAATCATTACTTTTCCTGTAAAAAGAGTTATTAAGCAGATGATGATTGTTGTTTGATAGAAGTATAACTGATCTTTTCCTGCGTTCGGCACCTCAGGATCAACTGTAAGTGCAGTGTTCAAAACTGGTCACTGTAATAGTCAACACTGACTCAAGTTAAGTAAACATGTTACTCATTACCAAAAAACAGATGGATGGAAAGAACAATTGAGCCACAATCACTGCTGACATCAAATATAAGGTAGAGTTATGGAAACAATTAGCAGGACAGATGTCACCAAAACACAGATTCCAATCATTTTTTTCTTAATAGGAACAAATATAGTAGTAACTGGGCAAAATGTTGCAATGGCTTGGACTGATGTTGCCTTTTATAAATACCGAGTGGAATATTTATTGCAGCGAGTAGTTGAGAGGCGTTCCGGTGTAGTTTAAAATCTCTTAAGCACTACTATCCTTTTTTCAGAGGTAGACATCTGAACTTCCAAGTTCCTATCTTGGATAACAGCACTGGGTACCTGATGACAAACTGGATCTTCCAAGTTTGACTGTCTTTTTTTTTTAAAAAAAAAAAAAACAGATTATTTTTTGTCGGTGGGCTACGTGTCAGTGGAGATTTCTGCTAGATCAGATTACACAGAGAGGAGCTCTAAGAATAAAGGAGTTTTGAAATTAGGCAGTCAAAGAATCATGGAGAAACATTAAATGAAGGACAGGATTAAAATTCAAAATGATCTGGACAAACTGGAGAAATGGTCTGAAGTAAATAGGATGAAATTCAATAAGGACAAGTGCAAAGTACTCCACTTAGGAAGGAACAATCAGCTGCACACATACAAAATGGGAAATTTCAGAGTAGCAGCCGTGTTAGTCTGTATTCGCAAAAAGAAAAGGAGTACTTGTGGCACCTTAGAGACTAACAAATTTATTAGAGCATAAACTTTCGTGAGCTACAGCATCCGATGAAGTGAGCTGTAGCTCACGAAAGCTTATGCTCTAATAAATTTGTTAGTCTCTAAGGTGCCACAAGTACTCCTTTTCTTTTTTTGAAAATGGGAAATGACTGCCTAGGAAGGAGTACTGCAGAAAGGGATCTGGGAGTCATAGTGGATCACAAGCTAAACATGTTTAACTGAGTTTAAACTCCATGACCATCATTTTAAACACAAAGGATCTATCCTGGCAAACACAGTCAGACATAGTGTTTACTACCAATGGTAGTCTTACTAAAGCATGCAACTTTGCCTCACCCCCAAAATGAATAAACCTTTAACCATCTGCATATGATTCCAAAGGACCAAATTTTGATCTCCTTGCAGCACATAGCAGCCCCCACTCCCCTGCACTAAGTGGGAGACCTGTGTACTCAACCAAAGGGAGAGTTGGATTTAAATAGTGTAAATAGAATGTCTGTGTATCAGAGATCCCATGTATGTTAACCTTTCTACTGTTTTCCATGCCCCTGATTATTACCACAATCCAGTGATATGAAACACTAGCATCAGGTTGTTACATCATTACTTCTTCCCTTCTTCTGGAGTTAAAGTTGGCTAATCATACCTACACTTGATTAGAGCATCCCAATGTAAAAGCTAGTATCAGATCTCACCTTCTTTCACTTCTTGGATAATTTCCTCAGGCAGGATGAAGTTTTTCTCTGAATTAGGGAAGGGCAGAATCTCAGATTCATGCTTTTAAAAGAAAAGAAAAAATTATTTTGTATGATTTTGTTAGAACTATCAGCTCAGATTTTCTAAACAAACGCCTGAGTAATTTCATACACAGGAAAAGATCAAATAATTAATAATAGCGTATCTGAATCTGAGGTTAGGAGTTCCAAAAGGGTTATCGAAGGGCAAGATATAGGATGTGAGGGTGACAATGCATTTCTCAGCCCTGATCTTGCAAACACTTGTGCATTCTTAACTTTATACATGTCAGTAAGACTATTTGAATGTATAAAGTTAAGCATGTGCCTAAGTATTTACTAGATCAGGGCCTACAGAACTAGAAATTTTACATCAAACGAAGAGCACAGGATAGAAGAAATAATGGGCTTAATTTTCCTCTCTCCGATAGTAGTTTTACACAGGTGAAATGCCACTGACCTCACAGGAGTCACCTAATTTACACCAATGTAAGAATCAGGCCCAACGAGTATGACATATCAAAGCTGCTGAAATCTACTGGAAATCAGGATTCCCCAATGCCAATCTTCTGTACTCACTAGTGCTTGCATGTCATACATGGTGCTCAAATGATCCCAAATCACTCTGGAGGAAATCTGACGTCCGATATTCTGACTGAATTTATCTCGGATACAAATCATGTGAAAGTGGCGATTCACACCTGAGGGAAGGCAGGAAAAAGCACAATCAACAACATTCGCTAAGATGTACGTGTATCACGCCACCGAATAAGTAACTGCGACAGATCTGTGCAAGTCTACTTGTTAAAATCCAGGCTGTGTAATATGGGTCTTCTCCCATGCTTAGAGCACAGACACAGGTAGGACAGAGGCAAGGAAGAGTGGAAGCTACAAAGGGACAGGTTGATAAACAGTAAGTAAACTTTTTTTTCTGGATTTTTCACTTGCACCTAACAACCCCCCCAAGGCTACAGAGATGATGCCTCATGGCCTCGAGAAAGAAAAGGAGGACTTGTGGTACCTTAGAGACTAACACGTTTATTTGAGCATAAGCTTTCGTGAGTTACAGCTCACTTCATCGGACGCATTCGGTATTTTCCACCGAATGCATCCGACGAAGCGAGCCGTCGCTCACGAAAGCTTATGCTCAAATAAACGTGTTAGTCTCTAAGGTGCCACAAGTCCTCCTTTTCTTTTTGCGAATACAGACCAACACGGCTGCTCCTCTCAAACCTGTCATTGCCTCTAGGTCCCCGTGACAAGGAACAAGGATGGGGCGAAGACCTGACCCCTTTTGCCCCACACTTTCTTGCACTCCCTTCTAGCCAAGGCTAGGGAGGGAAAGGACACCCCAGCACTAGTCCCCTGCCTTGCTAAGTTTTCCCTGTATTCAGAACTCCTGCCCTACCCATATTTTTGCATGTAAAAATCCCTACCCACGGGGGGCCGGGCTTGTTTCAGGCCCCCCCTATAAAAAGACAAGCTTGGTTCTTGTCCTCTGCTCCCGTAAGGGCAGATTTCCCCCCCCCCATGAAGACTGCTCATGGCTGGATGTGGGTGCGTTGCCCCACGGGGCCCGCCAAAGGGGAGGTCCCCCCCACTTACAGGCCCCCCCAAAGGAGGGGCGGTGGCCGGAGGAAAAGCGCCGTGGGGGGAGGATGGGGGCTCGGGGGGAGGCGCGGAAGTGGGAGCCGGGGGACGAACAGCACCATCCCCTCCCCCCCGCCCCGGGCGCTGCCCGCGGGCGGCCACTAGGGGCAGCGCGGGGCCCTGAGTCAGGCAGCTCCCGAGCCTCCGCCAGCCCCGGTCCTCCTCCCCGGCCGGCGCCTCTACTCGAGGCCGGGGTCTGGCCGCGGCCTGCTCTCACCTACGGGCTTGTGGCCCAGCATGGCGTGGAAGAGGCAGACCTCCACCTCGGGACTCCACACCACCGCCTCCTCGGCCGGCGCGCCGGGCTCCGGGGCCGCCCCTCCCGCGGGCACGGGGGGCTTCTCCGCGCCGCCGGCCGAGCCGCCCTCCGCCTCGCCCATCGCCCCCAGAAGCGCGGCCGCCGCGGCCCCGGCTGCACGGCGCCGCAGCGCCCCCTGGCGGCCGCCCCCTGCCTCCGCCCCGGCTTCTGCGCTGCTCCTGGCGGCCGCCCCGATCCCTGCAATGGGGGGTCAGCGGCTGCTCCCTGCCCCTCAGCCCTGGTGCCCCCTGGCGGCCGCCCCGATCCCTGCAATGGGGGGGTCAGCGGCTGTTCCCTGCCCCTCAGCCCTGGCGCCCCCTGGCGGCCGCCCCGATCCCTGCAATGGGGGGGTCAGCGGCTGCTCCCTGCCCCTCAGCCCTGGCGCCCCCTGGCGGCCGCCCCGATCCCTGCAATGCGGGGGGTCAGCGGCTGCTCCCTGCCCCTCAGCCCTGGCGCCCCCTGGCGGCCGCCCCGATCCCTGCAATGGGGGGGTCAGCGGCTGCTCCCTGCCCCTCAGCCCTGGCGCCCCCTGGCGGCCGCCCCGATCCCTGCAATGGGGGGTCAGCGGCTGCTCCCTGCCCCTCAACCCTGGCGCCCCCTGGCGGCCGCCCCGATCCCTGCAATGGGGGGGGTCAGCGGCTGCTCCCTGCCCCTCAGATCTGGTGCCCCCTGGCGGCCGCCCCAATCCCTGCAATGGGGGGGTCAGCGGCAGCTCCCTGCCCCTCAGGCCTGGTGCCCCCTGGCGGCCGCCCCGATCCCTGCAATGCGGGGGGTCAGCGGCTGCTCCCTGCCCCTCAGCCCTGGCGCCCCCTGGCGGCCGCCCCGATCCCTGCAATGCGGGGGGTCAGCGGCTGCTCCCTGCCCCTCAGCCCTGGTGCCCCCTGGCGGCCGCCCCGATCCCTGCAATGTGGGGGTCAGCGGCTGCTCCCTGCCCCTCAGCCCTGGCGCCCCCTGGCGGCCGCCCCGATCCCTGCAATGGGGGGTCAGCGGCTGCTCCCTGCCCCTCAGCCCTGGCGCCCCCTGGCGGCCGCCCCGATCCCTGCAATGGGGGGGTCAGCGGCTGTTCCCTGCCCCTCAGCCCTGGTGCCCCCTCGCGGCCGCCCCGATCCCTGCAATGGGGGGGTCAGCGGCTGTTCCCTGCCCCTCAGCCCTGGTGCCCCCTGGCGGCCGCCCCGATCCCTGCAATGGGGGGGTCAGCGGCTGCTCCCTGCCCCTCAGCCCTGGTGCCCCCTGGCGGCCGCCCCGATCCCTGCAATGGGGGGGTCAGCGGCTGCTCCCTGCCCCTCAGCCCTGGCGCCCCCTGGCGGCCGCCCCGATCCCTGCAATGGGGGGGTCAGCGGCTGTTCCCTGCCCCTCAGCCCTGGCGCCCCCTGGCGGCCGCCCCGATCCCTGCAATGGGGGGGTCAGCGGCTGCTCCCTGCCCCTCAGCCCTGGTGCCCCCTGGCGGCCGCCCCGATCCCTGCAATGGGGGGGTCAGCGGCTGCTCCCTGCCCCTCAACCCTGGTGCCCCCTGGCGGCCGCCCCGATCCCTCCAATGTGGGGGTCAGCGGCTGCTCCCTGCCCCTCAGATCTGGTGCCCCCTGGCGGCCGCCCCGATCCCTGCAATGGGGGGGTCAGCGGCTGCTCCCTGCCCCTCAGCCCTGGTGCCCCCTGGCGGACGCCCCGATCCCTGCAATGGGGGGGGTCAGCGGCTG
Organism: Dermochelys coriacea; assembly: GCF_009764565.3. NCBI lineage: Eukaryota > Metazoa > Chordata > Testudines > Dermochelyidae > Dermochelys > Dermochelys coriacea. The sequence goes on from NC_050080.1 coordinate 7,422,473, forward strand.
CTCCCTGCCCCTCAGATCTGGTGCCCCCTGGCGGCCGCCCCGATCCCTGCAATGGGGGGGTCAGCGGCAGCTCCCTGCCCCTCAGGCCTGGTGCCCCCTGGCGGCCGCCCCGATCCCTGCAATGGGGGGGGTCAGCGGCTGCTCCCTGCCCCTCAGATCTGGTGCCCCCTGGCGGCCGCCCCGATCCGTGCAATGGGGGGGTCAGCGGCTGCTCCCTGCCCCTCAGCCCTGGTGCCCCCTGGCGGACGCCCCGATCCCTGCAATGGGGGGGGTCAGCGGCTGCTCCCTGCCCCTCAGATCTGGTGCCCCCTGGCGGCCGCCCCAATCCCTGCAATGGGGGGGTCAGCGGCAGCTCCCTGCCCCTCAGGCCTGGTGCCCCCTGGCGGCCGCCCCGATCCCTGCAATAGGGGGGTCAGCGGCTGCTCCCTGCCCCTCAGCCCTGGTGCCCCCTGGCGGCCGCCCCGATCCCTGCAATGCGGGGGGTCAGCGGCTGCTCCCTGCCCCTCAGGCCTGGTGCCCCCTGGCGGCCGCCCCGATCCCTGCAATAGGGGGGTCAGCGGCTGCTCCCTGCCCCTCAGATCTGGTGCCCCCTGGCGGCCGCCCCGATCCCTGCAATGGGGGGGTCAGCGGCAGCTCCCTGCCCCTCAGCCCTGGTGCCCCCTGGCGGCCGCCCCGATCCCTGCAATGGGGGGGTCAGCGGCTGCTCCCTGCCCCTCAGATCTGGTGCCCCCTGGCGGCCGCCCCGATCCCTGCAATGGGGGGGTCAGCGGCTGCTCCCTGCCCCTCAGCCCTGGCGCCCCCTGGCGGCCGCCCCGATCCCTGCAATAGGGGGGTCAGCGGCTGCTCCCTTCCCCTCAGCCCTGGTGCCCCCTCGCGGCCGCCCCGATCCCTGCAATGGGGGGGGTCAGCGGCTGCTCCCTGCCCCTCAGCCCTGGTGCCCCCTGGCGGCCGCCCCGATCCCTGCAATGGGGGGGTCAGCGGCTGCTCCCTGCCCCTCAGCCCTTGTGCCCCCTCGCGGCCGCCCCGATCCCTGCAATGGGGGGGTCAGCGGCTGATCTCTGCCCCTCAGCCCTGGTGCCCCCTGGTGGCCCCCCCGATCCCTGCAATGGGGGGGTCAGCGGCTGCTCCCTGCCCCTCAGCCCTGGTGCCCCCTGGCGGCCGCCCCGATCCCTGCAATGCGGGGGTCAGCGGCTGCTCCCTGCACCTCAGATCTCGTGCCCCCTGGCGGCCGCCCCGATCCCTGCAATGCAGGGGGTCAGCGGCTGCTCCCTGCCCCTCAGCCCTGGCGCCCCCTGGCGGCCGCCCCGATCCCTGCAATGGGGGGGTCAGCGGCTGCTCCCTGCCCCTCAGCCCTGGTGCCCCCTGGCGGCCGCCCCGATCCCTGCAATGGGGGGGTCAGCGGCTGCTCCCTGCCCCTCAGCCCTGGTGCCCCCTGGCGGCCGCCCCGATCCCTGCAATGGGGGGGTCAGCGGCTGCTCCCTGTCCCTCAGATCTGGTGCCCCCTGGCGGCCGCCCCGATCCCTGCAATAGGGGGGTCAGCGGCTGCTCCCTGCCCCTCAGCCCTGGTGCCCCCTGGCGGCCGCCCCGATCCCTGCAATGGGGGGTTCAGCGGCTGCTCCCTGCCCCTCAGCCCTGGTGCCCCCTGGCGGCCGCCCCGATCCCTGCAATGGGGGGGTCAGCGGCTGCTCCCTGCCCCTCAGCCCTGGTGCCCCCTGGCGGCCTCCCCGATCCCTGCAATGGGGGGGTCAGCGGCTGCTCCCTGCCCCTCAGCCCTGGTGCCCCCTGGCAGCCGCCCCGATCCCTGCAATGGGGGGGTCAGCGGCTGCTCCCTGCCCCTCAGATCTGGTGCCCCCTGGCGGCCGCCCCGATCCCTGCAATAGGGGGGTCAGCGGCTGCTCCCTGCCCCTCAGATCTGGTGCCCCCTGGCGGCCGCCCCGATCCCTGCAATGCGGGGGGTCAGCGGCTGCTCCCTGCCCCTCAGCCCTGGTGCCCCCTGGCGGCCGCCACGATCCCTGCAATGGGGGGGTCAGCGGCTGCTCCCTGCCCCTCAGCCCTGGTGCCCCCTGGCGGCCGCCACGATCCCTGCAATGGGGGGGTCAGCGGCTGCTCCCTGCCCCTCAGCCCTGGTGACCCCTGGCGGCCGCCCCGATCCCTGCAATGCGGGGGGTCAGCGGCTGCTCCCTGCCCCTCAGCCCTGGTGACCCCTGGCGGCCGCCCCGATCCCTGCAATAGGGGGGTCAGCGGCTGCTCCCTGCCCCTCAGGCCTGGTGCCCCCTGGCGGCCGCCCCGATCCCTGCAATGGGGGGGTCAGCGGCAGCTCCCTGCCCCTCAGATCTGGTGCCCCCTGGCGGCCGCCCCGATCCCTGCAATGGGGGGGTCAGCGGCTGCTCCCTGCCCCTCAGCCCTGGTGCCCCCTGGCGGCCGCCCCGATCCCTGCAATGCGGGGGGTCAGCGGCTGCTCCCTGCCCCTCAGGCCTGGTGCCCCCTGGCGGCCGCCCCGATCCCTGCAATGGGGGGGTCAGCGGTAGCTCCCTGCCCCTCAGATCTGGCGCCCCCTGGCGGCCGCCCCGATCCCTGCAATAGGGGGGTCAGCGGCTGCTCCCTGCCCCTCAGCCCTTGTGCCCCCTGTCGGCCGCCCCGATCCCTGCAATGGGGTGGGGTCAGCGGCAGCTCCCTGCCCCTCAGCCCTGGTGCCCCCTGGTGGCCGCCCCGATCCCTGCAATGCAGGGAGTCAGCGGCTGCTCCCTGCCCCTCAGATCTGGTGACCCCTGGCGGCCGCCCCGATCCCTGCAATGCCGGGGGTCAGCGGCTGCTCCCTGCCCCTCAGATCTGGTGCCCCCTGGCGGCCGCCCCGATCCCTGCAATGCGGGGGTCAGCGGCTGCTCCCTGCCCCTCAGTCCTGGTGCCCCCTGGCGGCCGCCCCGATCCCTGCAATGGGGGGGTCAGCGGCAGCTCCCTGCCCCTCAGCCCTGGTGCCCCCTGGCGGCCATCTCAATCCCTGCAATGCGGGGGGTCAGCGGCTGCTCCCTTCCCCTCAGATCTGGTGACCCCTGGCGGCCGCCCCGATCCCTGCAATGGGGGGTCAGCGGCTGCTCCCTGCCCCTCAGCCCTGGTGCCCCCTGGCGGCCACCCCGATCCCTGCAATGCGGGGGGTCAGCGGCTGCTCCCTGCCCCTCAGATCTGGTGCCCCCTGGCGGCCGCCCCGATCCCTGCAATGGGGGAGGGTCAGCGGCTGCTCCCTGCCCCTCAGATCTGGTGACCCCTGGCGGCCGCCCCGATCCCTGCAATGCGGGGGTCAGCGGCTGCTCCCTGCCCCTCAGATCTGGTGACCCTTTGGCGGCCGCCCCGATCCCTGCAATGGGGGGGGGTCAGCGGCTGCTCCCTGCTTCTCAGCCCTGATGTCCCCTGGCAGCTGCCCCAATCCGTGCAATGGCGGGGCAAGGGGTAGGGTCAGTAGCTGCTCCCTGCCCCTCAGCTCTGGCGGCCACCGTGATCCCTGCAATGGGGGGGTCAGCAGCTGCTCCCTGTTTCTCAGTCCTGGTGCCCCCAGGCGGCTGCCCCAATTCCTGCAATGGGGGTTCAGCCCTGCTTCTGCCTGGCGGTACTTCTTGCCCCTTTTCTCTGGCGTCTACCCCGATCCCTGCAATGGGGGCTCAGTGCTGCTTCCCCCTGGCATCTCTTCTTGCCCCTCATTTCTGATGGCTGCCTTGGGCTCTCCACATTTGGGGTCTATAACTGGGCCTGAGTCCCAGCTGGGAGCTTAGATCCTCCAGGAGAGGGTGAGGGGGCCAGTCTGGCTGCCTTCTCAGAACTAGCTCCTTCTTGGGTTGCAAGCCCTGGGGTTCCTGAGGCACTGGGGATTGGGGGGGTCATCTCTCTTCGATGCCCTCAGTCCACATCAGACCTGTGGGGTCTAGTTCAGGCCTGTCTCTTGAACAAAGGCCTTGGGATTTCTGAAACCCAGCCCCAGGCTATGTCAAGTTGGGCACCAAAACCAAGCTCAGAGCAGTGGGCACAGCTGAAAATCTTGGTTTTTAGCCCTGTCTACAATACAGTAGCATGGCTGCACTCTGAATTCTTCCTCGACTTAGCTGCATCTACAGTGGGGGTTAGGTCGACCTAACTAGGTGCTCAGGAAGCAAAATGTTTCACAGTCCTAAGCAATGTAGCTAGGTTGATCTAATTTTAAGCTTAGACCAGGCCTCAGTCTCTCTGTCTCCGTAAGATGCGGATAATTAGTAGTTTAACTACCTCTGAGCCCACTTATGGGAAGTCCTAATGAATTTAAGAGAAAATAACTTTCCTAGAGGTTTTTTGAACCAGCATAAAGATTTTACTATACAAAATTCTCTCTCTTCAATAGGCTGGTATAAAGGTATCTATAGATGGGTTCTCATTCTCTATTAAATTCCACAGTTTTTAGAGTAGTTTCTATAGAACCCTACAATGTTCATCCCTATTCATTTTTATCAGATGTTTCTCTCAGGGGTACAATATTATCATTATTTGTATTCCAGTAGAACTGAGAGGCCCCAGTTGAAGGTACTGGTGTTAGGTGCTGTGCACATACATAGTAGGAGACAGTCCCTTCACCAAAGAGCTTACATTTTAGATAGGCAAGACAGACAAAGGATGCAGGTGAAGGAGAGAAGTGAAGTGACTACTCCAAGATCACAATGCAGGTTAGTGGCAGAGGTGGGAATAGATCCCAGTTCTCCAGAGTCACAGGTCAATGCTGTTTTAACTAGATCACCCAGCTCCCCATATTGTGCAAGTTAATATTTCTAAAGCACTCAGATGTCTTTTGATACAAGACACTAGTTAAATCCAAAGTTACACTAGGGATGGGTATAGTCTGTTAGCACTAGGTAAGGAATAAAGTATCAGAATAACAGTTCATGATAGGATTGAAGTGTCACACCTGCAGCTGATACATTTTGAAATATGCTTAAAATGAAGGAACTGCTTAGCTGCTGAGAATTCTGAAAGGGGAGGTCACTGTTGCCTCGTGAGACAGTTGTTACCCAAAACATTCCATTCAGGAAAATGTGATAATATATCATCCCTTCTGTGTTGTCTTTTCTCCTTTTTATTATTAGGTATACAGACATGAAACAGCCTCTCTGTTGCTAAGGTGATCAGGTCTTCCTGCTGCTTATTTCTCTCTTGAAATCTTAATCCTCTTTGTGACATTAAAATAATTTCCACAGCAAATAACTGTGATCACAAACACAGGATTACTATTTCATGTGAATAATAAACCGCAGGAGCAGATATTCACAAGCACAAAGGCCCTAGTAAATTACCCTAGTAATAAAAACTATGAAGAAAAAACTCATATGAGTTTATCATAAAAAGTATTCCACAATAGAAAGTTTCCGTTTCCACTGTGTCTGATTGTCAAGAACTGTCCAGCTCAACTAACCTTTGTTACAATGGCGACTGATACTCTATACAAACCTAAAAAAGGTTAAAGGATTAGATAAAACATTTAGAGGTGGATCAAAACCAGAACCTCAAATCTACACTCTTTTGAATATTGGGTAGATGGGGTTTTTGGATTTGAACCCCTGGATCCAGTTCCTCATTTCAGTCTGGAGTCTGGGTAGGATTTCAAGATGGAAAGGGCCTATTTTCCCAGTTGCAGATGCTATTGAAATCCCACAAGAACACCTATTTCTGTGAGCTCTCAACCCAGAATGGCAGAAATCTTGCAAGAACAATTTTTCCCCATGAGATTTTCACTGTTTAAGATGGTGAAAATTTCCTGAGATACCTAATCCACCCATCACCCTCTCTGTATCAATATAGGTTTCAGAGTAGCAGCCGTGTTAGTCTGTATTCGCAAAAAGAAAAGGAGTACTTGTGGCACCTTAGAGACTAACAAATTTATTAGAGCATAAGCTTTCGTGAGCTACAGCTCACTTCATCGGATGCATTTGGTGGAAAAAACATAGTGCATCAACCACTGGAGAGCTGTGATTTCACAATGATTTCACCATTTTGATCTAAAATCAATCATCTGCAGTTCACAAGATTTTGGTGTACTTGAACCCAACTTAGTACCCTTGTCCTGATCCAAACTCCACCCCGATCTTGACCCTTAAACTAATTTGGCTCCAGATCTGTTTTAATCTGTCGATTTGATCTTTGCTGCTGCCAAATCGTCGAGTGGAACTACAAAGAGGATTATGAATTCATGTGATGACTAAACAGCAGAAGCAAATAAGTTCCTGAGCAACAAAGTCTTGTTTTCATACATATGTTCCAAGGAGTAAAAAAATGAAGAAATAAAGGCAAATAAATTATAGAGTAACAGAATTGTTCCGCAACTGAATGTTTTTCAAAGTTTTCCAGGAGTCGCTTTGTTATTTTTAAAAATCTTCATGAAATACCTAGCTCAGTTAAAATACTATTCAGCTTTCTAAATGTGTCAAATTGTTCTTCTGCTTAAAGACTATTATAAAGCAGGAATCATTGTGTCAGTCTAGATAGCAATTTTTATGTCATTAAGTTCTGATGACATTTGAAACACAGAGTTGTGTACCTGAAAAATGTGTGGCTACCTCTGAAAGTATAACAACACAATTTTTTTAAAAAAATGTAATTTGAGAGAAAGGGTTTGTGTATTCAAGTATTTATTTCTATTTTAATGGAAGATAATTCTATTTCTTTGTATTTGTATTTACACTTTCTGGGCTATTTCAAAGCTTCTGAGAAACATTTATGAAGCCATAATAACATTGTGCATAGCCATTTTATTGATTATGACCAGATTTAGAATTTTTAATTTTGGACAGTTTTTTTTTCCCTATTGACAGATGTGGCCCTCCTCCTTTCCCTATGAGGTCTTGATTCTAATATTTTTAAACAGACATTGGCAATGTAGGACAACCATAATTCTCATGATTTCCCCCTACCTTTTTAGAGCCCAGTCTTTCTCCTGATCAAATCAAAAGCAAAATTCCAATTGACTTTAGTGGGAGCTGAGGGTACTCCGCATTTTGCAGAAATAGGTTAGATTCCTCAGGAGAAACAGGACAGTGCAGTTTGACATTTCATAAGAGTTCTCAGTTTGAACAACTCAGAAATATGCTTAGCATTTGGCATCCTCTTTAGAAGCATCAGCTTTCTGGGGTGAGTAATATGGCTACAACTATTTCTGTCACAGGTTTAGAACACCATGTGCTCATACTTTTAACAAAATAAGAGCTTCGTTTTTGAATACTGAAGAATTTTGTATGTGTTGCATGAATGGCTATTAAAGGCACGTCACATGCATCCTTTTGAACTAAAGCATGCCACTTGGGCCATATCTACACTACCGGGACAATATTGGGATAGCTATGAGTCCAGAGCTATGCTGGCATAACCCTGTAGTGTAGCTGCAGCATACAGCAACAAGAAGGGGTTTTTCTGTCATTGTAGGCACACAACTGCCCCAAGTGATGGTAGCTAGATTGACGGAAGCATTCTTCTATTGCCCTTGTTACACTGGATGTTAGGTCAGCGTAACTTTTGTGCTCAGGGTGTGTGTTTTCACACCCCTCAGCAATGTAGCTACGTCAACCTAAATTTTAAATGTAGATCAGCCTACAGCAACAAGAGGGTTTTTTCCATCAGTGGAGGAACACCATCTCCCCAAAACACGATAGCTAGATTGACAGACGCATTCTTGAATGCCGTAGCTATGCCGATCTAACCCCCAGGTTACGTCATCACCTCCTTGAATGACATTAGCTATGCTGACAGAAGGCCTTTTTTGCTGGCCTTGCTATGTTGCTAGCGTATGTGTTTCTTTCACTCACCTGACCAAGAGAGCTATGCTGGTGGTATATGTTTTAAGTGTAGACCAGGCCATATCCTCAGTGTTTTAAAGAATCAGGCCATTTTAAGTGTAAAAAAAATGGAGGCTACTGCAAATAGAAGCTTTCAATTCTTCAAATTTTGCCACTGTATTTTTAAGTTCTGATCTCTCTAACTTGAAAACTACAACAGATGCCATTCAAAGGTTAATGTCTGGAAACATTTTAGCATTTTCAGAAAATGAATGTATCCAAAGCTTGAAAACTGTTATTTCTCCCAACCCCCCAGCAGAAGCCTGACAGTCTGGGTACATCAGAGATGAGTGTGGCTAAGAATGAACCAAATAAATGCTACTGAATTTTAATTGCGAATTGTGATATCTTGCAGCAGTCCTGATTATCTCACCATGGAGTCTATTCAGAGGGAATTATGTCTCTGCAGGTGTTGGTCACACAGGTACTATAGCTCTGGTCAGTTTTCTCATATATTGTCTCTCCATTAACAAGAAAAGCATAAAGAAAGGAGAAACATTATCTCACGCCGTTGGAAAGGCTCTCATAGGGCATTATTCAAAGCTCAGTGAAAGCGCTGGAAAAATTTCTCTTGACTACAATGGGATTTGGTTCAGGTTCATAGAGAGGAAGCAGCTAGATAATCAGTGTCTGCCAGCTTTATTAGCCAGGGAGGAACACTTTAGCTGGGTGGAGAGCAAAGAGCAGGAGGGCCCAGATCCTCAAAGATTATTAATAAAGGATAGTTAGGCAACTAAATACTTTTGAACTTGGGGCCAAGTAGACTGTCTCAGTGAATTCAGAGCTCTGTTTGAAATCTACTGCTTTTGCCCACAAAAAAGAATAATGAAAAAAGGGTCAGAGCATTTGGGTTGATATAGTTAAAGGAGGACAAGAGAAATGTGTTGTTGTTTCACTACAGTAATTCCTGGGAGTGCCTAAATCAAGGCCCTGAGACTTGGTGGTTCTGAGCTTTATTGATGATCATCATTATTGATCAAATCTGCACTGCATGAGTATCTGTATAGTCCAGTCTACCCAACAGGCTCCACATAAAACTGGCAGTGGAATCTCTGGAGGGCAATCTTATTTGATTGTTCCAACGTTCCGGGCAGGAATCTGGTGTGGATGTCCCCAGAACATTATCTTTATTACTCACCCTAAAAAACCAAACCAAATCACAAACTACAGAACAAGAAGCAGGCACTAAACCTAAAGTAGGTGACAGCAAAATGACAGCCAGCACATCACACACTAACCCTCGTTGTAAAAAGTGGGGCAGATTTCTTACAAATGCATGAACCTCGTTTAGGCACTTGCAAACCTTGATACAGAGTGTGTGCAGATCAGGGTAGGTGTGAGCCTATGCTGGATGTGCTTAAAAGTGAATGCACACATTTGCGTGGCTGCTTTTGAATAGCTGGCCACATAGGTACAGCACAGCTGGTTACTTCCTGGGATGAAGTAGGGACCTGCTTTGTCAAACGGTGATACATCAGAGACAAACACCTGGAGCAGCAAGGCCTGTGTTGTTGTGGCTGCAGAAGGTTGTGGTGGTGATGCCAATAACAGTACTGAGAATCTGGCATTGTAAAGATCATTTAGTCTGCAATGAAGATAATTCAGTAGACTCATTCAGTTGGAGCTGAGGACCTGTGCGGCTCAAAAGCATGTCTCTCTCACCAACAGAAGTTGGTTCAATAAAAGATATTACCTGCCCCACCTTGTGTCTCTTTCAAATAGAAGAAGATGACTCATCTGTCACTTAACCATCAGATCATCCTAGTTAACAGACCAATGAAAAGCTTGATGCAGGCTGAAATGGAACACCATGTCAGCAGCTTGAATAACTCTATAGAAGGGAAAACACCAATGAAGAGCCATTGAGAATGTTTTGGGCTCTACTTCCTAGCGGTCATGGGGAATATTTCTGTCATGATGCCCATTTTCTTTTTCATATGCTTCTATTTTGGCTCCAGTCATCAGCCTGTGCTTGACTTGGAGAACCAAGCCAGAGCCACACATTTCTCAGCTTGCCCAAATATATAACTATCAGAATGCCCTATCGCAGGTAAGACCTGATGAACCACAGATGGAAAAGGAGTACTTGTGGCACCTTAGAGACTAACAAATTTATTAGAGCATAAGCTTTCGTGAGCTACAGCTCACTTCATCGGAATCCCATCATCTGAGTTCTTGGGTGTAAAGCCACTTGTCGCATTGGCCTTGCAGTCATGTTTTGAGATATCCATATTTCAGGTGAACCAATCAACATGAAGAAGTTATACCAGGCTGTCACAGATCTAGCTGAGCTTCCCCTCTTGGACACTCAGTGTGCTGTGAGGAGATCCCAATGTTCAATCCCCATGTGCTTTAAGCCTCAGAGTCTGAACACAGTCCCGACACTGCCCCCGGCCTGGGGCCTCTAGGCAGCTCCTTTGTCTAGCACTCCGTCCTAAGAACTGAGACCTTGCAGTCCAACTGCTGAGCCCCCGTGACAAGTGATGAACCCCGTATCTTAAACCCATCCTCTCCCAGAACTCCAGTGTGTGGATGTTCTGCGTTTCTAGTCTACCTCTTCAGGGACATGTGATAGGTGAAACACATAAAGCACAAAGAAAAGGAGTACTTGTGGCACCTTAGAGACTAACAAATTTATTAGAGCATAAGCTTTCGTGAGCTACAGCTCACTTCCTTCAGTGCCTTGCATAATGACAGGTTTCAGAGTAGCAGCCGTGTTAGTCTGTATTCGCAAAAAGTGAGCTGTAGCTCACGAAAGCTTATGCTCTAATAAATGTGTTAGTCTCTAAGGTGCCACAAGTACTCCTTTTCTTTTTGCGAATATAGACTAACACGGCTGCTACTCTGAAACCTGACATAAAGCACAGCCATATTTCGGATAGGATTCTAAAACATCATTGCTCTTAGTAGCATGAGAAGTATGCAGATCTAGGCAAAAATAATAAACTCCACTCACATTTCCCTGCCTCAGTATACTCACCACTCTGGAGCATTCTTTGAATTGGGGACAGAGTCCCCTGGCTTATCCAAGATCCTTGTCTTGTAGCACATGGCTTGTCTTCTGAATTATGGAGCCTCCTTCTCCCTTCAAGTTAGGTTGCTTTGACCTTGGTTGGTCCCACAGCTAAAACAACCCCCACCTCACTGCTGCAAAAGCATGCTCACCCCTTCTCCTCTCCTGCCCAAAGTTTGCTGTCCCTCATAAAGCCTTCCTCCTGTGGGTTCCTTTTAAAGCTCTTGCTTTCTCACTTCTGTCTTTGTCCGTTTGGGACTTTTCCACTGTCTCCACTTCACCAGCCCCTTGCAGAGACACTTGGTCGACCTGGTTTCTCAACTTGGACACCCTCCTTAGCATACCCATTGTACAGTGCAGAGCACAGTTGTTAAATTTCATGACTCTCCATTGTCCCTAGTCTAGTGAGTATGAGCTAGAGACTGTGTCACTTAGACACATTTCAGAACAACTTCATAAACATCATCCAGAATTCATAAGCTGTGCAGATTCCCTAAATCATCATAACCAATTATCATGCAGAGGCTATACAAGCCCAAACACCAATTCAGTTATAAGTCTCAAGTCATGGGAGCAGAAATATCCCCGAAAATTTTGCATTCGTTAAATGAAAATAATCAGCAAATGGGTTATGATTGAACTATTATGTTTAATGAGAAAGGTGAAGTAGTTGGAGCACTGTAGAGTGATAAAATAAACTATCAAAGTGAGTGTGCTGTTTTTAGGTTCAAGCCAGTAAAATAAATTGCTTCCTAAGAAGTTATTAGCTTTGTCTAATCATTGTAGTATTGAGATATAATAGTTGTGAGAACCGATACATTCATGATCTATTACAGCACTATAATTAGTGACTGCTGGGTAAATGCTGGAAACTGTTGTAAATAGTTACTTTACCGTTCTAGTGTGCTTGGGAGTTGTGAGTGGAATACGGGTGTTAAGAGTTAGCATTATCAGCAGTTTAATTGAAATGTGCCAGGGATAAGGATGCCACATTCATTATAGAAGAAAGAGGATAGATGGGAATATACAGGAATCAGCAGCTTATGGAAAATATGAGAAAGACATGTGTTTACTTCTTTTAATTATGTTTTTAATTTCCAGGGTTTAGTTCACCAGACCAGATGAAAAACACAGCAGAGTACAATCCACCAAACAAACCCAAATCACTGTTTCCTTAGTGAATTTTGATGCTCATGAAAATGACAAGCTGAAAATATCACAACCCAGCAGTTCAGACTTAACATAAATAATCTCTCACAGAACTCTTCATAAGAATATCAACCCTGTCTTGTTGCATCCATTGCTATGTCATCCCTGGGCTTCCCACATATGCAGTTTATCAGTTAGGCTGACTTTATAGGTTATTTTTAAAGGAAATATCTACTAAAGACAAGCATGAAACCACAAAATGTGTTTTCATTTGTAATCATAATGACATTAGAACTCATGTCTCTAAAGGTGAACATGGGGAAGAAGTAAACCATTGTTCCACCAAGCTCCTGGCTGGGATTGGAAAGTCATTGATGCAAATCTTTTCAATGAAAGTGTTATTAAGATAAAATGCATCAAACAAAACAACCTAACCAAACACACAAAAAGAAAGAAGGCTACCCAAATTGATTTTAAAAGACATCATGATGGATGGCATCTTGAGCTGGGTGAATAATGGATTTTTTGATTCACTGGCAATTCTAACAAATTGAAAAAAAAATCATTTCAGGTTGAACAAAATGTTTCAATTGACCTGAATTGAAACATTTCATTTAGATTTTGACCTTTTAAACATTTGTTTAAAAAATTTAAAAATAAATGTAAAGAAAATTTTGAAACAAAAAGTCATTTCACATAAAAATTATAAATGTTTCATTTCAAAAATGTTGAAATGAAAATTTTGGGGGGGATTTTTTTTCCCTCCCAAAACAATTCAGCTAAACTGACACCAATTCATGAAATGTTTTGGTGTTGCCCAAACTGTTTTTTTCACCCCCCCACAAAAAGGTTTCACCCAGCTCTAATGGTATCCAATACTGTACTGTTAGCTACAAGAACAAGATGTCTTCGAAAGAGAGAAAAGGTGTTCACCGAAGATAAGGTATTTGTTCTCTCTGATGAGAAAACTGCCTTCCTTTTTTGTGACTGTGAAGGACCCCGAATGAAGTGGAATTGATATCATTCCATTGAATGAGAACTCAGTGTGTCATGATCACACATTCTGTGCACTACAGAACACAACTCTGTATGGCGTATGCTGCACTCTGGCATACAGGAGGTTTTGGTGGTGAGCTGGTGGAGGAGCAAATTGGAGCTGGTGGCCTTGCTGCTGCATGGCTGGAATAGCCTCTGCCTCCCTCCCTTCTGAACTTTGCCACTCTGAATGTGAAGTTGGTCCTACTTCTGTGGAGAATTTTGGTAAGGCACTTAGGGCAAGATTTGCAAATGTGGACTGCAGTTCTACAAGGATTTATGCACGTGCTTAGCTTGACACACTATGAGTGAAATCCTAGCTCCACTGAAGTCAATAGCAAAACTCCCTTTGCCTACAATAGGGCCAGGATTTCTCCTTGTCAGTAGTCCTACTGAAGTGAAAGGAATGACGTACAGTGTGTAACATTAAGCATGTACTATAAGTCTTTGCAGGATCAGGGCCCGGGGTGGCTAAAGATACGTAGCTAAATAAGGATGCCCTGATTTTGGACTGTGAAACACCTACAGTTCCCATTCACTACACTGGGAGTGGTGGATGCTCAGTATCTGTGAAAATCAGGCCACATTAATTTTAGGCTCCCAGATCTGAAAATAGTAGCCTATTTACTTGTGGGGGAAATGGGCCAATTTTTGAACAAAATGTCTCTCCTTTCCAAGCAAAAAGAGATTTTTTTTTCCCCGAGACAAAATGGCCTTTTGCATCCAAAACAATGAACAAAGTAGTCCTAAGAACTATTTATCAGTCAAAGATCCGGTAGACAGAGAAAAATCTCATTAGGAGTAACTGAGCTAGACTATCTATGAATCTGCAGTCTTGAAACAAACAATCTCATTAGTTTCTTGTCTCACATAGTCTAAAAGATCAGCAATAAAGCAATCCCTTCCTTAGAATAGCCAAATACTCAGAGATCAGTGATTTTTAACTGAAAGTATCTCATCTATGCAAGTCAGGGAATACAAAACCAATACATTGCGACAAGCTTTTTAGTAATAGGTGTCAAATGACATTGATTATGATCTGAGATGAAATAAACAAGTCAATCAAGTGGTGATGAGACACATCAAAGATATTTGTACCTAGCAGGCAGAGAAAATGTTAATCACAAGTCTAGATATAGAACAACAGAAAAACACAGGAGGAGAATTTCAAAATAACCCAAGGGATTTAGGAGCACAAATCTCATTGGAAATCTCCCTTATTATTTAAAAAAACCCTATTACGTTCCCAGCACTTTCACTATCTTTGGGTTTCTGGGGCCTGAATCTGATCTGGTCCAAACCAGCATAAATCAAAAGTCATTCCCACTGAAGCCAGTGGAGTCACACACGGGAGTAAATACTTTGTAAGACAGAGGAGAATCATGCTCTAGGACTCAGCAACTGATCATTTCTCTAGTTTTGGCTAGTGCCACACTAATTGTAGTGGAATGCTTATTCTTCATATTTCACTCATGTGTCTCCTTTAAAGTACATATTTTGTTTTCTGTTTGTTTGAAGTATAAAAGAAATAGCATTAACAACATTAAATATGGACAAAGTCAGCCCTGGTTCATCTCCACTGAATTCAATGCAGTTACATCTGGGCTAAATTTAACACATAATTTCTATGAACAAACTAATCCCTTGATCCTGCAAACACCTATACACATGAGAAGTTCCACTGAGTTCAGTGGGCCCACTCACATGCATAAGTCTTTACAGGATTGGAGCCAAAAACACTTAGGCCTAATCTACACTAGAAAATTAGGTCTTTTTAACTACATAAGTCAGGGGTGCAAAAAAATCCACACCCCTGAGAGATGTAATTGAGCTGACCTAAGTCCCCATGTAGACAGTGTTAGGTTGACTGAAGAAGTCTTCCGTCAACCGAGCTACCGCCTCTCAGGGAGATGGATTACCAACCCCAAGAGGAGACTTCCTCCCTTTGATGAAGGTAGCATCTACACTGAAGGGCCACAGTGGTGCAGCTGTGTCGCTGTAGCATTTTAAGTGTAGACAAGCCCTGAACATGTGGGGCCTTCACCTCTCACTTTGGCTGGTTTTACACTGATATAACTCTATGCAGTTACACCTGATTTACACCATTGTTATTGAGAGAAGAATCAATGCTGTATTCTGGTTTTTGCTGTAGTTTAGACCCATAGAACAAGGAAATGATACCAGACACACTGAGTACAAATTTACTTCCTTGTAAAAAAACAAAAAAACAGAAACAAACAAATAAAAAAAATGGTTACTTACCATCAGTCAAGTCACTGAGCAGTTTCAGATTTAGCTCCATACAGAACACTATACTAATAAATATGACCAAGACAGCGGTAAATAATAGCAGCTTATCAACCTCTCTAACACTCATTTATTTATGATGATAGGATCCTACAATATCTTTTGGAGCATTTGTTGACCATTAATCTTGATTGCCCGGAGAGGACAGCTTCAAATACATTTGGCGATGTCCCATTGACATTTATTTAATAGCATTTTTCAAGGTAGAAATATAGTCAGTCCCTGAGGCCCAAGGTCTGGGTGGAATGTGAATTGCTCTGCTTAATTGGGGATGGGTGAGAAACAGGATGTTGGAATCTTTCCCCCCACCTGTCTCTCCCAGACCATAGAGCAGTTCAAAGCTGCAGTTTTCGGAGCTCAATAGCTCCAATGTGCTGCTTCTGTAGGAAGAGGAAGGAAAACTGCATAGCAGTGGATATCTACCTTCAGTCCACCTATGACCCACTCTGTGACTCACTGCCTGCAAATAACAGGTTTCAGAGTAGCAGCCGTGTTAGTCTGTATTCGCAAAAAGAAAAGGAGTACTTGTGGCACCTTAGAGACTAACAAATTTATTAGAGCATAAGCTTTCGTGAGCTACAGCTCACTTCATCGGATGCATTTGGTGGAAAAAACAGAGGAGAGATTTATATACACACACACAGAGAACATGAAACAATGGGTTTATCATACACACTGTAAGGAGAGTGATCACTTAAGATAAGTCATCACCAACAGCAGGGGGGGGAAGGAGGAAAACCTTTCATGGTGACAAGCAGGTAGGCTAATTCCAGCAGTTAACAAGAATATCAGAGGAACAGTGGGGGGTGGGGTGGGAGGGAGAAATACCATGGAGAAATAGTTTTACTTTGTGTAATGACTCATCCATTCCCAGTCTCTATTCAAGCCTAAATTAATTGTATCCAGTTTGCAAATTAATTCCAATTCAGCAGTCTCTCGTTGGAGTCTGTTTTTGAAGCTTTTTTGTTGAAGTATTGCCACTCTTAGGTCTGTAATCGAGTGACCAGAGAGATTGAAGAGTTCTCCAACTGGTTTTTGAATGTTATAATTCTTGACGTCTGATTTGTGTCCATTCATTCTTTTGCGTAGAGACTGTCCAGTTTGGCCAATGTACATGGCAGAGGGGCATTGCTGGCACATGATGGCATATATCACATTGGTAGATGCGCAGGTGAACGAGCCTCTGATAGTGTGGCTGATGTGATTAGGCCCTATGATGGTATCCCCTGAATAGATATGTAGACAGAGTTGGCAACGGGCTTTGTTGCAAGGATAGGTTCCTGAGTTAGTGGTTCTGTTGTGTGGTGTGTGGTTGCTGGTGAGTATTTGCTTCAGATTGGGGGGCTGTCTGTAAGCAAGGACTGGTCTGTCTCCCAAGATCTGAGAAAGCGATGGCTCGTCCTTCAGGATAGGTTGTAGATCCTTGATGATGCGTTGGAGAGGTTTTAGTTGGGGGCTGAAGGTGATGGCTAGTGGCGTTCTGTTGTTTTCTTTGTTGGGCCTGTCCTGTAGTAGGTGACTTCTGGGTACTCTTCTGGCTCTGTCAATCTGTTTCTTCACTTCAGCAGGTGGGTATTGTAGTTGTAGGAATGCATGATAGAGATCTTGTAGGTGTTTGTCTCTGTCTGAGGGGTTGGAGCAAATGCGGTTATATCGTAGCGCTTGGCTGTAGACAATGGATCGGATACTACCAGGGCCATCCCTAGCTATTCTGGGGCCCTATGCAGCCCCCCTGTGGGGGGGAGGGGCAGGCCTCTGAAGAGGGGAGGAGGGGCGGCTGGTCCCAGGCCTCCGCATGATGGGGGGCCTGGCTTGGGGGACAGGGGGGAACCACCCCCAGCACTCACCGGTGGCACGGCTGGGGCTGGGTCACTGCACTTCGTGCCACCGGGGAGCGCAGGCCCGGCCCTGCTACAGTACTCAGGGGAGTGGGGGGGGGCTGGGGCAGAGGCTTTGGGGAAGGGGTGGAATGGGGTGGGGCTGGAGGAGCAGGGGCGGGGCCATGGGGAAGAGGCGGGGCAAGAGCTGGAGCCGCATGCCGCCGCGCAGGGCACCCGGAAATTTGGTACCTTACGCAGCTGCGTACTTCGCGTATGGGTCGGGACGGCCCTGTGTACTACAAAGATAGGTTGATGTGCACCGCCTTGTGTCAACATAGTTGTGCATGTGTCTACATTAAAATTTGTTTCCCACAGATGTCTTCATTACGCTGACATAGTAACACCACATCACCAAGTGGCACTGAGTCACGGTCGATGTACTGAGATTGACTCAGTGTGAGTGTAGATACTGGGTTACCTATAAAAAGAAAAGGAGGACTTGTGGCACCTTAGAGACTAACAGATTTATTTGAGCATAAGCTTTCGTGAGCTACAGCTCACTTCATATTGACCCTAACAGTCCTCCAGCCACTGTCCCACAATGCCCAGCACTGACTGCTCTGGTCTTAATTGTTAACTCCACTGTCCAGGGGTCACATACAGTGGAAACCTCTTCCCCCATGAATTTCTGAAATGCCTTTTCCTGATGGTGCATCTTGGTGAGGGCACTGCTAGAGCTCTCCATTGCTGTGCATAACTGCCTAGCTGATCATGCTGGCTACACAATCCAGACACACTCCAGTCTGGAGTAGACAGGAGATATATGGATCTCCTGGGCCTGTGGGGAGAAAAAGCGGTGCAGGCACAGTTACAGACCAGCTGTAGAAATGCTGACATCTACGAGCAGATTGCACAG